>NW_026262593.1:47003358-47614471 GCF_021869535.1 Mytilus californianus
GCAGTTATTCTTTATACTTTTGCACCCCATTATTCTCCAGTCTTTAACTTTTTTTGCTCATTTTTCTCTATTTTTTTTTTTTTCTTCATTATTCTCTATTCTGTAAAGACCACCCAGACCCTCCTATAGTGAAATATTGCTACTTTATGTACAGACAACTGTGTGAAAAGATGTTCTCGTATTTAAACCGGAAATAAAAATAAAGGAACGAAGCAAATTAGAAGGACAAAGTAATAAGAATGTAGGCATGATAAAATCAAAAGGAAATTGTCATATTTCAAAATGTCTTACCTTATCTTACAGGTACCACGGATAAATGATCTAATAAACTTTTTATTTGCGTCTTACTTCACAAAACCATGTCGCATGATATGTGCTAAAGAGTTGAAATGGTGATAATTAGCTTAAATTAAGTGAAAATGATTACAATTAGTGTTTAGTTTATTGACGCAATAATCATGTTTTCTTGTTAAAAAGCAAGGAATGTTATTTGTCCAAATATGGTATAAAATATGCAGTTCAAAGATCAACTTAAAACGTGTTCCGTCTAGAATATTGTGTTAAATATCGTATAAACCAAAACATTGTGTTGACGGCCTTGCGGTTATCCACCCCTAGCATTGCTAAATGCTGATAACTTTTAATTATCAGTTCATTAGAATTCCATACCACTTTTTTTTAATATTGATAATTTGAAACTTAAATTTTAAAGAATCTGTAAGTCAATAGAAATAAGCAAATAAGTTTATTGAAATAAAGGCCAAACATTGGTTTTAAAATATCTTCAGTTATATAATGTACAACAAAATTATTATCACTGATACCACGGTTGAGGATATTATATAGATTTATCCTTGAATTGACCCGTTTCTTCTATACAAATATACGTTTATAGTCGCCTGGTATTCCGCTTCTGTTGTTAGCGACTGGTTATATTCAAATTATTGGTTACGTCACAGTTACGGTCCGCGTTCAAGTCGTGGTGATTTCATATTAAAAATTTTTTTTTTTAAAAATCCAACGGTTGGGAAGTAAAAAAACTATACGTTAAAGAGTAAATATTAAATTGCAGGAAGGAAACAATGTTCGTACATTGTAGGAAAATATCAAATGTTACTTATTGTATTTGTACTTGCTACGAAACAACAGAAAAGCTCGGCGAGCTTCACTTTTCTCTCTGTTTCGAAAGTTCATACAAATAAATTTTAAATATTTCCAACAATGTACGAATATTGTCTAGGCATGACAGTATTATTATAGGCGGTGAATGTACCGGTAATTATAATATTATCTTGCTTCAACTGAATTCCCGAGCTACGCTCTCTTTTTCTTTTGCCCCCACCCCTTTCTTTGTGTGTGTGTGTGTGTGGAGGGGGGTGGGGATTAAGCATTCAAATATTTCTATAAAAACAAATTGAGCGTCGAATTCGAATCGCCCTGAATACATATATACAAGTAATATTTGTCACTGGACGTTAATAAAACAGATCATACCATCAAGAAATAATTTCTCAAATTTCGATTCTTGAAAATCTATTCAAGTTTACAGCCATTTGGCTAAAATTTACTTCTTTTCTCAATACTGTAAATATTCTTTTGAAAATACACGTTCAACTTGTCGAATTGGTCTATTTCATTATGAAGAATGAACGACATGTAAATATGAATAATGATGCAGGATGAAGGTCAGAGCGACAGAAACACAATGACACAGACAAGTCAAAACTAGGTCACAAACATGTTTAACCCCGCCACATTCTTTATGTGCCTGTCCCAAATCAGAAGCCAGTAATTCAGTGATTGTCGTTAGTTCATATCTGTCATATTAATTTTTTTCGTAACTTGTGTTGTTATAAATCAGGCCGTTAGTTTTCTCGTGTGACTTGTTTCACATTTTGTATAGTCGGTGCCTTTTACAGCTGATTTTACCGTATGGGCTTTGCTCATTGTTGAAGGCCATTTATGATTGCTTACATCCACGTCATTTTAACTTTGATGGATAGTTGCATCATTACCAATCGTACCACATCATATTTTTATATCAACATACAAAATACAACTCAGAAATACACTTCCAGTTTAAACATTTGAAATAGCACGAAGCTTTTCTTATTTTATTCAAACACACCTACTCTGTTGTTATGACACATTAGAAAGGTATTGGTACTGTGAATGTGTAATGTTATTATATCAAAATGTAGCCTAAATATATAAAAAAATAATGGATTTGAAGCGAGACTGGTGTATCAATACTTTTGCTTTATACGTATTCAGGACAAAACAATCAACTCAAACACCACCGTGCTTAAACGGCTGTGGGTAACTTAAGTTACCCACAGCCCAAGATGGCGGTCTCTAAACTCGTTGATATTATATAATTGATACAAAATCTGCTTTTTGCGACGTTTTTCATGAACTATCTAAATATTTATAGGATTCTTGAATAAAGAAATCACTTACCATTACCATAAATTTGTTAATTTTGAGTTCATTTAAGCGCAAGGCCAACTTTAAAAAATGCATACGATGTCCGTAACTTTATGGTCAAAACTAATCAGACTGTCCGTAACTTTATTTTCGAATGTGGGTAACTTTTGTTTTCAAAATTGTAAGATTGGTAATTTCAACAATTAAAGGACAATAAACACTATCAAATCCCGTATTTATTACCTAGTTTTATACTATTACGATATGCGTCAAAATAACCAAGAGAAAAGAGAACATAGCTGTAAAAAATCATACCCGAGTTTAACGGATTTACCGTTGTTTTTTTTTCAATTTATTCCCGATTTTCGAATAATATGTTGATAGATTAAACCAGTAAACCTGGTTAGCAGCATCCAAAGTATACTTTGCAGAGTGTTTACATAAAACAAGATCTGATGGTACGGCGAAATTTATCTTCTGGCTTTATAGATTGTTCACTATTGAGTCCTTGGCCCTTTAGCCGCGGGAAAAATTGATACCTTTTCCTTTAGTTTCCGAATTGTTAGCCAAAAAGTTATGGTCTCCATTATACCTAGTGTTATGAAACATCTTAGAGTAAATGGAAGGCTAAATTGTTGAACAGGTGTCCGTTTATAACAGCAATTAAGGTAGATTTAAAATCTTCTAAACGTTTCATTGACCTCAGGGATTCAATAACACTTGCTATCAAAGCGTAAGTATCTTCTTCAGGGGTCTGGACAGCTCCGTCTATGAATTTCCGCTCAGGAATGACATCTGAACTTGTTCTCTTAAAGGTGATTTTAGTATGTTCACTTTTAATGTATGGTTTAAAGCCTTTAGTAATTTGATCTGAATTTGTGATATCTGCAGTGGGAAGTGGTGAGATTTATCAGCTGCATGTCCTGATTTTTCGTCCAAAACGTGTTTCCTTATGCTAAAATTTGAAGTTCCATTGTGTTGGCTGATTGAGTGATAAACATGGTATCTATGTCACTAGATAAACTAACACATGTAATTTAAAAACAAATTTCTAGTTTATTAGCTGGGTACAATACCAGAAATCATGGAATTCACAAAAGAATTATATCATACTAGAAATCTACTTTATTTCTGATTATATATTCGATGCAATTTCTATAATACTAGTATGTTTAATTATTACATCCATGAATATCGATTCTTTGAAAGTTACAGCTGGGACTATTATACTATAATATATTATGTCCCAGGTTACGGACATCATGTTAAAGTTACGGACATACCGTTAAAGTTACGGACATCCCTATTGGTATAATGAAAAAAGTTACGGACAAGTTGTTTTCAAGTTACGGACATCCTAAGTGTTTTCGAAAATCGTAATGTGATCGTTTATTTTGCAGTATTTAATCATCTTTTATGTTTAGGTGTTTCCCTAAAAGATTGATACAACTTTTTAATTACTGAACATTTGTGTTGTTTTCATTGTATTGTTATTATATAGGAGAGAAGTTTCTTACCGAAGCCAGGCGCCTCCATCTTGGGCTGTGGGTAACTTACCCACAGCCGTTTAAGCACAGTGAACACGCTTGAACGTAAAAAGGTGTACCCGATTTTCTCTTTTGATAAGATGAATACCCATTTTGGTTATTTTACCCCAAAAACTACATGAAATGTAATTTACTGCTTGAAAAAGATCAAACAGTATAATTCGACAATTAGAAGAAAACAGTTGGATTATCACAAATCGGCACTAAAAGAATTCCAATACTGATGGGAGGACTTTGTGTTTCTAGCTCAGATTTTGAATTAAAAATTAAAGAAAACCAACTAACGAATAATGAATTTATATTTTTTTTCTACCTAATCTGCTGAGTCAAACAAAGTTTTACGAGGGAGTCTTTTTCTTCTATGGGATATCCATCCTATTTGCAGGGTCGCCATATAAAAAATATATGCGTTTATTTTTTAAATATAATTTACCTCGTTAATATAGTTATAAATGTTAAATTAAATTCATTTAGTGTATTTTGACATTTTGATACGGTCCCTCTATTTTTTTAGTCAGTGTAGGTGTCGGTGTCGGTATAAGTGTCCGTGTAGATGACTTTTCGAAAATGTCTAATAAAATAACATGATAAACGAAGGTGATAAATACTGAAGTGGACCCAGGTTAATATACTAAACCAAAGCCATTATCACCTTATCAAATGTACCGAGCGCAATTATTATCGATATATATAAACTTTAGGTAGTCAATATATAAATAACACATAGATGAGATGGTAATTTGGAATGTTATTAAATGATATTTTGACGAAAATCAGCATACGCAACACTGATGACCGCGCCCGGTTTATATAAATACAGCTTTTCGGCTCAGTCTATTACTGAAAAATACGTATGTTGATGTATAGGACTTATTTTTATTCAATTTTTAAATTTAATTGACATGAACAAATGTTTTGTTGTTACCGCAAGAAAAACATTGTCAATCGAGGCGAAGCTGTGTAATAATGACTTTTTCAGCAATATTGGTCATAAACGGCATGTTACATCATTGTCCCAGGTTAGGGGACAGTTTATAGCGCTCGCAAACATGTTCAACCCCATCACATTTCGTATGTGCCTGTCCGAGGTCAGTAATCTATCATTCAGTGGTTTTCGTTGGCTGATGTCTGTCAAATTCGTTTTTTGTTAATTTATTTGTACATAAATCAGGCCTTTGGTTTCTCGTTTAAATTATTTCACATTTTGTCATGTCGGACCTTTTATATCTTACTATACGGTATGGGTTTTGCTCATTGTTGAACGCCGTACGGTGACTGACCTTCAATAGTTAAGATTAGAATCGAATGTTACCGCCACGATGAACAGAGGAAAACGACTTATAGTTCTTTAAAATTAATTATGAAACAACGTATTCCCCTATGATTTTATTATTAATTATATTCTTATACTACAGATAAAATCAATAATTCAAACATCAATACAGGGAATACAAAATTTTGAACATCAGTTACATGGCTCAATAAGTCGCCATTTACATTCCTGGCCAGCATCTCTTTCACACACAGCGTTGGCTTTGTAACAGTCGTTAACAAGACGTCGGTCACATTTCTTAAAACCAGTGTTCTGGTGTAGATAACAGCAATATGAAAAATATAAATACATAAATGTTAAAATCAATAATAAGTATTAAATGAACTAATCATAGAGAAGCACCTTAAAATTTGGACGCAGGACGCGCGTTTCGTCTACAAAAGACTCATCAGTGACGCTCGAATAAAAAAGATAATAAAAGGCCAAGTAAAGTACGAAGTTGAAGAGCACTGAGGACCAAAAATTCCGATAGGTTTTGCCAAAAACAGCTAAGGTAATATCTATCCCTGGGGGTAGAAACCTTAACTTCATCTGCTATTATATAATACACATGTACACATGTCTGTCATATTTTATTTCGGTAATCGTGCATCACCACAACCATATGTACTGCAGTCGTCCGGTCGAAATATATAATCAATAGGCAAATTATTTAGAATTGTTTGTTTCAATCTGAAATTGATAGCCAAGAATGAAGAATTTAATTGAAATTGAAAATCAAATACAAATTATTCATTTAAATAGCCCTTTAAATATATCCTTTTTGTAATCAAATTAATAATATAATAACCTGTAATAAGCATTTGTCTTCTTTTTATCTTGGCTTTGGGTTAAACAAAGTTAAGGGCTCTGAAGCATGTAAAAGGACGTATCTGTAGTGTATTAAAAATTCGTTGAACCAGTATTTGAAGTCACCTCCACATTATAAAGAGTACAGTATTCTCTGCTTCCGATAATTATTTCAGGCTTGCAATGACAGAACTCAAAGCCGTAGTATGTGGATGCAACTTGGGAATATTTTGTTAAAAAAAATACAGATGAGCTCACTATAATATCAACGTGAATCAAAGAAGAGATATCGTTTCATATGCCAGTTGATTTTAGTGCAGGGAAAAATTGTCCGGTGGAACAATTCTATATTTTTATATGGTTCATTTAAAAACGACATTTGTGCTTCTCATATGTCTATGGACATAAACAACGAAATGAGTTATTCCAAAATGTCTTTAAAGATTTGAAAAAGAGGCGGAAGATACCAATGGGACATTCAAAACTTATAAGTCGAGCTAAACTAACAATGCCATGGCAAAAACACGAAAGTGCATCGATACTGGTGTGAGTTTAATGAAATATATAATGAATGAAAGCATGAATATCAAAAAGTCATTAAAAATAGTAAATATAAGCCAAAATTATCAAAGAAAAATTTTCCTGAGTGAGTTACAACCTCCATTTCAGTACAACTACAACAGGAAAGATAAAAATAGGAAAAGTAGTTATCTCCTGTGCCGTTTTCAACCGACTCGCAATGTCAGCTTATAGATGCAAGCTAAGGTAGATGTATCAGACCTTTTTGTATTTGTAATTCATATTACTTCAAGTTCAATAGAAACTAGACTTGTAATTGCGAGCAATAACGGATGGCACCCTCGTTCTCCCATTGCCAGGGTAACGGCAGTCATTTTGAAATTCCAAAGTCAAAGAGTGCATCTACACATGCAAATTATCATTTTTGTAAAGTTTCATTTAGTTTGGAGCATTTTGAAATTTTTGACATTTTTGCTGTTTCCATGGTTACGGCAGCCTTTTTGAAAATTCCAACTTCAAAATGCAACTCTGCCCATGCCAGTTACTATTTCTGTAAAGTTTCATCCTTTTGATTTTTTTTGCTGCATCCATGGTTACAGTGGATAATTCCAAAATTCTAAAAGCAGACATCTCATTGCCACATGTCATGTTATATATCAGTACAGTTTCATTGACTTTGGTGAAATACTCTTTAAGAAAATGCTGATTTTATGCATTTTCCCATAGGATCAATGTAAAACTTGCCCCCAGTTTCCATGACAACGGCGGCCATTTTGGAGTATCCAAATATTGTCTTAACATCTTGGCATACTGGGTAACATTTTCATAAAGTTTCATCCAGTTGGGTTTTATAACGGAAGAGTTAGAATTTTTGATATTTTAGCTGTTTCCATGGTAACGGCAGCCATTTTGAAAATTCCAAAGTCAAACTGCAAATCAGCACATGCCAGTTAACATTCCTGTGGAGTTTTTTCCAGTTTGGAACACTTTGATTTTTTTCGCATTTTTGCTGTTTCCATGGAAACGGCGGCCATCTTTTACCATTCCATAGCAAGGTGCACAACTTTACATGGGGGTCTTCATTATAGTAGAGTTCCATCAACATTGGTTCATTGGATTCCAAGAACTCGCTTGGACAAAATGTGTGGAGAAAAATAATAAAAACTAGAATTGCAATTGCAAGCAATAGCGGATGTCACCCTTCCCCCATTGCCACTAAGCGGCAGCCAATTCAAAATTTTAAACAGTGGTTGCACATATATGCATTGCTATACACCTTTCTGCAAATTTTCAGTACATTAAAGGCTTTTTCAATTTTTCTCATTTTTGATGTTTCCATGGCAACGGCGGCCATTTTGGAAATTCCAAAGTGGAGAGTCTCATCTTTACTTGCCAGTTCACATTTATATTAAGTTTCATTAAATTTGGAGCATTTTTTGAAATTTTTGAAAGTTTTGCTGTTTCCATGGTAACGCTTATTAATTCCAAAATTCCAGAGACATATGCCACACTGACTGATGACATGTTACATATGATTGCAGTTTCATTTGGTTTAATCTTATATTCTTTAAGAAAATGCACCTTTAATATGTTTTCCCGTAGGGTCAATGTTAAACTTTTGCCAAGTTTCCATGGCAATGGCAGCCATTTTGGAATTTCTAAATATAGTCGGTGCTTCCACACATACCAGGCAACATTTCCATAAAGTTTCATTTGGTTTGGTCTAAAAGAATTGGCTTTTTGAAATTTTTTCACATTGTTGCAGTTTCCATGGAAACGGTGGCCATTTAAAAAATTCCAAATGTGTCCTGCATAACTAGAGTTGGTGGTCCTCATTATGGTACCCACTCATTATGATTGGTCCACTAATCTATGAGAAAACTCTAGGACAAAAAGGTGGAATAATAATAATAATAACTAGATTTGTAATTGCTAGCAATAACGGATGGCACCCTTCCCCCTTTGCCAGGTGAGCGGCAGCCATTTTGAAAATTCCAAAGTCAAAGAGCGCATCTACAGATGTCTATTAACATTGTTGTAAATTTCATCAATTTTGGAGCATTTTGAAATTTTTGAATTTTTTTGCTATTTCCATGGTAACGGGTACAATTTCCGAAATTCCAAAAAACAGGTGCCACTTTGGGATATGCCATGTTACATATCCATTAAGTTCTAGAAGGTTTGATCTAACATTCTTGCAGGAAATGCAGCTTCAATGTGTTTTCCCATAGGGTCAATGTTAAACTTTCGCCCTGTTTCCATGACAATGGCGGTCATTTTGGAATTTCCTAATATTGTCACAACATCTAGGCATACTAAGGAACATTACCATAAAGTTTTATCCAGCTAGGTCTTATAATGAAAGATTTAGAATTTTGAAATTTTTTCACTGTTTTGCAGTTTCCATGGAAACGGTGGCCATATTAAAAAATTCCAGAGTCAGATGCACAACTTCACATGGGGGTCCTCATTATAGTAGAGTTCCATTAACATTGTATCACTCAATTCTGAAATGTGTGGAAGAATAATAAAAATAGTAAGAAAAAAAAGAAACGTAGAATAACAATATGTCACCCCAACTCCGTTGAGGGTGCCATAATAATAAAGAAACGGAGGAAAAGCAATATGTCACCCGACATTGTCGTACGGGTGACATAACTAGATTTGCAATTGCAAGCAATAGCGATTGGCACCCTTCTTCCCCCGTTGCCAGGTGAGTGGCAGCCATTTAGAAAATTCCAAAGTCAAAGAGGGCATCTACACATGCAAATTATCCTTTTTGTAAATTTTCATTAAGTTTGGAGCATTTTGAAATTTTTGACATTTTTGCTGTTTCCATGGTTACGGCCGCCATTTTGAAAATTCCAACTTCAAAATGCAACTCTGCCCATGCCAGTTACCATTTCTATAAAGTTTCATCCCGTTTGCAGCTTTTTTATTTTTTTTAGAAATTTTGGACATTTTTGCTGCATCCATGGTTACAGTGGATAATTCCAAAATTCTAAAAGCAGACATCTTATTGCCACATGTCATGTTATATATCAGTACAGTTTCATTGACTTTGGTGAAATACTCTTTAAGAAAATGCTGATTTTATGCGTTTTTCCATAGGATCAATGTTAAACTTGCCCCCAGTTTCCATGACAACAGCTGCCATTTTGGAGTATCCAAGTATCGTCTTGGCATTTTGGCATACTAGGTAACATTTCCAGTAAGTTTCATCCAATTGAGTCTTATAATGAAAGATTTAGCATTTTTCACAATTTAACTGTTTCCATGGTAACGGCAGCCATTTTGAAAATTCCAAGTTCAAAATGCAGCTCAGGCCATGCCAGTTACTATTTTAGTGAAGTTTCGTACAGTTTGGAACACTTTGAATATTTTCGGATTTTTGCTGTTTCCATGGAAACGGCAGCCATCTTGACCATTCCAAAGTCAGGTGCACAACTTCACATGCTGGTCTACATTATGGTATAGTTCCATCAACATTGGTCCATTAAATTCTAAGAACTTGCGTGGACAAAATGTGTGGAAGAAGATTTAGGAAAAAAAGAATCGTAGAATAACAATACGTCACCCCAACTCCGTTGAGGGTGCCATAACTAGATTTGCAATTGCAAGCAATAGCGGATGGCACCCTTCCCCCGTTGCCAGGTGAGTGGCAGTCATTTAGAAAATTCCAAAGTCAAAGAGTGCATCTACACATGCAAATTATCCTTTTTGTAATGTTTCATTAAGTTTGGAGCATTTGAAATTTTGGACATTTTTGCTGTTTCCATGGTTACGGCGGCCATTTTGAAAATTCCGACCTCAAAATGCAACCATGCCTATGCCAGTTACCATTTCTGTAAAGTTTCATCCAGTTTGCAGCATTTTGATTTTTTTTGAAATTTTGGACATTTATGCTGCAGCCATGGTTACAGTGGATAATTCCAAAATTCTAAAAGCAGACATCTCATTGCCACATGTCATGTTATATATCAATACAGTTTCATTGACTTTGGTGAAATACTCTTTAAGAAAATGCTGATTTTATGCATTTTCCCATAGGGTCAATGTTAAACTTGCCCCCAGTTTCCATGACAACGGCGGCCATTTTGGAGTATCCAAATATTGTCTTGACATCTTGGCATACTGGGTAACATTTTCATTAAGTTTCATCCAGTTGGGTCTTATAACGGAAGAGTTAGAATTTTTGATATTTTAGCTGTTTCCATGGTAACGGCAGCCATATTGAAAATTCCGAAGTCAAACTGCAAATCAGCACATGCCAGTTACCATTCCTGTGGAGTTTCTTCCAGTTTGGAACACTTTGTTTTTTTGGCATTTTTGCTGTTTCAATGGAAACGGCGGCCATTTTTTACCATTCCATAGCAAGATGCACAACTTTACATGGGGGTCCTCATTATAGTAGAGTTCCATCAACATTGGTCCATTGGATTCCAAGAACTCGCTTGGACAAAATTTGTGCAAGAAAAATAATAAGAAAAAAAAGAAACGTAGAATAACAGTATGTCACCCCCAACTCCGTTGAGGGTGCCATAATAATAATAATAAGGGAAAAAAAAGAAACGTAGAATAACAATATGTCACCCCAACTCCGTTGACGGTGCCATTATCACCAAAGAATGATTTTATTCAATGAGAAGATATCAACTATATAGCGGAATGTAAAAAGGGATAATGCTAGCCTCTTTTCTTTTATTTCTTGACAAGTCCCAAGCCTGTGCTATGTCTGCCTCACACGAATGAAATAAAAGGTAAACAAGAAGTTGAACACAATAGGTTTCCATATAAGAATGCCGGTCGTAACAAAAATAGTCTATCAAATAACCAAGCATCTTAAAATAAGTTTTGGGGAATTTTTCAAAGAATCAGATTGGTTTTTACAATATGCATGTAATCTTCTCCTAAAACAAGTCAGAACTTGGCAGTTATGTAAAACCAATTAATATTTTTTATGAAAAACTGTTTGTTTTCATGATTAATTGGAAAAATTGTAATGCCTGTAGAAGTCAAATGTTTGTTTATATTATTGCATGAGAAACGTTTAAAAAAAGAGGCGGACGATACCATACCGAAGAGAGACTAACACAGTCATGGCAAAACAAAATTAACGAAGAGAGCGAGACAAACACCAGTATACAAAACACTACATAAATATAATAAAGACTGAGTAACACGCGTATGTCCCTCACATAAAACCGGGTGATATCAGGTGCTCCGGAAGAGTAAGCATAACCTGCTCCATATGCGACACTCGTCGTGATGAAGACTGACATTGATTATTTGTACTACACAATGTATATCAATATTGTGTTTTACGGTATGTGTTGTAAACATCATTCTATAACCAGCACATCCGATCCTGATATCCAAAATTGATTGGATGTTTTGTAAAAAAAAGGTGGGAGAAGATAAAAAGAAGACCATATGAAACCAATAAAAACAGACAATGTCATGTTCAAAAAGTACATCAACGAAAAGGCAAAGACAGCCACTAAACGTTTAGCAACAATAACCTCACCAAAAAAACACAGTGTGTGAGCTCAGTAGAGCTCCGGAAGGGTCAGTAGTTCCTGCTCCACTAGTGACTTTGTTGTAGTGTCTATTTTATGTCACCAAGTTTAATATATGCTACTTACAAATCCCCCGCATCCATCACAATCGTAAAGGCCACGGAAACCACGTTTCTGTGTTTCTGTGAAGGTATTAAATGGTGCAATCCAGTCAATACTAGTTAATTCCTGTGGCTCACCAGGGACTCGTCCTGTAGAAATGATATGTTATCAAAGTTACTATTTAGTCTTTCTTGTTTAGGCACCGACCATTCGTATTTTGTAGGGGTCATATTTGTTTCAATAATAAACAGGAACAAAATATATTTTGTAAACTCAGTTTGGAATGTAAAGTTTTTCTGCTAATTTCCAAGACGAGGGTTGAGATCTCAAAAAAACATGTTTAACCCCGCCGCATGTTTGCGCCTGTCCCAAGTCAGGAGCCTCTGGCCTTTGTCAGTCTTGTATCATTTTTAATTTTAGTTTCTTGTGTATAATTAGGAGTTTAGTATGACGTCCATTATCACTGAACTAGTATACATATTTGTTTTTGGGCCAGCTGAAGGACGCCTCCGGGTGCGGGAGTTTCTCGCTGCATTGAAGACCCATTGGTGGCCTTCGGCTGTTGTCTGCTCTATGGTCGGGTTGTTGTCTCTTTGACACATTCCCCATTTCCATTCTCAATTTTAAACATACAATTTTTCCCTTCCTTTCATGATTTTTTTTATTAGTTGTTACTGGCTTTGAAATAGCTGTCAGTAACTGCGAGTACTCTCAGTTCTGTACTTAGTGTCTTTTTTGTTGTGGGTCTGTGTTTTTGTTACTTGTTTTTCTGCTTTGTATCGATCTGATGAGTTAAGCCCTTTTTAACTGATTTTTATAGTTTGTTGTTCATATGTTGTGCTGTTACACCACTGTCCCAGGTTACGGGGAGAATTAGGCGCCCGCAAACCTGTTTAACCCCGCCACATTCTGAATATGCCAGTCATGGCCTAAGTCAGGAGTCTATAATTCAGTGGTTGTCGTTGGTTCATGTCTGTCATATTTGTTTTTCGTTCATTGTTTTTTTTTATGAATTAGGCCTTAGTTTCCTCAATGGAACTGTTTCACATTTTTCATGTCTGAGCCTTTTATAACCGACTATATTGTATGGGTTTTTCTCATGAAGGCCGTACGGTTGACTGTTATTGCTTACATCCACTTCATTTGAACTTGGGTGAATAGTTTTTTCATTGGCCATCATACCACATCTCCTTATTTTAATTTTTGTATAAGTACCGATAGGATGTAGGACCTAAGTGTTCATTTCTGTTTAGGAATGAATATATAGTTATAATTCAATTGATCAATAAAAAAATCAATGCTAGAACCGATAATTATACACCTTCAAAAAATGGAGACAGATATTTGATTGGCTGATGTGAAATTACCAGAACGGAAAAAAGAACGGAAAGTTGTTCGATCGTTGTAGACACGGGGTTTGTATTTTTATCAGATTGAGAAAAATCGCGACAGTATGCGTTTGATTCTTGCCATCAGCTTGTAAATATATAATTTATAAATAGATAAAATCAGAGATAAATTTGAATATTAAATACAACATAATAATATTTAAACTGAATTTTGACAATTCTTACTGTAATAACTAATCCTCTTTTAAAATATAGGAAAATTAACATTACGTTTTTTAAAATCCATTATAACTTAATTTTATGCTTAAAAAATTTGCACCATGGTCAACAAGGAGAGACAGATATGAGTTATCACATAAATGAACACAATAACGCTTACCATATACAGTGAAAATGTAGTAGTCAACATGATTTTCCAGGTCAACGGTGCACTTGACTTTTTTGTAATTTGTCCAAAATGTTACCAAAGCACCAGGGACAACATCCGTATAATTGGCAAAGATGGTCACTTCCTTTGGTCTCTGTAAGATATTAAGGGTCTACTAATGATAATTCAGTACAATTCACCTTTTTTTCCCAGAATGCGGCAAGATCCCAGATATAATTCATTTTTGCATATTTAACGTGTAGTGGCAAATATTTCATACGATTTCAGGACGAGAACAAATTATGATCAATCAAAACAACAAGTAAAAAAATTGGACTGTCAATGGAAAATGAGGGCATGTTGATAAGAGGCAGAAATGTTCCTGACGTCAGGACACCTACGGATTCCCAATAAATATTTAAACCACTGTTCTTTAATTGCAGAAAGAATTTTACTATCTCCATACGACGTCCACAGCCTATTTTTCCTATCTGTGAATGACCAATTACCTTTGATGACTATGGTGTTAAAAACTGTTTTCAGTTTCCCTTCGGCTTATGAGTTTTGAATGTCCCCTTGGTTATGTTTAATTTATAGACCTTAACAAATGTTTTAGAGATAATCCCTTTCCTTAATTTGTTTGTTTAAAAAATATTGTTTTGCTAGGTAATCAACAAAAAAACCTGCAGTTTTCTAATATATTTTATACGGACTTACCATTTATGTTTCATTTATAATGTTAATGTACCAGAGTCTGACTATTCTTCGAAGTTTTGTCCACATTTTTTACATTTTTTTGTTTTGATAACTTATCGATTCGTTTAAATTACCTTGAAAACTTCATTTATGCGAATGTCATACATCTTTTTGTTGTCTTGTGTAAGGTTACTACTCTGGACAGTTCCCCTGAAAACTGCAATGAAAATCACGATAGATATCTTAGCAAACTAATTAACCTGTACTTAGGACATCTCAGTTTTTTTCTATAAAATCGAAATTAATAAGATAATTGATAACTTTTCGTTTAAATAAGAGAATTAAAAAAATCTGTTATTATAGTAATATCTATAATTTACCGTAGTCTTTTTAGAAGTATTGATATCTGTAGTCAGGGTTTGTGTTATTAAAAAAAAGATAATGTTGGATGTAACACGTCTTCTGATTGGCTAAAAGTTTTTATCTGTCAGCTCATAGACATAATAGTTTTGTCATGTGACCGTGACGTCATCAACATTTTTTCATGATTTACTCCTTACAAATGGAACTTAGAATTAAATTATAAGGAATGACCTAAAATATGTGGTGCACACTTTTTAATAACCCGTTACGCGGGTTATTCAGTGTGCACCACATTTTTGATGTTATTTCTTGATAGACAGTAAATTTTTTACAGTCATTCCTTAAAGAATTTGTTCTGTATCTTCTTCCTGTTATTTTTACCATGCATACAAATTACGTACCTAGATTATTTAATCCACAGAACTCAAACTGTGGTATAAATAGATCATCCATCCAATCGGAGACTGAACAGGATTTGCCATTTGAACAATGTATAAATATATACAAAACCAAAACAATCCCAGAGCATTTCCTCTTCAAAAATAACTCCTTTAAAATATGGACAAAATAAAATATACAATGAACATCGCTATCGTTTCCCGTTCTATTGTCGGACTGCAGGCGTCAGGGTATTCAATTTTCAAAGGGAAAGAAATATTAAATTATCTTATCCTTAATGTACAATTAAGAAGTCATTGTCCACGTTCGTGCAATTCCGTCGAAACAAGATCGTACAATTTCGTTGACTAATTATATAATACTAAAATACTAAAATTGTCGAGCTGATTCTTAATACTATCTCAGAAAAGTTGAATATTCTTCATTGGTAGAAATCTATAATGACGATAAATGTTCTTGCTTTCCTCTGGTCATGCTATTGTGACGTCACGAAAAAGGCAACCATGCCTGATAACGTCTCACAGAAAGAATCTTAAGTTTTTGCAGATCATTGAGAAAAAAAATAAATATTAAGTTTAGTTTGCCATCGTCTAAAACCACTCGTCTTAAGACATCAACAGATTCTGCCAATGTACGATATTTCTTCTTTCAAGATAGGCAAACTTTTAAATTACTATAAAACACGACGTTATAAAAGTTATACGCGTAACAAAAGGTCTTACCATTGTATTATTATCAAATTATCACAAGAAGTAGTCCCTTACTTTTAAATTTATAATATTTGGGTAGTTGACATAAAAAAGAACATGTCAGGAAGGATGTTTGCGCCCATTACATCAAACGGATATCCACAGGATAAATTACATACATGTACAGTAACTGTTGATAACTCGCTTTAATATATTAACAACACTCATTATGATTTTTTTAATAGAAATTTTTAAATGGCCTGTGTTTTACACCATTAATAAAATATTTTTCAGATTGAAAGTAATGATCTTTATAAAAATTCGGACAGAGAGTCATTATCTCCTTCTGCACGTTTTCCTACCGAAGGTCGGTGGTTCTTTCTGGGCACTCCGACTTCCTCCACCAATAAAAACTGATCGCCACGAAATAGTCACTAGTACTGAAAGTGGCGTTAAACACCAATCAATCAATCAATCCTCCTGCACGTCCGTTTTTTCTCTCCTGTGGAACCTTTTTGTGTAACATCCCCTTTTATGTTTAACTGACGACAGAATGATTGCATACCATTTGTAGATGCGCAATCAGCTTTAATCCGATAGATGACATAAAATGTATATGTCTGTGTCTATTCTATCTGATATAAACTCAATAAAATTGAGAATGGAAATGGGGAATATGTCAATGAGACAACAACCCGACCAAAGAGTTCAAGTTCATTAAGACAAGGTCATGTTAATGATGTCTTTATACTAGACCCATGCCATTGGATGTTGGATGTGTACTGATTGATATTTAAGTCTTAGATACATGATCTTTTATTACTTGTTATTGGCTTTGAACTACCTTTCAGTAACTGCGAGTACTCTCAGGTCTGTACTTTGTGTCTTTTGTGTTTTTGTTAGTTGTTTCTGTGATTTGTATCGATCTGATGAGTTAAAAGACTTTTTCAACTATTTTTTATAATTTGTTTAAATGCAGTTCTGTTACACCACTGTCCCATGTTTAATAGGGAGAGTTGGGCACCATCAAATATGTTTAAACCCGCCGCAATTTGTATGTGCCTGTCCTAAGTCAAGAGCCTTTAATTACTTCCAAATCATTTGGTCTCTGGTGGAGAGTTGTGGCATTGACAATCATACCACATCTTCTTATTTTTATGATGAGTCTTCACACATTTTAAGGACCGGCAGTTTACACTTTTTTAATCAATATTTTCTTCGTATAGATTCATTGAGTAATATTGCACTATCAACACTTTCAAAGATGTATAACGAATTGAAATAGTCAACATTAATAAAGAAATAACTGCGATTCCTGGAGTTGTACTGGAATATTTACGTTTGACGTTGGTGGCTACCAAATTTATACGAGAACACATTTTGCTTACTCTGTTTATTTCTTTGTATTATTCAATAAGGTTAAACCATCTAGATTTAAATTTATTTGGACGGTATTTTTGGCGGGCACCAATCACATACCGGACCTTCAAAGAAACGTGTGAAGAAACTAGTAACAAAGGTTCAATTAAGATAAAAGATTGTCCAAGTATATGTAAGAGAATGATAATTCCTTTTTTCGTGATTAAGTACGAGCGTTAGCGAGTACTTATCATGAAGTAAGGGATTATCATTCTCTTACAAACTTAGAATATTGTAAAGTGCTCAAGGCTCAAATGATTTCTTGATTGGTTGCATTCAAGAATTAGTTTCATTGTCATTGCAATGTTTGTAATTGATGCATGACTTCCTTTTTCGGCATTTCATTTATGGATTAGTTTTAGTGATGTAAGGACTTTCTTATAATTTGGGAAATATAAAAAAAAATGAGTTATAGACATTAGGTTACACAACAGTACAAAGAAAAAGTAGGAATTGTATATGTTTCCTGATTGTGAGTAAGACTGTAAATCATGTAATATTTTAGTGAGGAACTATCTACTGTTTATTTACAGTTTAAATCAATAAATACTTTTGAGTTACAACTAATTTTATTTCACAGGCAATATTTTGGTCCGGCTTTGTAAATCAAATACTATTTCATTCAGTCAGGGGAATGTTCAAATAAAATGCCATTTAAAGTATTAAACATATTCAAAATTTAAATTAATTCCTGTTTTATTTTTTTTTATTTTATCGGAATATTCTTCAAAACCGCTGGTCCAGTAATCAGAGTTTGGGAAACTAAATAATTAGGTTATTTTTTATTTAATTTTTTTTTCTTTTTTTGCATTGCTTTGATATTATTCAATTTTTTAGTAATTTGAAGATATTAATATTTTCATAATAAAATTAAAGGTACCAATTTTACTGCACCAATAAATTTCAACTTATTTTGATTTTTTTGTTTGTTTCACAATTCAACTTTTAGTCAGTTTCAATCACTGTGTGATAAATCCTTTCAATCTGATAAATGTGCTTCGGGGCAGTTGTAACTCATTTATAGAAACTCTTTGTTTTGAACTGTAAATAGACCTAAATAATAGGATAATCCTTTACTAAGAACATGATTTACATTCATTCTTCACAATTAAGAGACAACAAATCCTACAATTTCATTGGTCGAGAGCACTTTGCTATATTCTAAATCAATATTAGATGGTATGATTGCCAATGAGACAACTATCCAACAGAGTTAAACGTAAGTTGTAGTACGCAATTAAAGGCCAACGTACGGCCTTCAAAATTAGAAAATTCCATACCGTATAGTCGTATATAAAAGGCCCCGACATGAAAAATGTTAAACAATTCAAAAGAGAAAACTTATGGCCTAATTTATAACAAAACAATTTCCGAAAAACAAATTTGACAGAAATGAACCAACGAAAACCACCGTGTTGAATCTGTCTTTCTATTTTTTGTAGTTTAAGTGATTTGTTTTATTTGTCTTTTGATTTTTTTTTAAGTGTTTATAATTTGTGTCGTGTTTTGTCTTGGTTCCAGAAATTTTGATATTTTTGGCGTCTCATCAGTTTTCTTTGATGGAGACTGATACAGGTGTATACGTATGAAAATAATCTGGTATTTATGCATTCGTTCAACATATTCTCTTTCTTTTTAACTCGTACATGCATGTACCTTATCTGAACTTAACTCATTTTCCAGATAAAAAAAATCGGCGGAATTTTTTAAACAGACGAATACAAATCCATAGAGTAGTTTATTCTTACAGTATATGAGAGATACAAATGACATTAAAGACTTATCGACAAAAGAGCAACGATTTTAGCATTGGCACGTTCTGTAGGTACACCGTGGCCAAAATACCGTATCGTCCTCTCCCCAACCCCTTAAATAGAATGAAATTTAAAAAAAAGTGCAATTCATTTGGTTTATCGAAAATGAAATATTTAAGATAGAACTAAGCTCTAGAGTGTCGATGTAAATTCCAATGTCTTCCAAAACCAATGTTTTGAATGAAAACCAATGTCAAGCGTAATGAGCACCATCATTTGAGAGAAGATCTTCATCTGCAGATTGGTGTGATATGATACTGATGTCTGTTCATCTCCCATTTTAATTGATTCTAAATTACATTTGACCTTTTTTGTCCGCAGTTTTACATTTTAGTCCTTTGTCAAGTTTGTAGTTTTCATTGTGATATTGATTTTTGTATAAACATTCCACTAGAGCTTTATCACATTCACAGATTCGTCTTGGACAGTTTTCATTGCGCTTGAATAAAATAGATGTGCTTTTACTTTTGACCTTTTTCGTTTGATCTGTGAAAAAAAAGATATATTTCAATAATAACATTGCATAGATGTTACATATTCTGTAATTTTGATTTGCAGACAATATTGGCGAGACATTCCAAAATTAAGTTTTATTTCCACAAAAATTGCAACAACTATAATTAAACGTTCTCTCCATGACATGGCTACAACAATGCATCTATAGGAAAATAACTAAAAGCTTGATTTAAGGTGGTACCAAACACCTTGACTAGAATTAATTTGGCTTGTTTAATTTTCATAAAATTTTGACAAAATATTTAATTTGACCCTTTGATAAAAATATAAAAATTTCAAAAGAATTGAATCACACACTTTATGGGAAAAAATTCATTGGATACATAGCATTTGGATGTAAATGTATCGGTTGCAGTCGTTATATTTCACTTTTCAGAAATACAAAAATAAACTAACCGAATAGGCAAAGAAATGATTAAAGTCATTAGATATCTGCTGGAAAATATTCATATTCGTTTTTGACAAATACTAATTTTGATCATTGAGAAGCTTAATATTTCCTTAACAAAAGAACGTGATTAAAACGTTCGGCTGATTTTTACAGAGTTATTTCCCTGTAGTGTTATGTACCACCTTAAGTCATAAATTCATGGGTACAGCATACAAATGTTTTTATAAGAATTTGATTTATATAAAGGTACAGGTACAGTTATAATTGCATGCTTTAAGTTGGGATGCAAGAACATTCAAGCAGAAATGTTGATCTGTGTGATCGGTTTAATTAAGAATTGAAAGCTTTTTTTTTTAAATTTAATAGGGGCGAAAATGTGTGTGATATTGAAAAAGTCATATCATATAACTAAAATAGAAGTTTTCACGTGACACGAAGTAATACAGAGAAGGGGTTTGATAAAGCATTTGCAACCATGACTGATATGACGGATGGCTGATAAAGAACGTTTGCCATTGGTTGTATTAAATATTAAGTATGTAATAAAGATTATTATTGCAATTATGTGCTCTTTTTAAAAAAAATATTTGGAAATATATATAATAATTGTTTAAGGCCGAATGCATACCTTTAGATGATTTTGTTCTCAGTTAATCTTTTAGTTTATTTTGTAGTTGTCATAATAAAGGTACGCCCTGTATCTCTCTTTAATTTAATATATGATGCATGTCGATATGTGGTGCAATTCGACCTTCATAAAAATTATTTAGCTAAACGAGTAAATTATCGGCTGTCTTTTGCTTGGAAGAAAAAAGAGATATAAAATCAACACAATCATGGTACGTACCAAGACAATCAACTGTTTTATCCATGATGTTCCATTTGTAGTGGTTCCATTTTGGTGAGCAGTCCGGAAGGTCTGTTGTTACTTGACCGTAGCAGTCATCATGTTGTTGACAGCATCTAAAACAGTGTTATCGTCAGAGTTTTATTGCGTTTACATTTCTTAAGGTTTTGTCTAATGAAGGAACATTTTGTAACGTTCAAGTATGGTGAAAAACTGTAAAATAATCAATTATCAAACATAAAACATGTCCGTTTTTATTTTAGATTTCTACCACCGGTAACGTAGGTGCAATATGTAAAATAGAGCTGTTAGCTTTTAAGAGCACATGCCGTTCTAACCTATTCATCTACTGGTATCATTGACAGGTTGTGTTGTTTAAGTACTTAATTTTACTCTTATTGTTCTGATTTAGTGAACCAATACGAAGAAAATATATTGAATCATTATATAAATATTGCAATTAAGCAACCTATGAATACCAAACTAAATAAGATATAGTTTACTCTAAGAATTGTGTAGATTGAATGATTTCCGTCGTCTATATTCTAAAAGGTAGTCATAATTACTATACGAATCAAATTTATACACGTCTTAACAAATGTTTGTTACGACTTATTTAAATACGTTATGTATTTGCTCATAAAATGTTGAATAGGTGGTTGGTTTTTTAAATTTGTCTGCAATTATCTTGATAAAAATTTAATTTCAATATAGTCAAAAACCGTAAACCATACTAAAATTAGTTAAATGTATCTGATGTTAAATGTTTGAAATTGGCATTTCCAATAAAAAAAAATTAATTTCATCTACCGGTATTTATAAGAAACTAATCTTAATTCTGAGGATTCTCGCCCTGAATATACATGACATATTTCAGCAAATAACAGTTACTCAGATGTTCCATAACAATACACCCTAAACTGAAGACTCAGTTACTCAAATATCCCATAACAATCAACACTTTTCTAAGAACTCAGTAACTCAAATATTCCGTGATAATCCACCATATTTTATGGACTCAGTTACTCAGATATTCCATGACAATCAACCATATTCTTTAGACTCAGTTACTCAGATATTTCATGACAATCAACCATATTACTCAGATATTCCACATCAATCAATCCTATTCTGAGAGTACAGTTACTCATATATTCTATAACAACCAACTCCATTCTGAGAACTCAGTTACTCAGTTACTCAAATATTCAAAAACAATCAACCCAATTCTGAGGACTCAGCTACTCAGATATTCTATAATACTTAACCGTATTCTGAGGACTCAGTTACTCAGATGTTCCATGACAATCTATCCTATTCTGATGACTCAATAACTCAGATATTCTATAACAATCAACCCTATTCTGAGGACTTAGTTTCTCGGATATTCCAGAACAATCAACCCTATTCTGAGGACTCAGTTATAAGTACTTAGATATTCCATAACAGTCAACCTTATTCTGAGGATTCACTTACTCAGATATTCCATAACAGTCAACCTTATTCTGAGGACTCAGCTACTCAGATATTCTATAAAAGTCAATCCTATTTCCATTCTAGGAACTAAATTACTCAGATATCCCATAACAATCTTCTCTATTTTAAGGACTCAGTCATTTGATATTCCATAACAATCTACTGTATGCTGAAGACTCAGTTACTCATATATTCCACATCTTTATTCATTATTCTCTCCTCACCTGTCATCTTTATCCACAGGGGTTCCACTACCTCCCCATCCACAGTAACATCCATATCCATTGAAGTTGAGTGGATCTCTTCCTGTGGTATCTACTATCATCTCGGCTAGCTGGAACAAATCTCGTTTCACTCTCAGCCCTGAAAGTAATCGGAAACATCATTCCTGACTCTATCATTTTGAAACAGGATTTTTATCTCTTAGTTTTTCTTTAAATGATGCATTGCTAAGAAACATGAGAGTAAGTATTAGAGAATTTATATTTCTATTCTACCTTTTTTTTGTACAAACTACTTTAAACAACCTTTTTCAATACAAGGAGAATGGAATGAATACAATTGGATAAAGAAATCGATGCTAGAACCGGCTGTTAATTCTTTGTTACTTCCAAAGAACACATTTATTCGTCTAGAAAACCACTCACGAATTGTTTTTTTTTTAACATTGTAAGCCTCTATTAAGTTGAACTTACTATAAAGAACATATGGTATAATACAAATTAGACAACTATCATCCAAATACAGAAAGGACAGAAGTTTAACATCTTCAGGTTACCATACGATGAGCAAATGGTCAAACTCCATATCTTACAATGAAATATAAAAAGCCCGGGATAAACAAATGTTAAACAATTAATCAGATAAAACCAACGTACTTAATCTAGATTAAAAACAATAAATAGAAATTAATTATGACAGACAGACAGCAACCAAGGACCACCTCTTGATTACGGATGCCTGGCTTTTGACGGACACATGTAGACTGTGACGGAGTTTACCACATTTTTAGAGTTTAACCATCTTTCTTACCTATGATAGTGGTGTAATAGTATAATAATAGAGCACACTGTACAAATATACGGCTAGACTCATCTAATCGGTACTAAGCACAAAAGACACAAATAACTGATCTAAGAGTGCTCGTAGTTACTGAAAGGTAGTACAAATTCCTAACTTCAACAAATAAATAAACCATGTTTTCAGTAACCCAAATAATTCAGTCCCTCCCATATGATCGACTCTCCCACTCAGAATGTAGTCATCGTGGAGCAGTGGAATATAACGACTTATATTCGGTATACATGTACCTCTAATGGATTCAGAAAAGACATCATAAGCAGTCTTTAAAATTAATTGACCTAGTACAATACAAAAATATCATTCTTGACAGATATATGTCTTGAATGTATAAGTGTTACTAACTGGATAGTAATAAGTTTATATCTTATAGAAGGTTATAAAAGGAATACTGCGATACTGAGATCCTTGCTATCCTTTTTTTAGTGTCTATGAAAATTATGTTAAAGGTCTATAAACCAATAAATAATTAACCTTATTTACCTTCAACTAAACCAAGAATGACTACAAACAGCGCCACCTGGACAGTCATCATAACTTTCAAAACCTATAAGTAAAAGAAACATACAGTTAGTTCAAGCACCTGTTACAACTTTAGTATGTTGTTTTTAACTGTATCTTCATTTACATGGGAATATAAAACATGGTGAATTCAAATCAATTCACATCATATGTTGCATGAAACATCCATTTTATATTAAAGATATTGGGAAGTCTCACTTAAGTCGTCTTTTTTTTTTTTTATTTTTATTTTTTTTAGAAAAGAGCAAGAATAAAATTGATTAAATAAGTGAAATTAAATGGTATTTCACTAAAAAAATTTAACACACCGAAAAAAATGAGAAATGTGGGGGAGGCGTTCCATGTCCAAAGCGCCTATGGTTTTCTGTGTTACATGTACTTGTTCAAAATACGCCATTTTAAGTACATGTACAAATGTATGAACATCAGATTGTACAATGGCATTTGAAGCTGTGCTGAGGCGAATTTTTGTACAGTTTGATTACACTTTAAAAAAAAGTTTGATATATAGAAATTATTCATTTGTTCAAAGAAGATAGCGCTAGTATATTAGTAAATACTTACAATATACATGCAGTTTTATAGAAGGAAATACACAATGTACACACGTTACAAGATTACGTTTTATTCAATCTTGCTGAAACCGTCTAATCCTATTAAATTTTGATACACGTCACAACCGAAAATTTAAGTAATCTTAAAATTGAACGTCCTGGTTTGGTCACCATTTGACGAATGTTTAAATGCACAAATAAATAAAAACAGGAACAAATATTATTTAATTAGTCACACTAACTTTTGTTTCTGAAACAATGTGTTTCCGTGTGATAACAATTAAACAACTTTAAGTATAACATGTACTAGTGAACTAACTGTTGTGTAATATAAAAATGTTATAGATCTGACGACACATGATTTGCATTTTTAATTATTAATTGACAGTAATGAAGATACATTTGCATTTTAATTAATACATTCATAAAAAGAATTTTACACACTAAGGACATCCTTTTCAACTCTAATTTGCACTTCAATTATAAATTTAACAAAAAGACTTCCGCGTAAACCGAACTCTTTTTTTTTAATATAAATTATGCTTTTGTTTAGTTAATATTGAGTACATAATATTTATACATGTAATGCAATAATACAATAAAAACATGTGCAAATAGTTGTAGCCAGAAGCTAGATATAGATTCTGTATGAATAACAGTAATGACAATTACATATTGTGTTAATATCTCGGACAGAATGATGTATGTACATTATTTTAAAAAATGGGTTGTAAGCATAGAACGTCCATACATACATGTACCTGAATTGTAAGACAGAGCATTTCATCAATTTGAAAATGATATATTCGGACATTATAATGAAAATTTTATGATCATATAGTATAGGATATTAAGATATATAACTTTTTTTCATTTTGCTCCTGTTAGAATGAAAATAGTCCTACATTTATATAAATATATGTTAGAAAGGTGGCGAAACTTACTTTTCCTATTTTTTTTTCATGTATAATTGTTTGGTTTTCATCATTTTGATTTTTTATTAACCACTTTATGATGTTACCTTCAAGATTCTTTATTGAATAAAATAAGAAATTTAACATATCAGCCTAATAACCGTTGACTGATTTATTGAAAACGCGATGAATTAAAAAGAAAAGTGTTTAACTTATTTTGGGCTTTCTTTGTGGTGGTGATATAGAGCGGGTAACTTATTTTGGGTTTTTCTTTGTGGTTGTGGTAAAGGGCGGATAACACTCCGTCTACATTGGTATTTAATGTATTAAACGAGAATAAAGTTAACTTTTTTCGTTGTTTTCTTCGGTCATTGATTTTAAGGTCAATATTTTCATAAATCTCTTTATATCAAAACATCACTACTTTTCTTATATTAAATCCATACGAATGCAAATCCATATATATTCAGGAATAAGTTGTAAAGATCTGATAAAAAACAATGTTTGCATACAGTTAAATATGACTGTGTTCATTGATCCGAATGGTAACCATTGCTTGATAATTGTGGGTTCCCGGTTTTCTTTTTAAAATATATTCAAATGGCTACTACATGAAATAAAATTGTAATAGAATAATTCAAGATTTATTTTTTTCAACAACACATTTAACATGTACTAATAAATACTTACCATTATTTTGACCTTAATCGGATTTTACATGTTTTGGTAAAGACACTTCCTGTTCAATGCTCTTATGACAACGTACAAAGAAAAACCATTCAAACGTGAACTACCTGGTCAAAGGTAAAATATGGCGAACGAAAATATGTCGTTTAAATAATATGACGAATGACGATCATACTGCAGTATTGATCAATACCTTTTGATTGATTTCATATTTACAAATACAAAGTGTACATCAAGTAAAAAAAAGGGTATTTGTAAACAAAAGAATTACTCTTATATTAATCCATTTCTCTCGGGTCAAAATCAAAAAAAATAAAACTCCATTTACCTCGTATGCATGTCGACAGACGAATACTATAAAATTTAGTGAATAAAAAAACTAAACTTTGTATAATCGCCCACGGAAATATTTGATCACCGAAGCGGAGAGACAGGACAAAAAATAGCTAAGGTACGATGTTCTACCATTCAATCCATTTCGATCGATTTGATGAGGTTAACAATTTCCAGTTCAAGGTCTTCCGTCTTCCCCGTTTTGAGAATAAAATGTGTCTTCACTTAACCACCCAGTTCAATATGAAATTATGCTTAAGGTAAAAAGTTGTAGAATTTTGAAAAAGTTTATAGGAGATTGAAATACTGTTCAATAACTATTTAAAAAAAAATACAATAAAGTATGCCATTTTAATCAAATATTCTGGATCTGTCCCAAGATACATTCTGACTACTAGTATTTTGTAATGGTATTCAGAAAAGAGTGAAATTGACGTTATTTTTAATAACAATGTAGACATTTTTCAAAAGGCAAAGTTTTACAGCTTTATGAATGAACGATAATTGAATTAAATATTTTGAGAGGTATACTTAATGTAATCATCTATATAAGGTGCTCAGTATTTTTCGTTTGAATGTATGTCTACGCATCCCATTATCATAATACACCTATATATGATATACATACAAACACTGACAAATGTTTTTTGTGCAAATACAGAAAAAGAAAACTGTTTGACTAATTAATCAAAATGTAATGTTTCCTTGTAAAAAGTAAAATAACAAAAAATAAAACGAACTCCAAGGAAAATTCAAAACGGAAAATCCATTATCAAATGGCAAAATCAAAAGCTCAAACACATCGAACGAATGGAAAACAACTGTCATATTCCTGACTTGGTACAGGCATTTCCTTATGTAGAAAATGGTGGATTTAAACTGGTTTTATAGCTAGCTAAACCTCTCACTTGTATGACAGTCGGATAGAATTACGTTATATTGACAACAATGTGTGAACAAAACAAACAGACATAAGAGAACCGAGAAAATAAATCTTAATAAAGGATTGTACAGAAAATTTAGCTATTTGTTATGTACATGTAGCAAGGAATAAATACGGTGTACTATTTTTTCTCTTTTTCTTTTCTTAAAGCTATTATCTTTCTATTTTATTCCTATGTTGGATTTAAAAAAAACACTTTCTTTTCCTTTAAAAATGGGTTTTGGAAAAGTAGGTTCCCACCAGCAACGGTACCTACCACTGGTAGTAAATGAACATGATCCTTTTTATCACAAAAACACCTCGTGCTGTTAAACTAGATCAAGTCTTACCTGTAAAATTTCATTTTATTATGCACAATATCAAAGTTAAAAAGATCTATACAATTTCACATTGTTCATGAAAATGTACTTCAAAAGAGAAGTCATCCCTTTTTAAATTTCAGTCAGATATCTTAACGGTAGACTTTTATTTTTGTATATTGAAAATGGAAAGTTTAAAAAAAAATCAACTATTTGTTTGTTATCGATAGATCGGTTTCCAGAATGTCTATACGCAAAAAAGGAGATGTATAAATGGCAATGATCCACCAGACTTCAAATGAAATGGATGTTAGCAATAAAAGGTACCCGAACGGTCTTCAACAATGAGAAAAACTCATACCGTTTAGTCGGTTATTAAAGGTCTCGACATGAAAAAAGTAAAATAATTCAAACGAGAAAACCAAAGGCCTCATTTACAAAAAAAAAAAAAACAAGTTACGTAAAACAAATATGATAGACATGAAACAACGACAACCACTCGAATGTTCTTTCCGGAAATATTTTTTATAGAAGTATTTAAATGTTTTTTTAATTAAACGTTTGAAAATTCGTCTTGACAACCAGCAATACAATAGTTGTAAGTAGTATGACGGCATGCACATTTACACCCCAGTTAATATATAATTCAAATAAAAGTTCTATACATGTATGTTCTTTAAGTCATTGCCATATGGGATTTAAATTTTAACTTCAAGCAAAGGACTATTTAAATGATTTTTTTTAATTCAAAATAGATGCTAAATATAGGATTCTATATAGAGAGACCAATCATTGTATGACATTTTCAGTTCGTGTCTTTCGTACATTGGAAAGCTGCTTAACCTGATATCGCCACTTATTATTATTCATAATAGTGATTTAGCTCATATTTACAATTCAGTTATTTGCAAAATGCTTTTTCTAGATCTTTTGAACTCAAGATCAATATTTACCTTAACAACAATAGCATGTAATTGTTACTATAAATATCAAAGGGGGTATCAAATGTATGGTTCCTCTGGAATGTGTACTAGCTTTCAGTTAAACAAAAATTAGCCAGTTCAATTTAAACGGTATGTCACATTATATTATTCAATAAATTTTAATACCAAACCAACAACTGACATTAGCAATAAACATGATAAACAAACGACAAATAATCTATCTGGAACTATTTCACTTTCGTTTTAATTTCTGTATTCCTATACTATTGGATCAGATTATATCTTTATTATTTAATGGGCACCCCACATATCTGACCTTTCAATGCACTACTCAATCACATCTTTAGGTATTTTTATTTAGTTTGTATGATGTAGCATAGATATCTACAACTTATCTCATTTTTTTACATTTATCAATATGACAAGGGAGAGGCGAAAGATACCAAAAGGACAATTAAACTCATCATTTGAAAACGGACTGACGATGCCATGTCAAAAACGAAACGACAAACAACATTACACAACAGACAGCATAGAAAACTAAAGGCGGAGCCACACGAACCCAACAAAAAACCGGGGGGGGGGGGGGGGGGGGGGTAATCTCAGGTGCTTTGGAAGGGTAGGCAGAATTTGGTCCAAAGGTGGCACCCGTCCTGTTCCTCGTGTAAGTACAAACCCAGTGATACGTCTAATTCGGTAGGTCATATTCGAAGAGGACGGGATTGCGGTTACAATAATTGGAACATACACGTCGTCTGTACCTACCACTGGTAGTAAATGAACCTGACTCGTTTTATCACCAAACCACCTCGTGCTGTTAAACTAGATCTAGTCTTACCTGTAAAATTTCATTTTATTAGGCACAATATTAAATCAAAAAGATCTATACAAGTTCACATTGTTCATGAAAATGTACTTCAAAAGAGAAGTCATCCCTTTTTAAATTTCAGTCAAACATCTTAACAAACATCTGAACGGTAGACTTTTATTTTTGTCTATCAAAAATGCAAAGTTTAAAAAAAAATCAACTATAATTTTGTTTGTTATCGATAGATCGATTTCAAAAATGTTTATATGCAAAAAAGGAGATGTATGAATGGCAATGATCCACCAGACTTCAAATGAAATGGATGTTAGAAATAAAAGGTATCCAAACGGTCTTAAACAATGAGAAAAACTCATACCGTTTAGTCGGTTATTAAAGGCCTCGACATGAAAAAAGTGAAAAAATTCAAACGAGAAAACCAAAGGCCTCATTTACAAAAAAAAAAAAACAAGTTACGTTAAACAAATATGATAGACATGAAACAACGACAACCACTAGAATGTTCTTTCCGGAAATATTTTTTATAGAAGTATTTAAATGTTTTTTAATCAAACGTTTGAAAATTCGTCTTGACAACCAGCAGTAAAATAGTTGTAAGTAGTATGACGGCATGCACATTTACACCCCAGTTCTATTATTATACTTTATAGTTTCTATTACTGAAACAAATGTAAACTGAATAGATTTATTGTTACGAATACAAATGGGGTGTGACGAGCGGGGTTTCTGGAAACCCCTGCTTCTGCATCCCGAAAACACAGTCCATTGTTATTCATACCAATAGAAATTTGGTTTTTGTGATAGCATGAACAGAAGAGATTACTAATAGTGTTAATTTCAAAGTGTTTCAAGACATATTAAAAAAAAAAATATTTCAGAAAATTCCAATAGCGAAAAAAATATTTAGCATCTATTTTGAATTAAAAAAAAATCCTTTAAATAGTCCTTTGCTTGACGTTAGAATTTTAATCCCATATGGCAATGACTTAAAGAACACACATGTATAGAACTTTTATTTAAATTAAACATTAAAAGCATAAATATATTATAGTATTCATTTGGACTTAGTCTAAATCATAAAATAAATATTAATATTTGGATTGTTGAAGACAAATGATGGCATCCAGGGGCAGATCCAGCCATTTTTAAAAGGGGAAGGGGGTTTCAACCAAGGATAAAAAGTTTGGGGGGGTTCCAACCATATGTCCCCAATCAAAAGCATTGATCGTCAAAAAGGGAGGTTCCCCCCCCCCCCCCCCCCCCCCTTGGATGGTCCTACATATGCAATCTGTATTTTTGTTTGTTAAGCGTGTCTGGTCGTCGTAGTTTCTAATCCAGACACACCTATCCCTCAGTATGTTAGAATATGAATGTTTGATTAATGATGATAAAAGAGGGGGGGGGGGCTTTTTGATAAAACCGTAGCATGTAAATTACATTTATGTTTACCTTCATTAAATTGATACAAGCAAGTACTTTGGGTTATAAATATTGCGTTATCTTCAGTCTCTTCTGCCAAATCCAAAGCCTGACTCAAAATGTCGTCCGTCTTATACCCGTCCATATTGACAACTGTATACAAGAAGCATGATGTATTTTTTTGTAATAAAAATGCACGATACGGCCAACATTGACCTGCTGGTCCATATTATCACATGCATTTTACGGGAATATGCACAACGGCAACTTTGACATTTGTAAAATCTACTCACTTGTCAATGTTCGAATGAAGATCGTCAAAGTAAGGCTACTACTTGGGTTTCATATAAAAATGTTTTTTTCTTATTAATCATGATTTGGTATTGTCAATAAAAATGCTATTCGTTCTTTTTCATTTAATATTCAATATATTTATACCTCTTTATTCCAAAAGCAATACAGCTTATAGGTATCAAGTTCAATTAATGTTACAATAAATATGTATATAGTAATCATCACATAGTACAATACAGTACTTCATTAGTATACAATTCATACAATTTAAAACAAATTTAGGCGCATGACATTAATTAATATAGTTTAACAATTTTGAAGTATGATATACACACTCAATGATTAGGAATTTTTTCGGCAATACATAAATACTTCCCAAAATTATTAAGTTCTTTTATATTACGAACAGATAACAATTGTATAAGTTTAAATACTGATGGATTTCTCCAATGATAAGGTTTAATATACTTCATACGAATATCTTTATATCCAATACATTCCAAAATAAAATGATATCCATCCTCAACAGAATTACAGTTGCACATATTACATATTCTAGCGTTTTTGTTTATATTTAAAAATCTTCCTGTTTCAATGTTCAAATTATGTGCATGTAAATGGTACTTGCTTATTCATGGTTTATATCTAAAATTCACGGGTCTACTTAGATAAAACTGCAAACCATGACTGTCATATATGTATTTGTAAAACTGACATTTAGAAGACTCCTGAAAAAATGACATCGATTCAGATATAAATCTTTCAGTAACACGCTGTTTGGAATCAGCTATACAAACATCTACATCTAAAACATTTTGTGTCAACCATACATGACTTAAACCATAATTACATAATAAATCTCTTATTTTACATAACCAATTCAATTTATTTTTACTTTTTACATTGCTAGCCTCCAGCATTTCAAATAACCATTTTTCAGAATACAATTGTCAGTTTTTTACAATTTACACCAATATTTCATCATTTTACAGTACCTATGTACATACAGTGGGACTCTTCCTAGTTCGAAATACACAATGTAATTTGTAGTACTCTTTTTTTACTTTCAAAATCCTCATTAAATAATATAAGTGAAGAACAGATATAGGGTTAAGTATCGGGTGTAACTTAGTTATACACTTCGGGATACGGCGTGTCTGGATAAGAAACACCTCCAGCCTCCGGACACACCTATTCCTCAGTGTATAACTATTACATATACAATTGTGATAATTAGATAAAAAGAAACATAATAATGTCTTTCAAAAGACAACTTCCCCTCAGGTGATCACAATGATGCAATGTTAACGGTTATCATGACAATGTGTCTTTTATACAATGATTACATTTTTATTGATGAGAAATTAAGTATTTTACAATTCTAGCACAGAAGAGTATTGCCTGTTACGTCCGAGTACGGATGAAATATACATGACTTTTTGTACCATAGGATTCTATATAGAGAGACCAGTCAGTGTATGACATTTTCAATTCGTACATTGGAAAACTGCTTAACGTGATATCGCCACTTATTATTATTCATAATAGTGATTTAGCTCATATTTACAGTTCAGTTATTTGCAAAATGCTTTTTTTTAGATCTTTTGAACTCAAGATCAATATTTACCTTAACAACAATATCATGTGATTGTTACTATAAATATCAAAGGAGGTTTAAAATGTATGGTTCCTCTGGAATGTGTACTAGCTTCAGTTAAAAAAAATTTAGCCAGTTCAATTTAAACGGTATGTCACATTATATTATTCAATAAATTTTAATACCAAACCAACAACTGAAATTAGCAATAAACATGATAAACAAACAACAAATGATCTATCTGGAACTATTTCACTTTCGTTTAAAGTTCTGTTTTCCTATACTATTGGATCAGATTATTTCATTATTATTTAGTGGGCACCCCAAATATCTGACCTATCAATGCACTACTCAATCACATCTTTAGGTATTTTTGTTAAGTTTATATGCTGTAGCATAGATATGTACAACTTATCTCTTTTTTTACATTTATCAATATGACAAGGGAGCAGCGAAAGATACCAAAAGGACATTTAAACTCATAAGTTGAAAACGAACTGACGATGCCATGTCAACAACGAAACGACAAACAACAGTACACAACACACAGCATTGAAAACTAAAGGCGGTGCCACAAGAACCCAACAAAAAACCGGGTGGTAGTTATCTCAGGTGCTTCGGAAGGGTAGGAAGAATTTGGTCCATATGTGGCACCCGTCCTATTCCTCGTGTAAGTACAAACCCAGTGATACGTCTAATTCGGTAGGTCATATTCGAAGAGGACGGGGTTGTGGTTACGATAATTGTGAAACAGATATTCCATAATAAACAACCACCTCGTGATGGCGTCCTTAAAATTCTCAGAGGTATGATTGCATCTTCACCACTTGGAAATCTTTGTCAAATATCCTTCTTGTAAGTAGCAACCCTCTACGAAGGAAAGAAATAATAGGAAATAGAAGCTCTTGAATATCGTATCAACTGGGAGGTATATACTCCATATGCAGACGACCGCCTCGGTGGTCTCGTGGTAGCGTGTTCGCCTGAAGTGCGGGAGGTCGTGGGTTCGAACCGCCGCCGGGTCGAACCGAAGACTTTAAAATTGGTATTTGCTGTTTCTCCGCTAAGCACGTGGCATAAAAGGAAAAGACTGGTTGGCTCGAAGTCAGAATAATGTGTCCGGATAAGGTGACATGCCTTCCTGCGGACTGTTACCTTGTGAACTAGCACGTTAAAAATCCGGCCCAGCGTGTCTAGTATAAAGCAGGGTTAATTTTCATTTTACATTAACATGTTATCGTCCTGAATATATATATTAATTTGCCGCTGGACATTTAGCAGCCATCAACTACCATCCATATTCAGGCTCTGCTAGAATGTTGCTACATAGAAATGGAAAGTTTACAATTGGGAAGCTGAAATCATCTCTTTTATTGTAAAGTTATGTTTTCAACCGACCTTCAATGTCAATACCAAGATATAAGTCATGTTGGTAAAATTGAAACATTTCTTGTTAAAATGAACAATATGATTTACAACATGTTTATATGACAGTAGCTCCAATCACTCTTTTGCATTTTCATGTTTAGTGAACAGTAAAAGTTTGATTACAAACCTTATTGGCATATATATAAAAAAAGTTGACATCATGATACACGTATGTTGGACTAAGTTTCATGTTGATGTTACCACAAATTCAAGGTAAATGAAAATAACATATACACTTGTACGTCCAAGCTCATTATTTCTGATGAACCTTCATCAGGAACGCTCAAACCCATACATTTAAAAGACAGTGGTGTATTCATACTGTAAACCAACTTATTTTCGCGGATACTTTATTTCGCGTTTATCCCTTCGTAGCCGACTTCGCGGCGATTTATTTTCACGATTTTCTAATTATTTTGACGTATTTATATTAGGAAGATAAAAATTCGCGACGATTTATATTCGCGTAACTTTTCAAGTCGCGAAAGTCGCGAAAATAAATCGCTCGCGAAAATAAGTTGGTTTACAGTAAGTAGAAGCGTTAGAAGCTTTATGACAAAAAGGGACATAAACAATTTAGCAAAATTCGGATCAGTTCAACTTTACCTCATTGGGTTGGAACCATTATTTCTTAAGTTTGTAATTTCTTTATTTATCTAGTGGGAGTTTTTGAAATATATGTTAAAAATCATGTCAGGACCGAAGCACTGACTACTGAGCCGATGGTGTACTTTTGGTTGCTTTATCAGCTGTCACGAAAGAAGATTACAATTTTGCATGAAATATTTCCCAATTGAAGCATACAACAATAGAAAAACAAAATTGTATTACACATTGCACAACAACATATTCAATCAAATCTGGTTAGATAAAACTTCAATCATCCTTTAACAAACAAAAAAAATATCAAAAAAGATTATCTAAATCAGTAAATAAGAAAAGATTTTTATTGGGTTTTTTTATTTAGAGGATGGATGTAGAGGATCGTCGACGTTATTTTATTGTAGGATCAGTATTTTTTGAGATTGTTCTACCACTGTTCAGAACCAGATTAGAAAATGACTACAGAAGTAAAGGGCAGGGATCTTTACAAGCTTTTCTTAGCACCCAACCAGTAATACACATACTGTTTCATCTACGACACAGAAATGCCAGCTGCTGTAAAGACAACCTCAAATGTTTCAATAAATCAAATCTTCCGCTGAATTACTGTCAGTGGGATCTGCTGTACACTGAGAATTCAAGTCAACCTGGTCACAACTGTCATTGCAAGTTCATAGCAAACCCAGTACAGCTATGTGAGCTTGATATAACATTAGCAAGTTTAATCTTATTGAACTGCTGCCATCTACAACCATCTGAAGAAAACGCTGTACGCAAATTACGTCGCTTCAAGAATAATTATCTCAGCCACAACACCGAAGGTCAAATTACCGAAACAGAGTATAAGAGCTTATGGACAGATTTGACGAGTTTTGTCCTACAGCTAGATCCAAATAAACAAGATGACCTCATCAGGATAGATAACAGACCTCTTGATGAAGGACTGTGTATGAGATACAGTACAGAATTTTTGAACATTCACAAAAAACTGAACGAGGTAAGCATTTTTCTCTCCGGATTAAAGTTGGAAAAAATTAATATTAAAATATTAGTTTTAGCTTTTTACTAAGTGGCTGTATCTTTGACCGGTTCTATATTAGTTTTTATATATTGTTGGGGGTATCCGCCGTCCGTCCGTCTGTGAATTTCAACGAAACGTTTATATATTCTGTATAACTTATTGTACTTGTGCATCTCCTATGCTCCTTTGTGATCAGAATTTCTTGCGTGTCCTTTACCAAAATATGGACTTTTCGTCAACTTTATATTAATGGGGGAACAGCCCCAAGCAATAACTGAGTTATTCTTATCCTCATAAACAGTTGATTAATTTAAAAAAAAAAAAGTTATTCATGACATTATGCCATTACCTCCTATTTTTTGTTTTAATCAGAATGATGTCTGAAGTTTTCTATACAGAACATGGACTTTGCTCTTTCATATTATGATCATTACATCCCCATCCACGAGTCCGTCTCTATGACCTGTGTTATTAAACAGGTAGAGGTAGCAGAGGGGTTTATAGAAGTAAGATTTCCTCACATTATTCTACTCTTTATTTTTTCTTTAGTATGTGTTCATGTATTCCCATAACTAAACATGTTCTTAACCTCTTATAGTTATCCAGTGGGTAATAGGAGCGGATGTATTAATTTTTTCGCTTTGTTCTCGGTGCCTCTAGTTGTGTATTTGATCCCTGTTAAAACAGTAACAAATTCCTACATCTACAAGCAGAAGACAGGATGCAAGTTGAGATATCTCTTTTTCAGGTAATTGATTCCATCTAATAATATATTCTTCAAATGCAGGCAGTCTCCTTTATAACTTATGTCAATTATTTTCAGGTTCAATGTATATAATTCAATTATCATGAATTCAAAATGGATATAAGAACTTTTCATTTTGAAGAATGAAGAAAATAAACTCCACATTATACAAACTATCAGATTCTAATGTCTTTTGGCCACTCAGGATAATATATTCACAAATGTACACCAAAATAATTTTTATTGGTACCCATATCGTTAGCAATGAATATCCAACGTAAAGAAAAAATTATTTTCATTTTGATGTTCTAACAAGGCAATTATTGTTGACAGAGTTTGTTAGTTTCCTGGAATATGTCAATTTCTATCAGTAGGTCATTTGTTTGCTTCTTAGGATACAGATAGCTTTCTTCCTCAGCAATCGAATGAAACCAATAAAAAAGTAGATTCAATCTCTCAGAGAAAGATCAAGAGTATTCTAGACACTGAGTAATGCATACATAGTAATACAAACTGAAACAACACGTATTAGATAGAAAATAGTCAAATCCATCTAATGTAAACTCTGCCTGTGGTAGAGATAAAGGATCGAAGGTTTTTTTTATTTGCTTCATGTTGTTTTAGTTGATCTTTAAGATTTTAAAACATACATTTTACAGATGGACACTCGTATGCAAGGAATTGATTCCGCTGTGCAGGTATGTCTATTGTTTTTAATATGCATATTTGAGTACAGTTTTGATCTATTTTATATTTTTCAGTGCAATTGTTTGTGTGTGAATGTTAACCTTTTTCGAAATATTTGAAGAACTTATAGTTTGTAGGTTTGTGAAAAGCAAATGTGATCCCGAAGATAGGTGAATAAAAATTATATTTCAAAACTCTTAGAAAAGAACCCTTAAAAGCATAGTTTACCTGCTACTGCTAAATGAAGAATTAACGGAAGAAATAAATAATACAAAACATGCTTTCAATCCCTGTAACGTAAAAATTTTACGATGAACGCTAAACGAAATAACGGTAGCTGAAAAGATACGCTAAACGATATGATGACAGCTAAGCAAAACGATGTACGCAAAACTATTGTCTTGAGGCATCGTTTATCGTATGCTTTAAAATAAATATACTTTTGTTCGTACATGGTTCGTTTATTATCCGTAAAAAATATGTTTGGACAACGTTTCGTTTGCGTTCTTACATCGTTCGTACATAATTAAGGCATTATTTGTTTTGTGAACTCTTACTGTCATATTCTTTGTATGCTTGTCTTAAGTTAGCAGCATGTAATTCAGTTATTGGAATTTGTTGTTCGTTTATTGTTTTTACGTAAACTAAGCTTTTGGTTTCTCGTTAAATTGTTCCATATTTTGTCATTTAGTGGACTTTTAAAACTTACTATGGTGTGGGTTTTGCTTATTGTTAACGTTAGTAGCGACAGTAGTTCACCGATGTTCAAATCTCGTAAATCGATTAGGAAGAGTCATATCAAGTAAAAAAACAGTAACAGCGGGAACTGCCTGAACTCCAAAAGGAGCGAAACCGGGTACGTCGACAAGGTTGGTGTTTCTCACATCCATTTCATTTGGTATCTGGCGGATAGTTGTATTATTGGCAATCATATCCCATCTCTTTTTTGTATTTCAAAATCATTTACACGTACTGGCCATGGGAGATATGTCCAGAAGACTTTTAAATTTCAGGAGTAAAGAAACTATTTGATTCTTTCTGAGAGTATACATAAGAGTACACTTTCTTTAATAACATCAAATATCTGAAGTAAACTTTTCCTGATTATTTCAATTGGCTATTTAACAGGAGATATTGAGTTACCACAGAAATGAAATCATTTGCCAGTACTGCAAGAAAAAGTTGATTGAACAAGGTCAGCCTTTTTACAGTAAATTATAATGACAAACATGCTTCAAAATTTGAATTTACATATTATCATTGTATAAATAAATACATTACTGACATGATCATGAATGATCCAAATCATCTCAAAATTTCAACATACTAGTAACTGCTGCATTTACATATAATTATGTTGTAAATTGAATACGAGCATAAAATGTCGAAAATGTTCCTTATGTGATAAGTAAAGTACAAAGTTTATTTCTTTTTTCATAGGCATAGATGAAAGCAATATTAGTCCCTACAAACTTGGGCAGAATATCTTTTATCCTCATCATCAGATTAATCTGAAGTCAGAATTCAGTACATTATTGCCTAGAGCGACATTAGATGTCGTTATGATGGATGACGGTAGACTTGTGCTTTGTTCGTGCTTCCAGTTCAGACTACTTATCTGTAACACAGATGGATCAGAGATAGCAGCTATACCAGTCGATGCAGATGGAAGTAGTCTTACTGCTGTCAACAACTCCACAGTGGCAGTTATTGTTAATCAACCGTTCAGTAATCCTAGAATCGAGTTGTATGACATAAACAATAAACACAAAATTGAATCCATATCACTATTTGGATTTGAGGATACTTTTGGCATGACAATGATAAATGACAATTTAGTAGTAGGTGCTGATAGGGAACTATTGATAATTGATTATCAGACAGACGAGATATTACGGAGAATAGGAACACACTGCCACCCATGGGGAATAAATGTTTCTGGTAACAGAATATTCTTCAGTGAAGAAATGGAAAACAACCTTTACTGTTACAGCTTTATCGATGACAAAATACACACATTAACACTACCATCCATCCCATATCCAATGACTACACTACAAGACGGTAGTCTGTATGTTCTTTGTGAGGATGGATCTGTACAACATGTATCATCCAATGGGAAACAGTTCAAAACTTTGAAAACAAATCAATCCCACGTTTTCAATTATCCTGGCCAGATACGATACAATTCAAAATCAGAAAAAAATGGTCACATATAGTTATCAGTTTGGAATGAAAATACTTCATGAATTATAAAATATGGAACTTGTAGTGATTTTTTCCTCCGAAATTCAAAATGGAATCATTCAATATTAGCATAAACAATGTTTTGAATAAGATCATGTCGCCGTACAACCGGACAATACACATCCTCATTAATTTTGACACGGTTGTCGAAGCAGAAGTTTGGTCCTATACCCAAGATTTCTAAAAAATAATCTAATATATGCAATAAGTTGGTAAATTATGGATGAATTTTAAACCATAATCATGCAACCCAATCAGGATTCTTCTTCACCAAAATTATCCCCCATATACCACCTAATCTGTTCAATCGTGAAAATGGAAGCAATTGTAGAGATGAAACGCTGTCAATTTAGCGCTTGGAAATCGATAAATTTATTCAAATGGCATTGTTACGACAGATATTTCAAAAGATAAATGTATCTTCTAGATATTAAGCATCATTTAATATACTTTTATGCCTTTTGTCAACATAAAATTATTGTCTGATTGACCATTTGTACTTTTTCTATAAAGAGTTTTAATTCTTAATATTAATTCCGACTATATATCAGTCTGAACAGTGATTTAGTACAGTATACTAATAGTGAATGCACTGGGTATGATTTTGTCTAAATACTTTTGAAACCAGATTAAACCCGTTTTCGTCGGACAATGGATAAAGACAGTTGTTCTCAATACGTTACGTTGGTTGATATAGTATAACGTTTGGTTTTATAAGGTTTTGTGAACTTCACCCTTTTTGAATTTATCTTTGAGTTCAGTATTTTTGTTGATAATTGTTTTCATGATTTAAATAAAATGTACATCTTATTTATAGTTTTTGTTATTGCACCATTTAAAAAAATTAGATTGTAATCATATAGTATAATTAAGAAAGGAATTGTGAGGGCTGTTTCATAAAACCATACATATGGGAAAGAGGGAAAACATTGAACTATGAGTTTGTGTTTTTGTAAAGTAAAAGTGAAAGAGACATTCTAAAATTGGCTCTTTAGATGGTAACCTAATTTGTCCCGAAACTGCACGAAGTTAATTTAGAGACCTGAAACCATTTTTGTACAATAAGCAAAGGAATGGATAAGTTGAACTAATTTCTTTACCATGACTCTCACTGTATAATTTTCTGCCTTGTATGCAACATACCATCTAATAAGTTTTAACTATCTTTCCAAGTTTCATCACTCACTGTAAGGGGTCTGATAGTAATAGAGCGAATTTTGTACATATACACAGGGGTTAATAAGTTTAACTTAGTTTTTTTGACATGACAATGACTGTATAATCCACGTAAGCGAGATACGAACAAGTAGTGGTTTATAATCAAATATCAAATTTCATTAATGAACTCCAAGGAGTTTGAAAGTTAGAGAACATAAAATATTTATGACAGACGGACAGACTAGTTGATTACTACATTGATTGCTTGTTGTTTGCTTAATGTCATGGGGCAAATGTTTCCTGCATGTACAGGAGGAGAACACATTAACAACAAGTATAGTTGTGAGTTACTGCTCACAAATAATACCTCCGTTTTAAAAATTTGGCAAACAGAAAGTTGATGAGCAATGGAACTGAAAACGTGTCCAAGGTATAGCATGCTGACAATTAATCCGGCGACACATTTCAGGAAAATCATTACAAAATTTTAATCTGCTAACGGATGATATACATGTACTATAAGATCCTATAGGTTAAAATACATAATTATCCTGTGTCCAAGCTTTGATATATCAACACTCCATTTTACTTTCTATTCTGGTAATTATTACATCAGCCAATGACATTTGGGCTTCCAGTTTTCTAAAGTGCGTATTAATTCCACAAAGCCAGAGGATCCAGTAAGTAAAACGACGCCTTTTCAAATCATTGTTTGCAAAGCTTGGACAGATGATATGTATTTAATCAGATTGTACATTTCGTATATTGGAAAGTTGCTAACCCGATAAATCCCCTTGCTATTATCAATGATAGTGATTTAACTCATGTTCAAATTGCAGTTATTTGCAAGATGTCTTACAGAAAATAACTTGTTACTCTGCTATACGACGTAAACCGCCGTGCAATTCACCGTACAATAAACAAATACTGTTTTGACAAATATCCTTTCCAAAAATTATGTTTTAAAGAGAATTTCAGACAATATGAAGTCACATTGTCATATGCTTAAAACTCATCTGGATAAATATTGAATAACAGTTAATTCCCAATTTGCGGGGCGATGGAAGACGAACGAACTATAACTTTTTATGTAATGGGTGCACAATTTGTTAGAAGAACACAAAATCTTGTCAGTGTTTGGTATTTATCTGCATATAAAATTAAAGTACCATATCTAAGAAAATCATTTCATACGCGTTTACCTTATTAAATCGATAGAAATCATTATGGTCTAAATGAAAGAAAATCTTGTAGTTGTCTTTTCTATTGGCTTCGTAGGGGACAATTTCCGGTTGCGATGATTCACATTGTTGATACACATCGGTGGTGGATGTAAGATAAGTTAGGGAAGGACAAGGTGTTTACAAAAAAAAAATTGGTGATATGGCGGAAAGGGTATTATTTCTGTAGAATGAAGGAGTGAGCAGAGTTATTATAGTGCAGTTTTAAATAGATTTCTACTCAAAATTAACTTTTTGCACAGCTTTAGATAAATAAAAATCCGTCGGAAGCAAAATGTAAAATACTTGTGGAAATAATCATTGGAAGACTAAGGCTATCTATGTGTCTTCAAGTTGACAGGCACTGGCTGAATCTGGAGTTTTTTTGGTTTATAAATGAAGTTAACTGTTTGGCTCTTTCGATTTCAAAAAAAACAAACGTGTACAATGTACGAGGATCATCTGGTTCTGAATGGCGTTTACAGAATAAAAAATAATTGTCTAATAAATAAAAATACAGAAAAACGGGCCAAAAAAAAAAGGGTAGAGTACAATATGGTGCTGAAATACAATGAAATAGACAATAACTGAAAAAAATGGAGAAAAAATGCTTACGAATACAGAATGAATATCCCATTATCCAAACCCACATGTATCAAATTAGAATTGTTATGGAATGAAATCGGTTACATTCAATTGAATGACAAAGTTGTATGGTCAAGAAAAGTTATTACACATTGAGTGCGTAGGCTAACTACGTCTTACAACGACATTAAAGCAGGATTTTCAACATGGCAGCAGGATTCCAGGGTATCATCTATGTGTCCGGAAAATCGACAACTTATACTTTATACTATAAACAACTGTCATACAAATGAGAGGTTTGCATAGCTATAAAACCAGGTTTAACCCACCATTTTCTTCAGGAAATGCCTGTATCAAGTCAGGAATATAACAGTTGTTTTTCACTCGATCCGTTGGTTGGAAACGTTTAATTTTGTCATTTGTTATGGACTTCCCTTTTTTTCAAATAACTTTGGAGTTTGATATTTTTGTTATACTTTTTTACCTAACTATCTAAACCTACCTCATATACATAACATATAAACAATGATTTTTTTTTGTCAATAAAGATTATTTTCCCTGGTAAACGAAAGATTACCCAATTTGAACTGTGATCTGCTACACATTACAAATGCATTATGTAACAGATCCTAGCATTACTTATGTTTTTTTCCGGTGGACTCTTGTTGTCTGTGGTATAGAAATATGGTCATTCCTGGGCTTTACCGTCCGGCAGTAAAACCCTTCCTTAAGTGGGTCACGTACGTTCGGAATGGGGAATAAAATGTTTAATAAAACAAAATTTGTTGAACAAAATATACAAACATTTACGGTACGTGTACATATGTCACAGTGAATTCGTGAAATTAGTTACAATTTAAATCATTGAAATAATTGGGAACTTTTTTTACAAATTCGCCGGTTTAATTCAGATAATAAGAAAAATATATAAATTCGTGTTTAATGCCAATCTAGATGCTAATCATAATCTGGGTCTGCTTTCTCAAGATTTTATTAAACACCTTGTCTCTGGGAATAAACAAACCTTAATAAAATGGATTAAAAAAATCTAACTATCAGTAGGATACAAAAAAGCTCAGCAAGTACAATTTTCATATAATTTTGTTTGTCATATTTCGGCATAGTCTGTCAACTGTAACACAAACTCGAACTGTATGTCTTCGTTAACACTAACGTACCAAAAATCAGGATAACTGAAAATTGACAAATGTCGGATTTTTCAGAAGAACGGAAGGATAGACATTTGTCAAACTATATGCCCGGCGATGTAATTGCTAGGCATACAACAACAATTACAATCAAAAAAGTTTAAGCATACCTAATTGTATCAAAGAATGTTCGTACTTTTTAATTGGTGCAATACCTTTGTTTTCGGGGTGTTAGTTACCGAAAGTATCAATAGTTAGTTTACTGCTTTAACAATGACACTTGTTATGACAAATATAATTTGTTTTGTCAATTTTAAGTTAATTTATTAATATTTGTGTTAAAAGAGGATACTCAGTCAAAAGCCAGTATAGAAGAAGGACTGACACAATATCAATGTCCTCAAAAACTTTAAGCAAAAAAGTGATGAATATGCAACAAGAACTCAATCAAAACCGAAGATGAACTCAGACAGAAGTAGTTTTTACTTGGAAAATGGTACCCGTCATTTTGTAAATGACATATACATAAAATACTGTGATTTTTTTTTCGATGAAGAGATATAAACAAACAAAGACGGGATTGTGACTATTACAAACAAAAAAAAAACGTGTAAATTTTCATATATGGATACCAAGCTTCAACTTCCGTTGGCGAAGATACTTTTGTGGTCTTTTATCTTTACTTTGTAATTTTCCTTTAGTTATTTAGTTTTGCTTGATCCACATTTTTAGTATTCTCGAAAAAAAGGCTCATTCAATTAAGCAGTTAAGTCGAAGTTGTTGTTTTTGCTTCGCATCACGGTGCGAAGCTATTAGTTTTATACCATATTCGTGCCACCTTGAAAATATTACGTACAAATATCGGTTCTCATTAGCTGTCTGTTGATGTGGTAAAGATTTATTGGCTAGAATGAGATATATAACTGGAAACATGTCCCGGACATGAGAAGATATTAAATACGAACATAGTTACAGTATGGGTATTCAAGATCCGAACTGATACCCGATCAATGAATAATTTTATCTTTACTGGTTTACATTGCTATATAATGTCGAGTGACTCGAGTCCATTCGTGTTGCAAAATTAGAAGAGGGACAAAGATAAAACAAATTTCTGAGTGTTCATCTGACTATATATGCATATACACCAACACTTTAAATATATATAGTTACCAGTGATATTCAAGAAAATTGTCAGAATACGTGTTTTCCATGTTATAATTGTGAATTAGCATTATTGTGAGAAGATCTGAAATATTTATGCATCTAATAACAACTTGGTCACATTACTGTGTGAGAAAACATGCACGTCGAGGATATCCATATGAAAATAAATATTGCGTCAAAATTGACTGTTAAAAGTCCCATAACTTTATTGAACGACAAACTATAAAATTTCAAAGTCAACGCGAGTCTAGATTCGCCAATAACAACAATAATGTCAAGTTTGTAGTTAATCCAAACATTCTAGAGCTAGAGTATGCCATGTAGAATATTACCATAATTGTGGAATGACAAATCATAAATTTTCAAAATCAAAAGGTATCTCTGGAATGACGACACATAAGAATTTTAAAATCAAAAGGAAGTTTCGTCTATCAATCCGTATGTTCCGTTTAGTTTCGTAGGAATTGTTTAAAGCAAATTTAAGTTTTAGTAGGAAGTATTCGTGGACAAACTACATGTAGTATACCACAATACACCCATCTAAGACGGGCTTAGAAGACCACACTTATGAGTATATTCACAAAGGGGATAAAAAAAACACCTGTTTCGTACTTAAACAACCACTTAAACCACATCTTTCCTTAAATTATTATAAAGCGAAGCACTCTAACGTTTTTTTAGAAAGCTAAAACTTGTACTTCAAAGTATTCAGAAACTTGTGTTATATATATAAAAGCCATAATCTAAACTTTATCATGTAAAGCTTTTTTTTTGTTTGTATTTTGTTTTATTTGAGCCTCCACATATTTGATATCATAGCGAAAAAAAAATATTCAATAAAGTCTTGTAACCGGAAAGCAAAGTCTTTAAACCTAATTAGATTAATCAAAATCCCGACCAGGGATTCGGAACGTACATTTTAATAATGAAATATTGTACTTTTTTCAATGAATATCAACCCAATCATATAATGTGGTTTTCATTTAGATTAATGAACAAGGAAGTTATGTGGTGTCTATTAGAATATTGCAAAAAGGGGAATTGCCACGTCTCGTTCATTACAATTCAGAATTTTGTTACCAAAAGGTTGTCAAACAAGAACAAAATTATATCAAACATTTTTCATGAAGTTGATCATTCTATTGATATTTGTAATGTTTATTTGATCCATAAGTCTTTATAAGTTAGTCATCCCCTCAGAAGTTAGTGATTTGCCTCTATAAAGGAGTGGAGCCAGTAACCCCAAATAAACGGGCCTTTAAGGGTGCATTTTTTAAACTGCAATTGTTTTTTTAATCTAACGTATTGCTAAATGTATTATTTTGGAAAGTATAATAATAAAATTGTATATTTGCTTCATAGTAGTCAATATATAAGACTGAAATAGAACAGATTTCATTTTGGTTCATTTATCTAGAAATGTGTCACCTTTTTTTTAAAACTTTTTTTCATTAGTTTAGATGTGGCGCCACGTCTCTCCCATTGAAATTTTGGTTAAAAGTAAACAATATGGTATATTAAAAATAATACAGCTAAAATATTTGTTGGAGAGTGAAGGCGCCAATGTTAATTTTTCAGAAAAATGTCATATATTTTGCTAAATTATGCAAACATACACCCCTCTTCCCCTAAACCAAAGTAGCAAGTTCATGTATATATATAAGGATTAATGACTTTGAAATTTATTTAATAATTTATATAATATTTCGTAGATAAACGACAGCGCATCATAAGCCTCTAAGGGCTGGTTGGTATAGATATACATGTTTATTAACTACATACATGTGTTTAAAATTGTTATATACATGCACCAAGTTGTGCTTTAAATTAGAAATATCTATCTATCTATATGGAGCATTGATTTAATTTATGGATTTACCACAAACTATTTTTTTCTTACTATCAATCTTACGTTTATTATCTTTTTATTTATCAATAGTTACACAATTATATTCCGATAGGTTGGTGGCATAACACATAAGCATGTTTGAACATTAAATATGATTCACAAAGTTCAACATTGATATGCAGGTGTTGAATCAATCCTCCTATAAGTGGCAATGGCTTATTGCGGAATTTAAAAGTAAGCGGCATACTTCAATTGCAATTTATAATTTTGAATTATTTGAATTCTTAATTTTTGCAATTTTAAAATTGACTTCAGGATGTTTTTGATCCTCTTTTAATTTGTAGACAGCAAATTAATGTATTTATTTCTCGACGGAAAAAAATGCTAACAGTCATACTTATATTATTATATTTTAAAGTCAAAGACTTTATTGTACGTAGTAAACATTCCTGATTAACATCATTCGTTTGCGTCAAAGTAATAACATCTCTAACCAAGCCCCTGGCATGACAAATTTAAAACTCGTTTCTCGGACATTTCGTGTCCAATTATTAAGATAACGAGAAGCCAATAATTTAATGAGAAGTCGCCAAAGGATTATTATAGTTCGGTACATTTTTTCCAATATTTTAGAGACCGAAGCACGACTTTCTTTGAATTCAAACTTGGCTAACACTTATTATGATAAGAGTTCTTCTCGGTGTGTAAAAGATGCTAATCAAGCATTTTAGCAATTCAATCTAATAAAAATCAGCTGTTTGTTTGTCATAGTATAAAAACGTTGCATTCGAAGCCACAAAAAAAAAAACCATATGATTTTAATCAAATTGTGTGCTTGTGACTGCTTATACCGCCGTGTTGATATACAATGAATAGATATTTCGAAATGTTTTACTCGAAAACAAGGTTTCTTATTGTAAAGCTTGACAGTCGCGGAAGATTACCTGAAGAGCATTCATAGACATTATTTTTTTGTTTTTTATTCGCCGATTCCAAAAAATTATCTACTCCCTTTTTTATGAAGTTGATCATTATCATTGCACGTCATATTTCATCCGATGATATAGATGCTTAACATCAAAGTGCATGTAGGTAATATATTGATTAAATCACCCTTTTTCAGAAATGGAGGCCACAATTTATAATACCTGCATTTGATCTGTGCCAAGGAACATTGCACTCAAATTTTTGAGAGATTTAATCAAGATTACTGCAAAACCATAGAGTCTACATACAGACGGACAGCAAAAACGATGACAAACCCATATACATGTATGTACCCATATGCATAGAAAAGAAATGTAGTCGTACAAAGATTACATCTTTATTATGCTCCACCTACGATAGTAGTAGGGACTTTATGTTTTTTGGTCTGTGCGTCCGTTCGTTCGTCCGTCCGACTGTCCCGCTTCAGGTTAAAGTTTTTGGTCAAGGTAGTTTTTGATGAAGTTGAAGTCCAATCAATTTGAAACTTAGTACACATGTTCCCTATGATATGATCTGTCTAATTGTAATGCCAAATAAGAATTTTGACCCCAATTTCACGGTCCACTGAATATAGAAAATGATAGTGCGAGTGGGGCATCAGTGTACTATGGACACATTCTTGTTCATTCATGGAAAAAGGTCTTAGATATTATATGAACTTGACGGTATACCTGAATTATTTTATTTCTTAAAAGGGCTCTGCAATAATTTAACTTGAACATAATACCTCTGTAATCTTTTTATGTCCCTTTTGGTCATATACCCCTCAACGTAATAAGATATTTATACATCCTTGACTTTCAAATTTTAGGATTTGAGCGGTTCTAATGAAGATATCCCCAACAAAGCGCGTCGAACGAACAAATTAATAAAGTCTTTATTTGCTTAACATATTTTGGTAAACTTCTGTCCATGAATTGCTCTTCATTGAAAAGGGGTCATTCTCTATATTCTCTAATTTTCTAGGCCATTTTTGTTCTCTATTCTTATTTTTTTCCAAATTTTTTTGGCCCATAATTCTCGATTTTTTTATAATTTAGTATCCCATTATTCTCTGTTCTTTTTTTTTGCATTTGATACACTGCATGTTCTACATTTTGTGAATAGCATTAAAATATTAAAATCAAACAAACTCTTTAATAAAATATATCAACAAAATACAAATTTGTAAGGAAAATCCCTAGCTGTTACAGCTTTTCTAAATAAACACTTCGGTTTCTCTAAGATTTTCCTTATCTAATGCCCAAGGCTGAATTTCACCTCTGGCTATACAACAATATATAATAGCACCAAGTACATAAAATGCTGCTGTGACATAAAATACATTCCTCCATTCTTCAGAGGTATCCTAGAATAGAAAGAAATATTATAATGAAATTTAAATGCAACAATTTGTTCATGGTTAAAACTGGCGTAAAATCCAGAACTGACATGCGGCAACTAAGGAGTGAGCCGCGAATCAACAAAACTGCGTTTGCAACCTTAAATACTAAAATTGACGGTGATAACTCCATATGATAACTACAGTTATGTTATTCCTTAATTGTCCTCATAAAGTATTGAAAATGCAGATAACATACCTACGGTACCATTAAAACGTTTAAACCCGCTGCAATTGTTTGCACCTGTCCTAAGTCAGGAATCTGATGTACAGTAGTTGGCGTTTGTTGATGTGGTTCATAAGTGTTTCTCGTTTCTCGTTTTTTATATAGATTAGACCGTTGGTTTTCCCGTTTGAATGGTTTTACACTAGTAATTTTTGGGGCCAATTCGTGGGAAAAATTTGGTTGATTATATAGGGAATCACTGAGGCATGACTGGAGCGGGCCCCCCTCCCCCCCCCCCCCCCTTATGAAAAGTTCTGGATCCGCCACTGCCAGCATATTCACATTTTTGGAATTTACTCAAATTTTGTTATTGAATATAACTACAAACAGTTGTTTGTATACATAAACGATGCATTAAATGCACAATGACTATACAGCTAACATAATATATCTTGCAGTTACTACAGAATAATTAAAATATAAATTTGTATTATTCCAATTCAGTAGTCATTGGCTGATACATGGACTGCAATTACAGTGCGTAATTCTATAAAAGTGGCAAATTGTTGTTTGCCTAATATCCAGTGGAAAATATTTCATGCATATTTAGGACAAGAACAAATATCCAATATATCCAAATGGTAGGTTCGACAAATTGGAATCTACCCGAGTGAAGACCAGACTTTTGACCAGCACTTGATGTTAGATATGGCCTTGCAATAGGTCACCTACAGACTCCTCAGATTTATTGCAAAGGTTCTTTAATGGCATTAAGTTTGAACATTCCCTTCACAAGGCATCTTATTTTACTTCCTCATTCCGACCGGATATGGATTCGTATTCGTACATCTTTCACAGCTTGTAGTTGGTCTACAGTAATCAATAACCTTTTGATCGTAATGAGGTTGTAATTCGAACCTCGCTCATGGCAAGGTACGTTCGATTCCTTTCTTAATTTGCTAAGATTGCAAGTTTACATGCCGAAGGTCGGTGGTTCTCTCCGGGCACTTCGGCTTTCTTCACCAATAAAAACTGGCCGTTATGATATATCCTAATTTGATATAAAAAAGTGGTTCAACACCAACAATCAATCAATAAGCTAGACTTACATTTGGGGTCAGTTCACCAGCTATAACAGGTGCAACCATACCAGGTATAGTTGCTATAGTATTAGTTATACCATACAATATACCTCCATACCTGAAATAATGTTACACATTTTATACCAATAAATACATATTAATATTTATATCTTTCATTAGAGAGGAAAACATAATCTACAGAGCCAAACAATGACGGCTATATGTACGCTTTTTTACCATGATCATAAATATATTGTTGGATTATTTTTTTTCTGTTTTAAAGACAAAGTATCGTTAAAGATGTGTCATCGTCCGTTGGTCTCTGGTGGATAGTGAGACATTAGCAATCATAGCACATAACTTTATTCTTTATTTAAAAAATAAATGTGGATAGTGTCCACATGTGGACACAGATGATGCCCCCGCTTGCATATCATATAGTTATAAAGGGACATAACTGAAGAACGGTAAAAGTGACGCAACCCAAATTTGAGCTTGATCTGAGTTTTGTGGTAATAAGCATTGTGTGTATGTCTCATAACATTTGGTTGAGGCTAACTTAAGTAGAGAACAGAAACTAAAAATTCAGTAATTTTTCTATTTGTAAACACGCACAACTCTAGAACGGTTGTGTATAAGTTTTACAACATTTGGTTGAGACAAACTAAAAAATTCAGCAATTTTTATGTTTATAAAGGGACATAACTCTAGAATGGTAAAAGTGTTGCCACCTAATTTCGTACTTAATCTGTATTATGTAGTAATAAGCATTGTGTATAAGTTTCATAACATTTGGTTGAGGCAAACTCAAGTTAGAGAACTGAAACAAAAAAATTGAACTTGATCCTTACTGAGTTTTGTGGTAATGAATATTGTGTATAGGTTTCATAATGTTTGGCTGGGGAAAACTTCAGTTACAGAATGGAAACTTAAAAATTTTGCAATCTTTCTATTTATAAAGGGGCATAACTCAATAATGGTTAAAGTGACACTACCCAAATTCAACTTGATCTGTGTTTTATCAGTGGAAGTCAAAATTAAACATTGCATTGTATAAAGCATTGATTGTAGTTGATTCAACTATAATCATGGTCAAAGGAAGATAACTCCAATTTTAAAAATATATTATATAAACTTGATATTTAGAAGAAAATCAAAATTTTTGCAATTTTTCCTTTTATAAAGGGGCATAACTCTAGATCGGTTAAAGTGACACCACCAAAATTTAAACTTGATCTGTGTTTTGTGGTAATAAGCATTGTGTATAAGTTTCATAACATTTGGTTGAGGCAAACTTAAGTTAGAGAACGGAAACTAAAAATTTTGCAATATTTCCTTTTATAAAGGGGCATAACTCTAGATCGGTTACAGTGACGCCACCAAAATTCAAACTTGATCTGTGTTTGGTGGTAATAAGCATTGTGTATAAGTTTCATAACATTTGGTTGAGGCAAACTCAAGTTAGAGAACGGAAACCAATTTCGGGACGTACGTACGAACGTACGTACAGACGGACAAGGGAAAAACTTAATGCCCCCTCCGCTACGGCGGGGGCATAAAAAAAAGTTCAACACTCTTTGTTAAAATATTACTGTTTCCATAATCTATCAATTTAGACAACCCAAACAGCTAACTATTAAATGCTTTAATCAAGGTCGTGCCTTTGTCCGACTGTTTATGGCGTCTTTCGTTAAATCCGTTGTATGTGTACTGATTGATACTTTAATCTGATAGAAAATGATTCATTAGTTGATACTGGCTTTTAACTAGATTTCAGTAACAACGAGTACTCATAGATCAGTACTTTTTGTCTTTTATCCTTATGTTAGTTGTTTTATGAGCTTCGTGCCAATCTAACTGAAGCCTTTTTCAACTGATTTGTACAGTTTATTCTTATCTTGTACTGTTTCACTACTGTCGTAGACTAGCGGAGGGTTAATCTTTCATAAACATGTTTAACTTCGCCACTTTTTATCTGTGCTTGTCCACCGCCAGGAGCCTCTTATTCAGTGGTTGACTTTGTTCCTGTTCTTCATCAAATAAATTATTTGTTTTTCGTTCATTGTTTCGTCATAAATCACGATGATGTTTTTTTCGTTTGAATTGTTTCATATTTTGTCATGTTGGGGCCTTTAACGCTGACTATACCGTATATTTGCTTAACCCCACGTAATTTGGAATTTGATGGATAGTTGTCGCATTGGCAATTACACCACATATACCCTATACGTTGATATCTATTATTCTATGAAGGCACGAATGAATACAATATATATAGTATTGCCGATAGCCCAGCAAGTATAGTGACGTAAACTTCTAAAACTATACGCTAGTACCGTTAATACAACAATTTCTCCTTATACTAACGAAATTGAGAAATTATACATCTCCTTATTTTTTCATATAATTGTACAATTATAAAAAAGATATAGAACATCATACATTTATTTCTTTGAAATAACAGGAAGTAGTTAACTTCAATTTAAGATTGTTTGTGGATTTTAGATTAGTAACATACGAGAAAATCGGATTATGTACATACTTAGGAGCGATGTCTATATGATTAACAGCATAACCAGCCCGCTCAAAACCAGTAAACAATAATGCTAAACATAAAAACACTACGGCAAGTCCACGTTTCTCACATTCTACAAAGCCAGTTGCTATTAGAAATATCCCTGCTCCAATAAATGCTGAAAAAATCATTTGAAATTTGAATTCATTTGTCATATTGCCAAGGATAAATCTTTCCTACAGCATTTTAAAAACAGTTGCATAATATATATAATTTGTATAATATTCTCAGTTGTATATGAAAATGGGATTAATTTGTTAAAGAGACCATTTTTTTCAAAGAAAGAAATAATTAAGACTCATATGAGAGCATATTTCTTTAAGTCAATCTTAATTGTATCTAAAGGGGAATTTAATATCTCAAAAATCAAATTATTAAATCAAATTCCGTAAAGCTTAAGCATTCCTATGAAACAAGATATCTGAGAACTAAGGAAGTCTTAGGGGCAATACAATGTAAAATTGATATTTTTCTACTCCTTCCACATTTTTACTGCAAATCATTGTTTGTGAGTTTGTTTATCTGTGTTTTACGACGCGATCAGCGACCTTGGCTATACAATTGCGGCCAGTTTCAATGGTTCGAGGAAGCTTGAATACCCAGAGAGAACCATCCATCTACAACAGGAAAATTTGCAATCTTTGTCAATTAAGATCGAAGTCAAACACACCTCGCCACGACCGCGGTTCAAACTCACATCAGAGTTGACAAAATAGTGATAAATTAAGATAGAATACTTAGACAATTCGGCCGCCGAGGCTCGGTAAATATTGTCAATTCTCGATTATTGTTTGTGTTCTTTATGTGATCTGATATCTTTTTCCTGATTCAATCTTTATAAAGCTAGCTTCTACTTGATAGTATAGTACTACTACTGGTCCTGAACGCATATTCGTTTCAACCAATGAAATTTGTTTCAGAAGTTTTACATTCAACCTCGTTTAAGAGACAGCTGTATATTTATATTGATAATCCGACATTTAACCTACCTGCCGTCTGAAAAGATCGTCTAGTTTGTGTTGTTGTTAAAATTTTTCTACTTCTCAAGAAATCTGCTATATGTGCTGTTGCAAAAGCCATGAAGGCAGCACATATATAAGGTATTGCAGATAGTGCACCATTCTGCAAAATAAAAGAATATGTATTTGGCAAAAATGAAAACCCTGATGTGCGAACCAATTATAATACACACAAGACTGGATGCATGGTCGTGATAAGCATACCCTACTCGTAATTTAAAGTACACGTTTCTATTCTGAATTCTATGTATAGGAAAAAATGGAGTAGGTGTCTTACAGATCCGAAAAACACTCACACTTTATAACTCATCACTGCTACTGACAAAATATGAAGCAATACTGTTTAGAAGTACTTGAGACGAGTGTGACACACGTTTTTTTAAAGTTCATTCAACCTATTAAACAATGAAAGTGTAGGTAAACAGAAGTTAGTGTTTGAACGATCTAAAAAAAAGTGGTCACACATTACAACTCATCACGCATAAGCTTCTGACCAAACATGTAGTCTTTATGTTAATAATAACATAGTACCCGAGAAAATGCAACGGAAATATTTGTTGGATGAACAGAAGGAAAGAACAGACAAACAAGGTGCATGCAATTTAGCTCCACTCCTTGTCGGGTGTAGAATAATATTATTTATTATACTTCATGTCAAAATGCCAGATTTTGATTGGTTGATACCAGGGAGACAATTTACTCTATCCTAGTATGGTAAATACTCTATTACCTTTCACGGAGACGCTTGATCAAGTGTGCGCTTTATTAAATACGGATGGTTGTTATGTACAAGACATCATAGTTTATTACTTTGAATTTGAAATTTAATAGACATTAATAACAGAACATTCAGTATAATAAATTAAATAACACATATCTGAGAGGGTGACAGAGCAGATTGTTACGCCTCGAAAAGACATTGTCAACCTTGGCTTCGCCTCAGTTGACAATGTTTTCTCGGGGTAACAATCTGCTCTATCACCCTCTCAGCTATGTGTTATTTATATAATATCAAAGGTAAAGAACAGTTATAGTATTCATATTGTATATCTCGTATCTTATCCATTTATTTCAGATACAAAATCGCCTTACAATCAATTTGAACTTGAACTACATACAATCAGCGAGAAGAAAAAATAATGCACAAAAGTCTTACAGCTTTTATGTCAAATTTTAAGACATGCTTCATAAATTCAGGAAGGCTTGTCCATATGGTATATATTCCCCAGTTACTACATGTATGTCCGATAATTATTGCCCACAGTGGTACAGATTTCGCCATGGCAACCCAGGGAACCTTTCCTGTCTGCAAGTAGCAAAATCAAAGAAAAAAACTTAGATTAATTCTCTGTAACCTGATGAATAGAAAGGATATAAGATATTAAAATATTATAATTAGAAATAAATATATGAGTTTCAGAGCCATTATTTAGCGTAGTATTGTGGTAAATACGAACATTGTATTCACTTCAATTTAACATAAAATAGTAATAGGTTTAACCTGGGACATAAAATATTGATTAGTCTAATAGTCCCAGGTTTAACCATGCAAGATTAGAATACTTGTTTATTTTGCATTCACTTAACTAGAGACACATTATGTTAATATAAATAAGAAGATGTGGTATGAGTGCCAATTAGACAACTCTCCAACCAAGTCACATTGTATAAAATGTACAATGTATAATTTGTCTATAATCTTACGTAATTATTACATTTTGTCAGAGATAATCATTTGAACTTGAGATCTACAAACTTTAAGTATCGTTACACGATCATTGTCGAGGATATTTCAGTGTATCTTTTCTATTTTTACCTCCTCTCGGAGATATAAAAACCAAAGATTTGCAATGTTAAAAATCGCGTGTATGAGAATTGCACGAGATATTCCATTTCTATAGCAATCTCAACTTCACGCCATCAGGATTTATGCCAAACTTTGACGAAAACTACATAAAATTACACTTCCAAATTATTGTCTTATTATGTTACATCGTAGAATGTGTAGCGCATGATGTAGACGAGGTCGTAAGAGTGATGTGGTTGAGACTTGCTACATTGAACATGTATATCTCATGTTCTTTTTAATATCTATCATGTTGTGCATTCTACATGTCTAGCATTTTATTTTACAACTCACCCTTTTATTAGCATTATATTCAATATTTGTGACAATGTAATTCCTTTCTATTACGGTGATTCTTGGATGATCATTCGGGGTGTCTCGGGTGAGGAAAAACCACAGAAAAACCCAGATCAAAGTCAAACCACCTTAAAAATATACAATTAACACAACAACCTTACTAAAATGAAATATAAAGTATCATTAAAAATTACTAAATTGTATAGCTTTAGATATCAATTATATCAAGTTTCGTTGACTTTGTAAATACCAACGGCCAGGCAAATTAAACCGTGAAAGAGCTAATTTTTAATACTATTATTTTTGATGTCACACAACATGAATTTCATATATAATTATTTATCCTCCAATCATGGAAATGATAGTATATGGATGCAATTATACACAAGATTTATGGTGGCGTACAAATACACGCGTGTTATGTAAAATCATATAAATCTACATCATAATATCCTAATTTTGTTAATATATTTCGTATTCAAAATGTTGTGTTTACGTCACAATAAATTTTGGTGTTCTCTTCACGGTCCGCGTACATACAATTATAATTTTCATATAAATCTTTCAGTCTATATTTTGTGGCTTTTAAGTTAACACTAAGCTAAATGGACTATTTAAAATGTATACGCGAAAGAGATGGAATTCTGTAATCATAGAATCGTTTTATGAATAACTACTATGCTCAGCAATGGGTGCCATGATTGGCTAATAAAATATATTGTATCTTGAATCCTACCATGATTTCCCTGATAGAGGGTTGCTTCTTAAAAAGGAGCTATTTAACCAAGGGTTCCAATTATTGAAATCATTCCTTCGAAAGTTATACGGTAGCCATCACGAGTTAGTTAACCGTTATATGATGTGTCACAGATTACCATGGGTATGTTTCAATTGTCGTAACCACAGTCCCGTCCTCTTTTCCTATATTGTGACATCCCTATTTGTCTAATCAACACAACATGTCGCTGGATGTTTAGAACCCAAAACAATTGTTCAAGGTATTCAATGAATTCGTGTATGTTTAGAACCCAAAACAATTGTTCAAGGTATTCAATGAATTCGTGTTGAAAAAAAATCCGATTTAAGCAGCCGTTATCATAAGAAACTGTATGAAGTAATGTGTATTCGACTGTCAACTCAAAAATGTCGCAAATAAAAAATATATGGAAAGAAACGAAATTCTTAAAATAAGTTTATGGAAATTTTCATGCGTACACATACGTGACAATTACATAAAAAAAAAGTACGTCTTACGTGATACATAAACTTCGTTAAAGTGTTTTTTCCTTCTTACTAAAGGTGGTGTCGTATATGACAATCAAAATAACAGTACTGTAGTTGAAGAGTTGACGCTGTCAGTTGGCGATTTGACGGTCGTTTATTTAATGTGTTAGTAGATATAAGAAGATATGGTATGAGTGCCAATGAGACAACTCTCCATCCAAGTCACAATTTGTAAAAGTAAACATTATAGGTCAAAGTACGGCCTTCAACACGGAGCCTTGGCTCGCACCGAACAGCAAACTAAAAAGGGGTTAACCTTAAAATTTACCTGTCAAATAGAAAATGGAACCCCATCCGTTGTCAAATCCTGATTCACATAATACACCAGACGCAGAAAATGTAACTACAGTGCCTAACATAGAACCTGAAAACAAATTAACGTTGTAACTTTACACACATTTTGTTTATTTGTTAAATATTCTTTAACATAATTTATATAAAACACGAATATACAATGTAAATGGTTTAAAAAATTTTTGATGAAGTTTCGACACTTATACTGTCATAATGACTGTTCCCGCAGCAGTTCAAATTTTAGACCTCCATCACATTCGACCAACTTTGCAGTACGTACTTATTTCATATATTCACTAATTGTGTTTTTTCTCGTCCTGAACAGGTATTAAAAAAGTGTTACTGGACGTTAATCAAACAACAATTAACCATTGAATTGACATGTACAAATTATCATTTTTTCTTCTTCAATTATGTCGGTCATTTATACATATTTGGAAGAAGTTGGAAAACGACTTGTTTTCACTAGTTCGTCCTCTTATTTCCGCAGAGATTTAAAAAGGTACGATTTAAATCTTGCATGAATGAAAAAAATAGATATGGGGTAAACGTGACAGCAACTACACTGCAACAAGACCAAAAGAGATCTAAAGTTTGGCAAAAGTCTTCAACAATAGACAGCCATGTCATCTAAATAAACTGTCAAGCTCTAAACACTTATACCTCAAAATCTATAAAAATAATCGATTAATCAATTACAAATGAACATAGAATAACAAACACATGCGATCATAAAATCGATTTAAATGATACGTACGATCATGACGATAAAAAATGTACAAAACATGTATAGTGTATATTTACTCCGCAAAAGTTTATCTTTTTTTGCTTATATTTTTTTTACGTCGAATATATGGGACCCCCTGCAATTTTGTCACGATTCACTACCAAATGTTCCTATAAAAACGTACGGGTAAGCATTTTCAGGCATACAAATGGGGTTGGTAGGAAAACCTTAAACAAATTAAGTATTTCTATTATTATTTTGTCTTATCATATGTCTTTGGTAGATATGTAAGTTTCATTGTAAACAAATATACGATAATACGTAAATATAACCAATAATAAGTCTGACTAAGGACACTTACCGACTTGATGTGAGGCTGTTAACTTTGTACGTTCCAGACGAGGACCCCATCTTCCCCACATTGATGTGGCTGAAGGCGAGCATGTTCCCTATAATATTTTGTTTTATGATTTTTTGTGAATGAAATAAAAGAAATATAAATATAGTCTGAGATAAAGCCTTTCAAAAAATCATAGAATACAATTTAAGAAAGAACGGACCTGATTATTGTGTTCATTTCTCCTGAAAATTATCGAAGGTAGCCATGTGCTCTTTATGTTAATTTGTATTTCCATATAATCCATTAATTATACCTTTATTCTGGTGTAACCAGTCAGAATTTTAAAATTATATTATAAAAAGTTTTAAAGCTAAGCATAAATCTGGTGAGAGACTTTCAAGCAGCAGGTTAGGGAAGATATTAATTATTGAGTTATTTTCATGTTTAGTCATGTTGTAAAATGTTTATACCTCAGTCCAGAAATTATACCATGATCATATAGCTCTTTACGTGTTTCGGAACGTATATACATCTCTGGATATCATTTATTTGGCTTTAGGGAACGACCATTTAATTTCAAGGGGGGTAATGTTTTTTTCAATGAAATATTCTGATCAACAATTTGATAAAAAAAAAATCGTGGTCAAGCAGATGACAAAAAAAATTATTCTGAATCCAGATTTTCCCCATTCCTTATAGTGTTAAATTTTGAAAAAAAAATAATTTGATTGATAGCGTCGAAAAACTAAAAAAAACCTTACTGACTCAGACAAAAAACCAGAACCCCTCCTCCTTTGAAGTTAAATGGTTGCTCCCTTAACCGTTCATGACGAAGGCAATACAGAAAAGCGTTTCGGACGCATACAATTTAAACAGTGTTATTGTCATTTGTAATCGCATAAAATCCTCGAATGATATATATATAGCCGAAAACACATTTTGAAAATGATAATCATAGATTATTACATGTCATTTTCCATATTGGCCGAGGGCTGATACCACGGCCAATATGGAAAATGACATGTAATAATCTATTGATCACATATTTTCATAGCTGGAGAAAAAATAAAGCATATATCAAATTATGTTTAATATTTTCAACAAATATTCAAAAATCATTAAAAAAAAAAAATCAAAAAAATGTATCACAGTGAGTTAACAAAATTCGTATCACAGTGAGTAAACAAAGTTTTGTGAAAAGTTTAACAAATAATTAACAATAAACATATTATTTCTCAGAGTTATAGATATTAAGTCATTAAGTGTTACATTTCCGATTAATGCTGAGGAAGAATGCACCTTATCGCTTTTTGGAAATCTGTTCCGCTTAACCCGAGAATCTGTTCCGCTTGAAATTTCGATGTCATACAACAATCACTTTTCCATTGTGGCGTCATATATTTTCTATTATGACGTCAAAATTTTACGGGAACTTTTGTGATGTCCAGTAATGACAAATAACTATTTCCACTGTTGATTTTTACATTTTTTTCTGCTTCAGCAGATTCATAACTTTCTATTGTTTTACAGACTTCATTGTTTTTTTTCATTGTGTTCTCATTTTTCATTTCTTGTATGAATTTACTTGCACCGATCGTCTAGCTGCTTCAGATGACATCTTGTTTACAAATAGTTTTTGATTGACAGGTTACCGGAAGTCAAATTCGGACGCTCCATATGGATTTCGAGGTCTAATATCGATATTGGCCCCGATAGCAAATAACCAACATTGACTTCCGGCTATTATTGGCCATGCAAAAACGTACATATTAGTACAAAATGTGTGATAAATATAGATTCTACCACTGCATCGAGTGTGATACGATATATTTATCTACTCGAGACAGTTAAATTTTCAAATTTAAAACGCGAGGCTCGAATATTTAAAATTTAACTGTCGAGAGTGGATAAATATCGTATTACACGAGATTTGGTGGTGGAATCTGTTTCTCTAATGATTTTCAAACAATACGAAGGCAAATTTATTCCTCCTTTTCGAATGATCTGCAAAAAGATGTGTTCTTTCTATGTGACGTCATCAGGCATGGTCGCCTTTTTTCATGCCGTCACAATAGGAAATTCAGAGGAAAGCAAGAAAATTCGACGTCATAATCGGATTTTAACCAATGAAGAACTGAGATCAAACGATTAAATTTTTTTTATACAATGGGTGCAGAAAGGGATAAATTGACGAAGAATTAGAGAATCATTTATATAACATAGGCAAAATATAAAACTTACCATTGCTAAACCACATATTACACGCAATATGTACAACAGGATGATATGGGTTCTAGCACATACGGGAATTAAGACTGTCGCTATACCGGCCACAGCTAGAGCTGTGCCATACACACGTCTGCCCCCAAACTTGTCTGCCAACCAACCGCCTGGAATTTGTGTTACAAAATACCCATAGAAAAACGCAGACAGAAGTGACGACCTGGTTTCCCTATTCCAGTCGAATTCAGCTCTCTGTAAAATAAGGTATTAAATTCTGATTTATTAATGAATAAAGTGTTTGTTAATAAGTAGAATTTTTTTACCCTGAATTTTTATGTTTTATGTTTGAGAACTATATTTTTTTCTCAATATGATCATAATCTTAGGACATTTTTGGTGAAAAAAATGACTATAACCTGGTAAAAAGTGAATATGTTTTTATATGCCTGTGGTGTCTCATTTTGTGGATATCAATCACATTTGGATGGGTTTGTACTTTTAGATGTAAACCTTACTTTGGAACTTAAAACAAATTTTATAAAATTATCTGATGTACTTGTATTGGATCCTCATGTGAAAATGTGTATTTCATATGCAGTAGAATAACCAGTAAAAACATTGTTATCAATATTACAGAAGTAGATTTCACTTAATATGTTTCTTCTTGTAAAGGTAGAAGGGCTGTCAGTAAAAATCCATTTTCAAATAACCGGCTTTTGTTTCCTATTTCAAATTATCAGTTTTTGTCTCCTATTTTGAGAATTTTTGACAAAGGAGACAACGCTTAAGTTTTTTTGTCATATTGAGTAGGTTCCATGTCCATGCAAACCAGATGGAAGAAGCATATGCTTGATGTACGTAAGTTCCCTTTGCAAAACTGTTAAAACTGGAAATTGAAAAGTTGACTATTTCTACGTGCATTTGTTCTTTGCGTGATGTCATATGTTTGGAAATGACGTCATTGATGTAAGGACTTTCATCCTAGTTAAATGTATCATACTGCAAAACAAAACGTGTTACATTAAGACCATCACCATTCACAATAAGAAAACCGGAAAACTAAAGAATAGGGACAACAAAGAGAAAACAGGGATCCGAACCTAAACCGACAAGTCTCTACTTCTAACTTGACTCTTTAACTCATTTATCTTAAACCCGCTACTACCAACTTATAACTTTACGAATGTCTATTTTGTATATATATAAAGATACAAGCCCTGTGTGTCTGTTTTACCGATGTGTATATCATATGTTCCACATTATCATTATAATAAATGAATTCAAATTCTGAATAACTGAAAGTATACTACTTTTCAATATGAAAATAAGAAGATGTGGTATAATTGCCAATGGAATAACTCTCCACCAGAGACCAAATGACATAGAAGTTAACAACTATAGGTCACCGTACGGCCTTCACAAATGAGCAAATCTGGTTTGGACCGTGGGCAAAACAACCTCTGACTAATGGGTTCCTTTCTTTTTGTGTGGTTTTTGCTGTGCATGTACTGTTTTGTGTCATGGATGGATACCCCTTATCATTTGTGTTTCTATTATGGAACAAAATCGGTAAAGCCAAGTTGTTTAAATATATGAAAGCAATACTCTGTATATCGTGTTTATTACCATATCGAACAAATTCCATGAGTAGTGACTTCAGATACTTCAAGCAAACCAAAGCCTAAAATCCAACCGGCGGTTTTCGTCGTTTGCTATTTGTCATAACTAATTTTCCGTCATTGATGTCGCATTGTCCCAGCATGTCCAAAAAAGGCAGACTGAAGTCAGAGTGGGACCTAAAAAAGCTATCAGACGACAGAGCAATCTGGGGATAGGGTGAAAAAGCCTCGAAACTGTTGTTTTGTTGATGTCAGGACTAAGTATAATGTGAAACTACTAAATATGGATCAATGTGTATGAATTTATAATATAATTTCTCACCTCATTTGTATAATTTGTGTGTTCTAGTGCCCCGCATCGATCCTGTGTAATGTTATTAGTCAATATCTTCGATAAACTTGAATTGTTTGTTGGTGATTTCGACATGCAAACGATGGCCACACTGAAGTTCACTCTTAATGAGTATGCAAAGAAAAATCCCCAAAAGAACAGGTATGACAATATCCATCTCTGTGAGCATAAGACAGGAAGGCTATCTAAAAAGGAGTAACTTCGTGAACATTATGACATATAATTAAACACACATAACTGAGAAGATTATAAGTAGAGTATTACCAAAGGAAAACAAAATGTCAACCGAGACGAAGCAGAGATTGACAAAACAAAATTTCGAGTGGTAACAATCTGCTCTTTAACAATATCAGATTTATGTAATAAAACTTATTGTACTGAATGTTCAGTTATGCTTGTATTTTTAATTTCGTTTTTATTATTGGTTAATACGAGAGAGTAACATTTACAAAGTTAGTAGGTAGAGTAGATGTTAAACTAGTCAAACATCAATAAATATTTGCAATTTAGCATGTAGTATTATAATGATAATGTGAAACATATGATACACATCGGAACAACAGACACACAGGGCTTGTATCTTTATATATATATACACAATAGACATTCGTAAAGTTATAAGTTGGTAGTAGCGGGTTTAAGATAAATGAGTTAAAGAGTCAAGTTAGAAGTAGAGACTTGTCGGTTTAGGTTCGAATCCCTGTTTTCTCTTTGTTGTCCCTATTCTTTAGTTTTCCGGTTTTCTTATTGTGAATGTTATTGTGGATATTTTTGAAATAAAAGCGGGTTTTCCCGTTTATTTTTGGATTATTTTTGGCTATTTCACGTATTTGAATAGAAAATCATTACAATTTGTCCATTTTTTGTTTTATAAAATTAATATTGTATGATTTCATCTGTTTTTCTACATATCTTTACAAATGGTTATTCGCAAATCCCTATACGAGTAAATCGTGATGTGCCTAGACTTAGGTTTCTTGCTAGAAAAAAATAAAATAACACAAATACCGACTCCAAGGATTTTGAAAACGGAAAGTCTCTCATCAAAATCAAAATCTCAAACACATCAAACGAATGAAAATTTCGGTAACATACTTATTATATGTACTTAAAAATAAATTCAAATATGTCTTATTTTGTAAATTACGGATAATATTCAGATGCATAATAATGTAACGACAGACGTTTTATGTTATATTTGTATTTCTCTAAACCAATGAATTGTGAACTTTATTAATGCATCGTTGAACATGATAACACGGTTATTTAAACTCACTTGCAATACCTTCTAATTAAGAAAAGGCTTTAATTTTGAAAAGACATCAACACAATAGTAAAAGTAAGAGACACAATAGATAAGCGTTGATTCATGAAAAACAAACAATTCGCATTCCGGGCTCATGGTTTCTTTTTCAAGAATCAACGCTTATCCATCATATCTATAATACATAACATTATTCTGTAGTGGTCTACCTTTAGAAAAAAAATAATACAATTTTGCTGTTTTATACATTGAACTTCATTATTCAAGATTCTAATTGTTGTTTTTTTTTTTTGAAGATCTGCTTGCGTTTCTGACATAAGTACAGTGTCGTCTACGTACAGTACAATAAACAGTTTTAAATACATAATTATTATTTAGCTCACTCTCTATTTGATTTGATAAAGATTTTAAACAATGTATATTTTTGTTTGAAAAATCAACATTAAAATTATCTGATGTGTCAATCGACATGATTAGTATTTGTCATTTCATAGAAGTCCAAATCCCCAACAGTTCTGCTGTTAAAAAATCTCCTGTAAGGAAAAAAATAGAATCATGGTTAACTGAATGTTTTTTTAAAAATCCTGTTTTAGTTTATTTACTGAATCTGGTACCCAATAAGTAGAATTTCCCGGTGGTATGTACACTGTACGAATGATAACATCTTGTTCTGTTTTTAATTATTGGCCGAGATTTTAACCCAAAATACTAAGTTAAACTTACTTCCTGATTCTATTGTTTTTGCACATAATATTCGAATTCTGTTGTGTATCCAAATGCAATAACACCTGATTTGACTTTTGATTTGTTTTTCTATTTTTCAATTTAAAAGTATAAACTGGTATATCAATGTTTTTCAAAATCATCAGTTTTTGTTTCTGTCAAGAAGATAAAGTCATTACATTAATTTAATTAGTTTCAATAATCCCGCAATAACTGAGATATGAAGTCGTACTTCGGGTCGTTTTCATTTTTGATGGTGGTCTGGTGTGCGCATGTGAGACGTTAGGCTATCGTCAGTCGTTATATATTTCACCATCCACATACAAACTGTTTCTCACTAGCTTAACAATGTGCCCTTCTTCGCGTTTCTGCTTAATAATTGGATTCAGGCTTTTGCGTGCTTGTTCGATTATATCAGGAAACTAACACTTTTGATCGACTCCAAATGGTTTTCCTTTAAATCTGTTCGTATTTGCAAGCGCTCGTGATAGATCTTTGCATGAATATAGGTTTCTAGCTACAATCGGTCTAGGACGTCCGCGTCTACCTGGTCTAGCGCCATAGCCGAACCTATGAACATTACCAAATTCTATTCGGTGTGTTATATGTCGGTGTTTTCGTATAAAGGATCTGATCCCTTCTTTGGTGTTTTCTCCTTCGGTTTAAACCAAACCAGTAAATACCAAGTTGTTTTACATTTACCTGCATTGCAGGTGAATCATGGTGCTCTATAGTATGTCATTTTCTTGTTTTGCGCTATTGAAGACTGTCTATTTTTCTGGTTTCAGCTCCAAACTGTTATCTGCAAGATCATATACTTCTTTACTGACGTACGAACACTGTTTTAACGTTGTTCTCGTGTTTTAGCTTAAAATCGTCCACGAAGTCGCTAATTCCCTACAAGTTATTATTAGGATCAGTGATTTTTTTTATTATTTTTAACTTCTTTATTTAGTTTGGTGTGCTCGTATTTTATCTGGAAAATTTTTTCATCACTGGAATCACATCTGCTTTTGAGAATTTTAATTTTACGTTTGGCTCAATTTTAATTTTGATTCTATATTTGTCAAAGATTTACTTCTTCTTCCAGGTAAGGAACCGGATTCAAAACTGAATGTGACATTCCTTTCTCTATAGCCGTAATTAAGTCTTTCATTCATACTTAGCACTTATAGATAGACATTGTCCAAAGTTACACCTTCTTGGGTTGATCCATACAGGTCATCTCTACTAGTGTTTAATATTTGGGAAGTATTTTTTTCATCCATTTTTATCCCAGACGTAAAGAGCCTCAAATTGTTTAGCCCGACACTTGATTACAGTTCACTTAAAGTTCAATTCCTCTCGGGTTACAGGTAGATTGTTATGGTCTCTAAGTTTTACATAAGTTATGAATGAATCTGTTGCATTCACTTAGTCAAGAAATTAAAGCTGAAAATGTCTTTTTTGATAACTAAATCAGATAAATTATCCTGGCGGAAGGTCCCACAACTAAGCATAAATTGGATCATTTACGAATTATTTATCATTATATATATATATAGGAAATATAGCAAAAAATTTACTTATATGAGGAGCATAATTTTTTACGTCTCCATCTTACATTCGTAATCTCTCTCTCTCTCCATTAAAATTTGCCCTAAAGCCAGTGGCGGATCCAAAACTTTTCATGGGGGGGGGGGGGGGGGGGGGGGGGGGGGCCGCTCCAGTCATGCTTCAACCAAATTTTTCCCACGAAAGCCCCCCCCCCCCCCTCCCCCTGGATCCGCCTATGTAAGCGATTTTGACTCATCTATTTAGACCCTTTCAATTTTTATGGTTTTCTTTAATGGTTTTTTTTATCTTTAATATTTTGATACGAGGATTACCTGGGGAAGCGTATTTACATTGTACAAACTCAGTTACCAAATCATGTACTAAAGTAATTTGTTATGTATGTCCTGCATTAAAACCAGAGGCGCGAAGTATTTAAAACAATGGCATTTGTAAATTAAGAATGTAATTGAATTTATTTCGGTATATCTATTTCCATATTCATGATATTTCACTTAATTACGATGTCGGTCAGAAAATCAAGATATAGGACACGTAGAACGTTTATAATAGATAAGAATAATTTCAAATTGAAAGGTATTGTACATGGCAGTGTAAATTAATAAATAAGCAATTTATTGTAATGGATGGATAACATGAATAAAGACAGTGCTAGTGGCCCATTTTTAGTGACTGTGCTTTATGTTGCTTAGTCTTTAGTTTTCTATGTTGTGTTATCTGTACTATTATTTGTCTGTTTGTCTTTTTATTTTTGGCCATGGCGTTGTCAGTTTGTTTTCGATCTATGAGTTTGACTGTCCCTCTGGTATCTTTCGTCCCTCCTTTATAAAATTGTTTCCTTTCTCTCTATTCATTTACACAACTTGGGAAAATCTGGCGACAATATTGTTACATGTATAAGTAGCTCTACCAATTAATAGAATAAGAATAAGAATATTTATTTTTCCAATTAAGTACCCTCTTGAACGTTGATTGACATCATGAAAATCACTATGATTTCATGGATTTGATAATGTTGCAATGAAACGAAATATAAACTGTTCAAATATTTACTTATATATATTTCTAATTTTAATTCGTATTAATTAGGTCTAAACAAATAATACTTGTTGTTAAAGCTAACATGCTGACAAAAATAAGGGTACGTAAGTAGGCGAATAATTTTATATTTTTACAAAGTTTTTGACTATTTAAAAAGAGGATACAGTCTGACTGTAATAGTGCTTGTTAAAAAAAGGGAAAAAAAACTTTAAGGTAAACGCTCGACAGTATCGCGTGTAGGGATGACGGTAGTATTTTATATAGGACCTCACAAACGTTTTATTCTACCCACAAGCAGCAAACTAGTGTGACCGTAGCTTGCAGAAAAAAAGGACGTGCCCCTGGTCCTGTGGTCAGTAATCGGGCTACAATACAGAAGTCCTATGCAACCATATACATAGAAAGTGGTACGCTTCATGCACGTTAAAGACTACTTGTGTAAATTCTGAAAAAGTGTAGGTCAACATTTCACCACTTCCGAACTTAATGTTCTGTCAGTATCACCCACCCCCCTTTTTTCATGAAAAATTATAAACATTTTACGTTTATTTCATATTCGTTTTGGTATGAATTGTAACGTATTAACATTAACTGAGGAATTCACACCTTCATTTTTACTGACCAATTTACATATATGTAGCAATTTAATTAATGGTCCTTCGATGCATGCAGACGAAACAAATTAACAGTACACGTATAAAATCATTACGCCGGTTATAATGAGGGGGTGGACAGGGGTAAGGGAACATGGGAATGAGAGGGGAAGCGGGAGTAAAGAGGGTGTGGGTAAACGGGGGAAAAAAGGGGGAATAAAAATTGATATTCTGTGATTTTTTTTTTTTACCAATTTCGTCTGGGAGTAAGGAGGACGGTAGTGGGAGTAGGGGGATGGAAGTGGGAGCAGGGGGTTGGTGGTAGAGGAGAGGGAAGTTAAAGTATCAGAGACCCCCTGTCCACCCGGCCCCTTTATTATGGTACGTAACCTAAAATTTAAGCGGAAACATTTCACTCATATTACATCCTTGACTTAATCATGTTAAAACAAGTTTTAAAATAAAATCCGCATTACCTTTCTTCCTTTCATTGTCATCCTTATTATCAAGATTTTTATCCATTTTCTCTTTGTTTACATGTATTTGTAATATATGTCACTGCACGTGTATGCATTAGTTATTTACAAATATAGATCACGGAAAATGAAGATCATGTCTCGATTACCAAATAAATGCCATGAATACACTATCATTAAACGTTCGTTAACAGACATTTTGTACACAGGTCATGTTGTAAAGTAATTTACTACTGCATTCACACAGATAAAGGACTTTTGTGTATTCACTATTGATTTCCGGTACACACAAGGAGATAACACGTGAGAATCAATATACTTTATGAAATGATCTAGAAAAACGATACACGTGAAACGAAACTAATAATTTGAGCTTTAAAACATCTGTTACAGTTGCAGTTTGCTGGTTGGTTTATTGATACTAATTTAATCATAATAATATTCATTAACAGACAGTAGTTATAACTTACATCTAGGGTTAATATCAAAAAGTGTAAAAAGGTCAACATTTTTTTTGTTTATGCAGAGACGTCAAAGAAAACGAAGAAAGGCCCATATCAGGCCTATCAGTATTTTCTTTAGATAATTTTTTTTCTGGGAAAAGATTAGTCGATCCTTTGTCTTTTTTTTCCATATGTCGGCATTAAGATCGATGTAGTTTGAATAGTATATTACATGATAAGAAGATAAATTTACTGAAAACAACTGATTATTTCTCGAGACATGTCATATGTTTCTAATTTTATGAATATTTGGCAAGAGGAGATGTTGGATACATACATAAAGGAGGCAGCAACCCAAGCAACCAACAAATAAATACTATAAGGGACTTATCATTTTTAACCTGGGAGGGGGGGGGGGGGGGGGGGGTGCTGGTCATTTTGAAATGAAACATACAAAATTTCTTGATCCCCCCCATAATATTTCACTATTTTTATTTGATCCCCCCCATAAAAACATTTAAAAATTGTGATCCCCCCTCTATTAAACATGCCAAAATTTTAACATACAAAACACGTATCATGTTATTTCACGAAAATATTGAAAATGAAATATTCTCAGTGTATTGAGTCCAAAAACACATTTGAGGGAAACTTGCCTTGCAATAGGGCTCTTCCATGAATGTTAGTAGGTAGAGCAAGCCAGTGCTTTGAATAGCTTTTTCCAACTTTTTTTTCTAATTTCCTATATTGGGCTATTAAAGAAAACTTTATCCTAAGTAACTCTGTAAAAAATATACATTAAAAAGTAAACTTTTTGAAACAGTAACAACACATTATTCACTTAGAGGGATCTATTATATGTCCCTCTCTTGAACGCTGCTTACACTTAAGTTTTACGTAAGGCCTTATTGAAACCTCCATTGAGTCGCTAAACTTTTATATGGATAATTCATGCTTACAGCTTGAACAATTCAATTACTCATTTATTGTCACATTTCATTCATAAATGTTTGATAGTAACCTCAAAATTTTGATTTATTAGCCTAAAAAGTACAAATTTTGAGGGAGTGAGAGGTATAAATGGACCCAAAGCGATCTTGTAATGAAACAAAAAGATACATTAGTGTTGTTCATCATCTCAGAATCGTCTGTTGTATAAATATATTCAACTATTTGTATGCAGATTAGATGAATATTTAATCATTTATTGGAGAATTTATTGCTCTACACTTTATTCTTCCATGATGCGGCGTGATTTGTATTTTTGGACAAAATTTTGCACAAATCGCTGTAGATTTCGTTTTAATTTATACTTAATTTCTCTCAAACTATTAAGCTGATTATAACAAAACTTGGCAGTAATAATTGTTAATTTAGTGATCGAAGTGCATGAGTGAAATATAACGACTAAATTATTCGGATTGTGAAGCACCTATGCATTTTATATGGGACAAAATGACACAAAATGGCAGCTTCAAATCCTACATCACTAAAGTCTTGTGATGTCTTACTTAATTGTATATGAATGGTGTTAAAAATATATTTCGATTTGACTGTTGTAATATTCTTCTTGACATTGACATTTTGTCTCCGTTGAAGTATGTGAACTACTTATTTCTATGTGCAAAAAATATTGATCTCCCCACATTGAATTTATAAAAAAAATTGAACCCCCCTTTTCCACATACAGAAAAAAACTTGATCCCCCCTGCATTTTGACCAGCCCCCCCCCCCCCCCCTCCCAGATAAAAAATGATAAGTCCCTAAGGCTTGATTGTATGAAAATATATATGGTAATTCATGGGGATACAATCGTTATACAAATCCATAAAAACGGGTACATATATAACCTCAATAGTTTTGAAAACATTCAGTTTCAAGGAACGGGTTAAAAACTGCAGGTGTTGATTACACAAAAATTGGTACCCTCTTTGATATTTTCAAATATCTCCCAGTTGATACGATATTCTAGGGCTTGTATTTCCTCTTACAAGGAATCTATTAAACCAAGATTTCCAAGTGGTGAACTTGAATCGTCCCTTCGTTAATTTTACGGACGCCATCAAGAGTTGGTTGACCGTTATTGAATATCCGTTTCACAAATGACAACGGATATGTTTCAATTGTCGTAACTACAATCCCGTCCCCTTTTCCCCGAATTTGGCTTTTTACTGCTTACCCTTCCGGAGCATCCGAGATCACTCGGGGTTCGTGTTGGTCAGTCTTTGGTTTTCTATATTGTGTTTTGTGTACTTTTGTTTGTCTTTTTCTTTTTTAGCCATGGCGTTGTCCGTTTATTTTCGACTATGAGTTTGAATGTCCACTATTAGTTACATATGATATTTATGGGGTCAGTAAATTCCATATGAGAGGAATTTACTGACCCCATATATATCGTATTAGGTCACTATCACACTATGTAACGAATTTATCTTACCGACTATCTTAACATATGAGGTATTTAGACTAGTTGCCTATCAAAGTGATCATTAGTCTTCAATACCGTTAATTAGTATAAAGAACCTACTTCCATTGGTCTATACAAAAACAAATGCCAACAATAACAACTTGTTAGCTTTAAATGTGTTTTATGAATTTATTTTAATCGTTCATCATCAATTTTTTCGTCTGTGGAAACCTGTAAGATTTTTCCTCAACACCGTGTTATTTTTATAAAGGGACGTAACACCACTACTAATCGTGTATTGAAATAAGTCCCGCCTACTAACCCAATATGGAATATACACGGTTTCCACGCGGTTGCTTTTAACCAATCATATTCCTAGAAATGTATAGGAGGTAAGATAAATGCAATTATTCTTCCATTTTTTAAGTTTCATCTCAGACCCTTGGTTTTGATTTCACAAAACAGAAACCCACTTTCCCGCCCACCTGATGCAGTACAATACTAGTACTATAATCCGGGACTTCACTTCGTATAAATTGACATTGTAAGTTTAATGCTTTTTTTAATTTCCATTCAAACAAATTTCCATAAACATAGGACAAGTACATATCCAATGTATTTAAACTTGCAGCACAGAAAATTTATGAAGCATTATTAATGAAAAGAACAACAGTTTAGTGTAGTGAAAATGAGAAATGAATGTTTCACGTTCCCTTAAAAGAGGGACGAAACATTCCAGAGGGACAGTACTAGTCAAACTCATAGATCGAAAACAAACTGACAACGCCATGGCCAAAAATAAAAAGACAACCAGACAAATAATAGTACAGATGACACAACATAGAAAACTAAAGACTAAGCAACACGAACCCAACCAAAAACTTGGGGTGATCTCAGGTGCTCCGGAAGGGTTAAGTTATAATCTTGTAGAACTTTTAGCATAAAATGAATAAAAAAAGATTTTTAGGTATTCATACATTGTACGCCAATGATACATACTTTATTCTCTGTCTGTTAACCCGAAAACCGTCAGTTTTTATATTCCGTAGACCTTCGATTGCTCTTTTAACCTCGAGAGGGCGCAAAACTATTCGAGTTATGTTTTATCATGACTATAAGCATTTAAATGGCATTACAATGTAAAGTGTACGGTTATAAAAAGAATTAATTAATTTTATCACTTTTCATTATCGAATGTAGGGATTATGTGATAGCGATAATTTGTGTAAATTGTGCACTTTCATTTGGAACTATTTAAAAAGTGTATTTTTCATAAATCTGATATTTTTGAACTTTCACTGACAAACTGTTCGGTCATAAATTGTTATTATATTGTTATACTTATTATTATTGTATCTTAATCATTTTATTTGCAATATTTGTTCTTCGAAGTACAGTGGAGATCACTTCTAACCTCTCATTAGAACTGTCAGAAGAATCTGTCATAGAACTTTTCTAAACTGTCCTAGAACAGTTCTACCTAGAACAGTTCTACCCTAGAACTGTTCTAAGTAGAACTGTCAGGATCAGTTCTAGGGTAGAACTGTCTAAAACTGTTCTAGGTAGAACTGTCCAAATCAGTTCTAGTCGTAGAACTGTCAGCAGAACTGACCAAATCAGTTCTAACCGTAGAACTCTCAGCAGAACTGACTAAATCAGTTCTAACCGTAGAACTGTCAGCAGAACTGTCTAAAACAGTTCTAGCCGTAGAACTGACCAAACCTGTCTGGATTGTAGAACAGTTCTAAATGACGTCACTGCAGTTAGGGCATCTCACTGGTCACCATTCAGATTTATTATTATTTATATTTACTTATTTATATTTAAGACAAAGAGTTCTTAAAACTGTTCTATGGATAGAACTGACTTAATCAATTCTAGCCGTAGAACTGACCAAATCAGTTCTAATCGTAGAACTGTTCTAGCCGTAGAACTATTCTAGCCGTAGAACTGACCAAAGATTTGGTCAGTTCTAGGTAGAACTGTCTAAAACTGTTCTAGGGTAGAACTGTCAGGATCTGTTCTAGGGTAGAACTGTCAGGATCAGTTCTAGGTAGAACTCTCTAAATCAGTTCTAGGTAAAACTGACCAAATCAGTTCTACATAAGAACTGTTCTAGCTAGAACTGTCTAAAAGGTGTCAGGATGACAGTTCTACATACTGTCCTAGAAAAGTTCTCCTGACAGATTCTGACAGATTTGATGAGAGGTTAGAAGTGAACTCTACTGTACTTTCATTAACATGTAACGATTTTTCTTTATGAAGCTTTTTGTGTTATAAGTAACAATTAAGTGTCAGTATATTTTCACAAAGACGGAAATTTGTTTCAATGTAATACATTTGATAAATAATAGATAAAGTCATAGCTTTACATAATTCTTAAGTTTTCTTACGTGAAGAACAATTAATCCTTTAATCATTTCAATTAGCGCTATTCAGCCTAATCTCGTTTCTATTATGAAATTGTAACCTTGTAAATTCTTTGTTTAAATATGCTTTCTGAAGTTCTAACTTCAGTGAGATTCAGGCAGTCGTACTGACAACATCCGCCTAATTTGAAAAACTACATGTATTCCATCCTGAATCATTACATTGTTAACTACTGCATAGGACTTGTGTCTGATTCTACCAGTGGAGTTAAAGCGAGTATTCTCAGGCAAGTGACTAGGTCCTAGTCATTGTCTAACGTTGGCATCGCCAACTTCTGCAACCGGTCGTGGGTTGCAGCTCGTTATCATCGTCATTCCAGTAACCAGTCTCCCGGTTACATTTATGGTGTAGGACCGTTACCAATCAAGTAGCCAGTCTCCCGGTTACATTAATGGTGGAGGAACATCGTCAATCCGGTAGCCAGTCAGTAGCCAATCTCCCGGTTACAATTAGATCAATATAGGCAAATAGAAATAAAGAGTAACGAAAAATGGGCCAATAGCCAACGCATAGAGAATTATAGAGACATATGCTCTGAATTTTATTTAGAATATTATAGAATAATTGGGAGCTTAAATATAAAGAATATGTAATGGGCATAAATGAAGATAAAAAACTTAAAGAATTATACATTAATGTTTCCAGACCCAATTATATAGCAAGCGTCATAAAATAGAACAAGTAGAAGAAAACAACCGTTGTTACTTTATCAAAATTCTCAACCACATGTCATAAAAGGACAATTTATTATTATATTAAAGGCTTCCCATTGTGTACATTAAAGAGAAAGCTTGGCATTATGACAGGTATATCTTTTCCAACGATAGAATTCACATTTCAAGAGGATATGAAATGCTATTCAAATGAAATGTTAAAGACTTCCCAGATACGACAAACTTCCTTTTCTGTAGAAATCTTTGAAGTCAACTTATTTATAGGATTAGGTAGATATAAAGAAATACTTGCATGATCAAATGGATATAACGTTTTATAATAAACATCCCTCAAAATTCGATTTCAAAACATTTTTTTAAAACCAAACATAATAGTTGTCAGAACAAATTTCTCAACAGTACACATGCCTTTATTATTATTATTTTTGTAAGAAATGTAGCAGCTGTTAACCTTTCATTCACATAGTGATCTTTTGTTTTGTAAATTTATCTTTTTATTCAAGCAGATATTATTTACATAAAATTTCTAAATATACAATTTAATCATCATATATGGTGTAAGTAGATCCTTTAGCAGACGTCCAATAACCGAAAGTGGTTCAACTATGTAGATTCAGATTCAATATTTTGTTTAAGTCTCACCACTTGTATAACATACGACATTCGAATACATATATAAAACATATATAGCGTAAATTAAAACTAAAACAGTAATTTACTAAAATATCATTAGCTTAAATACTAAAACATATACAAGTGCCATTCTATTAAAAATTATGAAAGACTATCAAATGAATTATCATATACAATATTTTTATATAATATTAAAACTAAACAGATATATTTAAGATTTAAATTACAATGTACATCATCAGTTATATATTAACTAGACATTTGTTCTTCTACATAAAATATTAAAGCAGGTTTAAGCAACTGCCTGACAAAGTTCTTCATTTCTGAATAAAAGTACAAACTTTTCGTCAACAGACATGCTATAAAATTGATCAATGTTTTACTGCATCACAGTGCAAAATATTTGGAAGGTCTGCAAATAAAGGACATACAGTAAAAAATATGTTTTATCTTCAGTTTCTTTTTTACAAAAATGCAAGCTCTTTCATTTATTGGTTTATTCTCATATCTTCCAGTTTCTATTTTAAGTGGTGCAACGCCACTTCTAAATTTTGCATACGCTCTTCTTAATCTTATAGACATATTTTGTTTTTAATATAACTCTGTTCAGTACTGTGATTTATACAGCTTATAAGTACGAAGAGAGTTACCATTATTCTGTGACAAAAATTGTGTTTGCCATTCTCTAATATATTTATTCAAAAAAATATCTTGAAGTTGTGAAACAATATTCTTACAAAACGCACTATTAAGACTAGCAAACAATTTATAAAATTACAATCTTAAGTTTTTCATGACTCTTTTACACCAGTTTTTCTTCTTATTTACAACTTTTTTATGTGACCATTTGCACATCTTATAATTCATTCGGTCATTTTCCATGACACTACATCTTGCCCAGTGTCTAAAGACACTTGTCCTCTGTTTAACACTAGGTGGTTTCCAGCTCATTTCCCTGTTATTAACATCACTGTTTGGCGTATACTTGCTAACAGCAATAAAAAAAACCTGATAGCTCCAACTATTTTGGACAACGTTTACACAAGAAAAAATGCCAGTGCCCCAAATGGATGCACCATAGCTAATGACTGGCCAGACCAGACTGTACCAACTAGTTTTGTAAAAGTACTGTGCTGGAAACCATATTCCGGATGATCATACTGGCACCTCGCTAAATGCATTCTATCATAAGTCACCGATTATAATAAACTATCAAACAAGAGTGAGGACTGGTATTGCCATTCGTGCTTACTTCCTCAGTCCTCAGAATCATATTTTGAGAATAATGAGAGTGATAACAGTGTAATAGCAGCGGTATTTATTTCCCTTTAGCTGACACATCAACTTCCGATGTTAACATTGACACACATGATGTAATGATGTAAACATCGAGACACCTATAGATCAAAATGATGCATCCAATGACATATTTCATGAACTATAATATATATCGGTATCCAAATAAATTCATCAACTCTTACCTTAATATACCGTCTCGCTGGTCTCGTGGTAGCGTATTCGCCTCGAGTGCGGGAGGTCGTGGGTTCAAACCCCGGCAGAGGCAAACCAGAGACTTTAAATTGGTATCTGCCGCTTCTCCGCTATGGACGCGGAATTAAGGAGTAAAAGCAAAGACTGGTCGGCTCGCTTTCAGAATAATGTGTCTGGGTAAGGTGACATGTCTTCCTCCGGACTGTTAATTACCTTGTGAAGTAGCACGTTGAAAATCCGGCTCAGCGTGTCGGTCTAGTACAAAGCAGGATAAATATTTATACATGTATTACATTTACATGTTTTCGTTCTGAATATGCATATTTATTTGCCGGCTGGGCGTTAAGCAGCTATCCATCATCATCATCTTACCTTAATATTAAGTCTGTTCTACAGAGAACTTTTATATAAAAGCATAGTGGATCTTCTCATATTAGCAAATACAAAAATAGACCAGTAATTCCAAAATGCCCAATTTAGGGTTGACAAGGATAAGGAGAGATGACAGGAACGCACATGATGGTGGAATAGTAATATACAGCATTCGGTCCGATCTGCCATGCGACTGAAAGAAGAATCTATAGAGTGTGAGACCATTGAATCCATAGCAGTGGAGCTAGAAGTAAATGGTAAGAAATTGTTAATACATGTACCTGGAATGTATAGACCACAAGCATTCACTGACAATGACTTAATTAATTTATTTTTCTAAGACCCATGATAAAATTTCTGTAAAGTATGATTATATGATTTTTCTGGGTGATTTAAATTATGACTTATTATTAATAGATAAGTGTACACCTTTAAACACAGTTTGTGAAATATGCGGAGTTGAAAACATTATGAAAGGTGCAACTTGTTTCACAAAAGATGCAAAACCAACACTAAATGATGTCATCTTAGCAAACAGAAAAAAACTTGCTAAAAAATATCACAAATTTTAACTGAGGATTGAGTGACGTCCATATTAACATCATTGCTGTACAAATAAAATCTGATGTTCCACCAACTGATAAACCTTTCAAAACATACAGAAGCTATAAACAGCGAGACGAGGAAATTTTTTTGCATGATCTAAATCAAGCAAATCTAACAACAATTGTAGGTAATGTTGACAATGTTAATGAGGCTTACGCTATTTTTATACCCCCGGAACTAAGTATAATGATTTGACCCGTCTGTCCGTCAGTCCCGTTCTTGTCATCGCAACTCCTCTGAAACCACACAACAAAATGTCGTGATCCTTTGTAGATAATAAGGACATACTATGTAGATGTGTATATCGACAGGAAATTATGATTCTATTTTTCACCTAGGAGTTATTTTTCTTCCAGGTAAGGATCCGGATTAAAATTTTGAATGTACAAGGTTCCGCCCGAAAACTTTGAGCAGTGTCGGGCAACACTCAAAGTTCTCGCTTGACTATTAAGATTTCAAACGTTCGCAATACCGTATTTTAACAATTAAAACTATGTAAATATTGGTGTTGCATATGTCATTTCAGAGCATGCGTCAACGCAGCTCTGAATCTCTCAAATGTGTTGGCCGATGATATTGATGTTGGTAGATTATTCCAATGCCTGATGGTCCCCGAGAAGAAAGATTGGCCGTCGGCATCTGCACTGTTCTTTCTTGGTAGAAGCGGTTTTACCTCTTGTCCGGTTATCGTTCGGGGTCAAATATTGTTGACGATCTATGTCTATTAGATCATGCTGGATCTTGAATATCATGCATAATTTGTTTAGTTTCCTCCGTTCTAAGGCTTTCCCATTTTAAAGTTTTGGACATATTTTTGACACAGCCATGTGTTCGGTCTACTCTTTTCTGTACTTGTTCTATTGCCTTGACCTTATTTTTGGTTTGATAGGTCCCATACTGTGCATGCATATTCCACTGCAGGTGTTACCATGGATACATATGCAGCCGCTTTTACAGGTTTTGCGCAGCCTTTTAGATTTCTGCGGATAAATCCTAATGTTCTATTTCCTTTGCCAACTGTAATGTCGATGTGTTTATCGTAGGTATGGTGGTTACTGATTGTTACTCCTAGGTATTTGCTGGCTTCAACTGTCTCTAGTATTAAATGACTGTGGAGTTTGTTAGTCGTTTGTATAACTGCACGGTTTGTTGGTGATATTCTTATAACAGGGCACTTTTTGGCGTTGAAACTCATTTGTCATTTATTTTCCCAATCTTCCAGTGATGTTAAGTCTTTCTGAAGAAGGTCACCTCTGCTTGGTTGGTGATGGTTCATTAGAGAAGGCTGTCATCGGCACATAGTTTGGTCTCTGATGTAGTTGCTGTTTCTGGCATGTCATTGATGTAGGCCAGAAACAGTAACGGTCCAAAAACTGTACCTTGGGGTACACCAGAGTGCACAGGCAGTTGCGTGGAGACAGCTCCCTCTAGTATGACGCTCTGCTTTCTGTTATATAGGAAGGAGCAATACCATCTGTTGGTTTTAGGGTTGACGCCATAATATTCCAACTTGTGAAGTAGGCGATGATGTGGATCCTTTTCAAACGATTTGCAAAATTTAGTAGGATGGTATCTACTTGGCAGTTTTTTTTTATGCAATATCGTGGGTGGTTACGATGAGTTAGGATTCGCAAGATCGTCTTTTGCGGAAACCATGTTGTGCATTATTAAGAATTTCATTTCTGTCAACGTGGTCCATTATGTTACTGTGTACGATATGTGCTAAGACTTTGCATGTGATTGATGTAGGAGATACTGGTATCTTCCTGGTAGAGTTATTCCCCTTTGAAATTAGCTAGAATTTAGACCTAAATATTCTACTGCAACAGTTTGTCATCGCAACTCATCTGAAACCACACACGAGAATTCATGAAACTTTGTAGATAATAAGGACATACTATGCAGATGTGCATATTCACAAGAAATGTTAACAGTTGACTTTCGTAGGAGTCTCTGAACGTAGGAATCTAGTAAGATTTCGTTTGCCTTTTGACAATGTGGGGCCGTATGGTATGTGACCGTTCTCACAAAGGTTCTTTAACTCCATTAGATTAATGAGTGTAGTTGACAACCACATACCAGTGAAAAAAAGAAAAAATTGTATACAATCAGCATCATTAATGAATATACAATTAAAAATTGCAACCTACAAGAAGCAATGCTACACAACAAGTATTTTCATGTAAGATCAAAGAAAAACTGGGAGACATATCGCCAACAAGGAAGCATGGTAACCAAACATAGACGTCAGCCTATAAGCAATTATTTTATAGAGCGTTGCACTGGCGGTCCAAAAACAATAAGATTTGACCAACAGTCAAACCGTTTTTAACGAACAAAGGTAGTCATTTTGACAACAATATTGTATTATACACTGATCAGGAAATAATAAATGATCAATCAAACGTTACAGAAAATGTTTAATAATTATTTTGTAAATGTAGTTAAAGATATTAGCAATGATAATGTGAGGTAGATGATAATCACCGTAGCATAAAAGCCACTATAGAGAGAATTGTAATTTTGGAGGTAGTTTATCTTTTAATGAAATCAATGACGACTTTATACAAAAACAAACTGATAAGATCAATGTAAAAAAAGCTACTGGCTTTGATGGTGCATCAGTAAAAATTTTGAAAATAGCTAAACCAGTAACTGTTAAACCTATAAACTTATAAATATGTCGATAGAAAGTTCTGCGTTTCCTGGTAGTATCATTACATAAGAAGATTATAGTTAGTTAGAGGCAGACAACTACAGACCTGTTAGCATACTACCGGTTGTGTCAAAGTTCTTTGAGAGGACCATATACCAGCAGCTAATAGACAATTTTAGTAAGATATTTCATCTTTCTTTGCCAGCTTTTAGACCTAGCTATGGCTGTTTTATAGCACTTCTAAAGTCATTGAGGACTGAAAAAAAAACGATCGATCAAAATTTAAATGAGACAGCTGTGCTTAAGAACCTCTCAAAGGCCTACGATTGCTCACTCCACAACTTAGTTTTGTTAAATTTAAAGGCATATGGCCTGTCAAATGATGCACTATTCTTATTGATAACTATCTATCAAACAGAAAACAATGTGTAAATGTTGGTGCATATTTTAGTTCCTGGCAAAATATTTATAAAGGTGTACCACAGGGCTAAATCTTGGGTCCTGTGCTTTTCAACATTTTTCGTAACGACATTTTTAATTTTGTGAAAGAAAATGAATTGTATCACTAACAAGATGACAATACATTATCACAGTCAGGACCAGATATAAACAGATTAGTTAATTCTTTGGAAAAGGAAAGTGCAGTTTTGATTGGTTTGCTGATAACAAAAGGAATAGGGAATAAATAAAAAAGTTGGGATATTAAATTCAAATTGAATGGGAATCGAATCTTATGTGACACTGCGGTAAAGCTCCTGGGACTGCAATATATTATCAACTTAAGTTTAAAACACATATTTCTGAAATTTGTAAAGAAGCATCACGGCTGTTAAATGTACTAAAAAGAATTGGGGAAACATCTATTAAAATTAAGAAGGTTAACTATAATTTATCACTCAAGTATAATGTCTAATTTCAGTTATTGTCCGGTGGTTTGGTGTTTTGGGTGGGGAGGGCAATAGGAAAAAAAAATGGAAAAAATACAAGAACGTGCCTTGAGGTTCGTTCGTCTATGAAGAAGTGACTATGACACTTTTTTGTTAAAGTCTGCTTTACCTTCTTTTAGAATATGAGAATAAGACGTCTACGAATGATGGCCATAGAAACTTTTAAAATATTACACAAAGAGTCATCAGTGTATCTCCATTATTAATTCTTAAAATGTACCTTACATTTTTGAAAGCAACAAACTGTTGAAGTACCACAGGTGAGAACCACACATTTTAGTCTCCATTCATTAAGGTATGCTGGAGCTACACTCTGGAATTAGCTGTCTGACGCGATCCGTGTTCAGAGAACCTGAACCAGTTTAAAGGTATGATCTATAACTGGAATGGCAACTGGTGCAGTTGTGGCTCCTGCAGATCTAAATGATTGATTTAATTTTTATGTTGAGTTTTCCATGCAGCTTGTCGTAACTAGTTTTGCTTTATTTATTTTTTCTGCTTAGCATGTGCTTATTATCTAGTTTAGTGCTTTGCTAGTTTGTGCTATGCTTTTATATATGAACATTTTGCTTTATGCAATATAAATGTCTTATTTTGTATGTCTAATATGTGTTTTATATGTCTTAATATTGTATGTGTTGTTATTGTTATTGATGTCGGAAAAAGCTCTACAGAGCTTATGTTTGTATTGTTCATGCAAACCCGACTTAAAATAACATTTTCTATTTTTTTCTATTCTAAACCACCATGTTCTTTACTTTTTACAATCAATAAACTTAGAGTTCGACTTGCAGACCTTGCTACGGCTTTAGCTATCTCATAGTACTTAATCGAGAAATTCTCTCAACAGTAGACCCAGATATTGGTAACAGGATACTATTTGTACTTTATTATCGTTTAACAACTTTTCACCATCTATGTCTACACCGATATTTAGTGCTTTTATTACATCAATTAAACTATTAATTAAAGTATTAAACATAATGTTCAGGCGATAATACATATCCTTGTTTAAACCTGAATCCTGTCATATTGCCATTACTGAGTTTAATACATGTACACCATTTTGCTTTCCATGCAAATACAATTTTTTACTTATTCCTAAATCATCCAATTTAGTAAACAATAATTTTCTACTAAACAGTATCATATGCTTTTTAAAAATCCATAAACGATGTGAATGTTGACAACTTTATCAGTAATTGAAGTCAATGTACTAATTGGTCAATGGCACTTCTACCTTGACGAAAGCCATTTTGTTCATCATGAATAATATATCTTTTTCTAACCAAAACAATAACCTATCGTTTAGTAAACTACAATCTAATATATGCTCAGGGAGCTAAAGTTATGCCCTATACGATCTCATGGATCTGTGGTTGAAGACTTAGGAATTGGGTTTATAATACTTTACCTCATACAAAGGATTTTTGTCTTTACTCGAAACATGTATTAAATAAATTATGCAAAATTGACATCAATTCGTTATTTTTTTACAGTAGTGTCAATGGTCTGATTATTACAGTTGAATAGTTTAATAATTTATCAAAAGAATTTGTCCATGTCTTTAAAATATATTTTGTATCAGTACTGATAGTTCCATCGTCTAGTGTCAATTCCATCGGTATAGACTTCTCCCGTTCATTTCCAACGCCTACTTTACCTTACTTCTTCCAGAAATCTCCGAGGATCTCGTTGTTAGACATCCAAAAGTTATTCCTGACTGTACAAAATCTGGCGTTTATTTTTCTGTCTACTTGTTTCTAACAACTTCCGTTTTTTCCACTAAAACATGGCATAAATCCTTCTTGCATCCGCTTTGACACGTTTTCCACGCACGTTCGGCTTTACATATATCGTTAAAAGAAACCCAAAAAACTGTCGTTCCACCACTATTTTTTTCATATGTCTCCGTTTGTTACATTTGCCGTCATATATATTAATTCGACGTTTTTTAACTTTAAATCCACCTCAGTTTGTACAATTTTAACGAAATTTTCATATTTACTGTCTAAATTTTACTGGTTTATTTCAGATTTCTCCAAGTCAGTTATAAATGCGTAAAGTTTAGAAACTGTTCATTGTCAGACATCCAATCGTTTGGAATACTCCGTGTGCAATTAACCTTGGACAATTCGCATGATAATATGCAAACAATTATAAAAGTTTCATTTGCAGGTTTTCATGCTTGTTCTTCTTCCTGTAATTACAAGAAATATTTGCTACTGGACTTTGAGAAAAAAAACCAAGATTTATTCGTTATAGTTTTTAGTTTTGTCAATAAAACATTCAATTCTTAAATAATTCGCTCACCGTAATGGTATTACTATATGGTATTGAAATACACATATAGCTGAATTTCTCCGGTACGTACCTCAGTATAAAAAACCTATTTTCTAGTGAGCTTTCGTTATTTCTTCACTGGATGTATAAATACACACCTACTTGCGGTCAAAGGAGGAATGTTTTGTTCGATTCTTTGCTTGTATAGGCAGATTGCTGCTTCAATGATACGCTCTATTCGTGTAAGAGAACCCTGCAACAACACTTTATAGGGTCCGCATACGTTGCAAGGTAAACATGTGCTTATTCAATTTTTGAAACTTACTCTCACTTCTTAGTAGCAATCTCGATCTGTTATCCTCTTTTCCGACTGAACCACTTAATTTACAGAATATCTCGGTTGGGTGTATAGTTTAATCGGTTCTCGTCTTGGATTTTACATGTAATGTTTTCGCTGTGCGTTCGTGTTATCTCGCCAGGGATGTAAAAATACTCGGTCTTATCCGATCCGACCTAAAGCAATCATGCAGCAATCCTTCAACCATATTCATGAATAATGTTTCTACTCTATTTGATTGCCTTCTAATGTTAAACGTTAATATTCAGACGATGTCACAAACAGAAACCGTACCTCAATATGGAGGTTAGGACTTCAAAATTGCTGTAGGATGCAACATTTTCAATTCAATTATTACAATGTCATACACTAAAATTCAGAATGGAAGCGGGGAATGTGTAGAAGAGACCACAATCCGACCATGTTTTGTTTTCTTCGTTTTTTTTTTCTCTTTTCTTTTATTGATTGATTGATTGGTATTTATCGCAACTTTCAGCACTATTGTGCTATTTCGTGGAGGTCAGTTTTTGTTGGTAAATGAAGCCGGAGTGCCCGGAGAGAACCACCGATTTTTGTCTTTTGTAATAACATAAACAGTACCAATTCTAATGCACCAGATGAGCACTTCGATAATTAATGTCTCGTCAGTGATGCTCGAGGCCAAACTGTTTGAATATCTAAAATATAATACAAAAGTTGTAAGTGCAACATGGCAAAATTAAACTGTTGTCTCACCTAATTGTAATTTTTATGATAAAATGACAATACTTTGACATTCAAACTATGTATAACATCCACATTCAATGAGCCATGACTGAAGGATCAAGCCACATAATCTCCGTGCCAATAGTATAATATATCTATATTTCGGTGGTTCTCGCTGGCCACAACGATTTCCAGCACCTATAAAAATGAAATAGCGAAGAGTGCTGAACGTGGCTTATAACACCAACACGTAACCAATCACCCAATCAATAAAACAAAGTGTATTTAATGTAAAATTTTCACACTGGTCATTTTACGGTGTTTGGTGATGCATATACGCCTAACTGAGAGTTCCAAATCACTTACTGTTTTCATTAGCGACAAATAGTAAAAAATCAAAGAAAATATATTCACAAAATCAAAATTTCCTACCAGAAAGACAATTAATCGCACGACTCAAGGCTTCCATTTAGTGCATTAAAGAGATAGAACCTTTGCAATAATGACAGGTATTTCCTTTCATTACGACAAAAATGTACGTAACTACAGAGTTTTATGGGATATTCAAAGGATATGGTGAAGTCATTCTATAGAAACCTTTGAAGTAAAGTAATTGATTAGATTGCGAAGAAATATAAAAATTGTATCATGAATAATTCGGTTAGAAAACATTTTAAAAAATTGCACGCGTTGTCGCCTAGGGTACCCAAATCGTAATTCAAAGTATTGGAAAACAGGAAGTAGGCGTCTGATAGATCCGAAAAGATCTCAAACTTTTCAACTTTTCACTGCAAAGCTGCTAACCAAATATGAAGGCCATTATGTTCAGTTGTACAGCAGAAATATGTGACGAAACTGTTATAGTTTATTCATCATTGTGAAAAATTCTAAGTATCGACAAACAGGAAGAAGGTGCCTGGCATATCCGAGACGTGCGCCCACGTTACAACTCATCACTGCCAAGCTGCTGATCAAAGTCATTATAATTATACTAGGATTAACTGAGAAAGTGTGACGATACTATTTCTTGGAAGAAAGGACAGACAAGGTGAATGCAATATATATAAGAAGAATTCAGGTGTTGTCGTGCTAAGAGTTCCAAACTCGTAATTCAGTATTGGAAAACAGGAAGTATGTGTCTGACAATTCATAACTGTTGAGTCTCTGACCATATATAAAGTCATTCTGTTCAGTAGTTTCTGACTAAATGTTTCAACTATATCCAAGGAATTTCTAGGAATTTCTATGAAGATCGCAGGAAACAATTAAATAATGAAATAATTAGTTTATTTTGCTTGTTTTCCTGATTTTGCTTCGTCCTAAATAAATTATGTATGAAATATTTGCCACTGAATGGTGAGCAAAAATCATCAATCATAGCTCATCAATTCAGTACATTGGAGATAGTCAGCTATTTCTTTTTCTCGCGACTGAAAATTTACTTGACAACAGGATATAAGGTTATATTGAAAGATTATCAGAAAAAAAATATTTTCATTTAGATTAATTCTTTGAAATAATTTGATCAAATGGAAATAACATTATTGAACAGATATATCATGTTAAGGAGGGGTATTTGCAAAAAATATCAGTCGAGAAATTGTTAAATTTCGCGAGCCGTAAGGCGAGGGAAATTCATTCTCAAGACTGGTATTTTTCGCAAATACCCCTCAAGAACATGCTATATCTGTTTAATTACACCGAATGTTAACGTTCAAAATCTCATTGATGATCGTGACGTTACAAGCGTCCAGTCGGATAGAGTATTTTTTGGCAAATACCATGGCAGAAAGGGTAAAAAAGGCATATCCTTTTTGCATATACCCCGGCGGCGTTAAAAAATGAACGATATTCATTTGATAACAGTAAATTGGTGAAAAATACACTGGCTATCAACCAATCAAAACCCAGGATTCTTACATAAGGTGTAATTAAACATTTTATAATATAAAGCTAAAATTGGTTACACCACCATTTTTGTAAACACAATCTAATATAGTTTTCAAGCTCAGTCTGCTTTTCTCCACGGGATACTAGTTTTTTTTATAAGAACTATCAGTTTTAAACCTTTTATACACCCTGTGATCTTCTGGTTTGTGTTCTTAATTTGTAAAGTAAGTATATTCTACCAAGTAAAGTAGATCTATAAAATCACAACGTCAGCTGCATTTAATTCCATAACGAGAGGTTCAATGAACTGACAGTGATTCAACTATATACACTGTCAATCAGTTTTGAGGAAGACCACAGGAAGATACGCAAACATTTAAATAATTATAGTTTCATTTGATGGTCTTCGTTTTGTTATTCGTTCTAATATGATAGATACATTTGCCTCTGGACGTCGAACAAACGTCAATCACCTAGCTAGTTCATTATCATCGTTGTATTTTTTTCTTTTTCTTGTGGTGTTACTTAAGGTGGTACCCAACACCTTGACTAATATTAATTTGGCTCGTTTAATTTTCATAAAATTTTGACAAAATGTTTACTTTGACCCTTTGACAAAAATATAAAAATTTCAAAAAATTTGAACCAACCACTTTATCAGAAAAATTTCGTTGGTTATATAGCAGTTTGACAAACACTAATTTTGATCATTGAGAAGCTTAATATTTCCTTAACAATACAACGTAATTAAAACATTTAGCTGATTTTTACAGAGTTATCTCCCTGTAGTGTTAGGTACCACCTTAAAAACATCTAGCTTCCACCTTCGTATCCATTTATTTTGATTGCCAATGAAACAATTCAATGAGACACCTATCCACCAGAGCGTAATGAACTGGATTTAAGCTACTAAATATTACCTTATGACCTTTACAAATGAGCAAAACCCATACCGTATTGTAGGCTTCAAGCATGGAAATTTGATATGATCATAATTTAATCAAGTTTGACCAAAGAAGAACAAGCAAACCACACGTTCATTGATACAGCACGTAGATTCTAATATGCTTTTAAATTCAAAACGCGTGTTGTTGTGCCTCTTTTTTAAATTGTATATATAATTCAACTGCCGAGAGTGGAGAAATATCGTATCGTATTCGATAGTGAAGATATCTGTTTCTTTTATAATTTCTAGACGATAAGTTAATTATTTTTTTAGATAATTCGCAAAAAAGATTGTGTTTTTTCTATGTGACTTCATCAGGTTAAACATGATTATAACACAAATAATTAACCATTCATGGTTAGTATAAATCGACTGAGGCAAGGAAAGAAAAGATCATAAGTACATTATTTTTCTTGTAGTTCATTTAATACGTGGAGGTGAAATCAAAAGATGAAATGAAACTATAGGATATCCCATCTGATAACAAAAGCAAAATAAAAGTACTCAGTCTGAAATACTGAACATCGGATGACTGCAAGTTCTTGTGGATGGTCACAAGCACTTGTCTCAGAAAAAAAATCACATCTCTATACCTGAAAGTGAGGTTAATGTACAGATATATTTTTTTTTTCTTAGACAAGTTCGTGCATGGATGATAAATAATAAATAAGCAGGGAATTCAACCTCACCGTAATAAATATGGTATTGAAGGAATACAAATCAGTATACTCTGGTTTGTTGTTATTTATTATATTAATATTTGTATATTACAGTTACAAGTATATATAATGTTCATCCATTTGTATATCATTCTATTCTATTATATCAATAATAGTGCAGTTCAAGTGCATGGTGGACACTCTTCTGTAATAATTCGATTTTTCTAATAAATTGGATTTGAGTAGGCATTCATATTTTCCCGCCAAACTTTCAATCTCCCATGCAGAGTTATCGGTCCTTGAGAGAGTGAGGACCGATAACTATGCATGGGAGATTGCAAACGTTCTTGAGATATTCTTCCGCATGCCTTAACACACATTTTCTGTACGTGTGCATAGATATTAAAGATTTTTAACTTATATATATATTTCTAACGACAAAACATTTTCATATTATTAATTTATGTTCTCAAAAAATATTTTTAGGAGTATCCATTGAAAAAATGAATTTATAACAAGCGATAAGGAATGTTATTTTGCACTCGATAATGTCCGCGTATTTATCATGTTTATAGATCGGTTACAATCCCAACACGAAAGTTACGTAATGGAAATCTAGGCGACAGCAATACACCGGAATGCCCTCACGGGCATCCGATGTAATAAGCAATTATAGGCAACTGTACGGCCTGCAATAATGAGAAAAACCCATACCGTATAGTCGGCTATAAAAGGTCCCGACATGAAAAATAGGAAAAAATTCAATTGAGAAAACTAACCTTCATTTCAAGTTTATTGGAACATCATTTTCAATCAACTATATTATATGAATAAAAACATTTTTTTTGTGCATATTTTTCAAAAAGTTTTTACCATACATTTTTTTTACATGTACAATTGCATGAAACAGTTTTGTATTTTGTTCCGTTTTAATTTCACTTGGCTACAAGAAGGATCAATGTGTTTCTTTTAATATGCAAATATCGGCCAGTGTAATGGTAGTACAATTTTCAGGTTTATACTATAATATTGCAAATCAATTGTGTTTTCAAATCTAAAACAAAGTTTCCATGTAAGAATCAGTCTTTTGTAGATTACCAACATAGTATTTTAATGCATAAATCTGCATTCTAAATTTCTGATGCGACAATCTGTTCGTCACGTTATGTTGTTCTATACTGATATTGAAAATAATCAAATTAATCAAATATGTCAATGATGTCTATTTAAATACGTACCAGCTATTAATTAAATCTATGTATCAAGGGGGAAATGTCGCATTGATTTGAACTCTCAATACTCTTTTATTTTCCTTTTTCCTTTTTTTCTGTCTTCCTTTACCATCGTTTGTTTCTCTATTTTGCCCTTTTCGTACCATAACAAGTAATCGACACAAGCTAATTTAAAATCTAGTAGACAAATAAAAAAAAAAACTCTGTTATGCTAAATAATGTTAACATTTTAACAAAAAAACTTAATTTTAACTTTTGATTTGGTACAATGGCTTTTTTTTTGCCAACATTTACGATTGCCAAGTAGGATTCTCTGTGACAGCAACCGATCCTTTAAGATTTAACGAAATTGAAAACAAGTCATATGCCAATTTAAAAGTAACACGCTGTAGCTAAAAAAGCTTCTGTGATGTACTTTATAGCTTCCTGGCCTGTTGTAGGGGATACAGTTTGACTATGCTTTTAAAATGGTGTGCCCTTTTGTATTTTATTTTTCAAGTAAGTGGTATTCTTGTTGGTAACTACACTGTACATGATTTTATTACGTGTTGAAGGTGGTCCCTAACACTACAGGGAGATAACTCTGTAAAAATCAGCTAAACGTTTTAATTACGTTGTATTGTTAAGGAAATATTAAGCTTCTCAATGATCAAAATTGGTGTTTGTCAAACTGCTATATAACCAATGAAATTTTTCTGATAAAGTGGTTGGTTCAAATTTTTTGAAATTTTTATATTTTTGTCAAAGGGTCAAAGTAAACATTTGGTCAAAATTTTATGAAAATTAAACGAGCCAAATTAATATTAGTCAAGGTGTTGGGTACCACCTTAAGTATTTCGACATGTCATTCTTAGTAGAAAAAAGGGGCTAGGTGCGCATGTTAAACCTCTTATTATTAATAAACCTTCTGTTTGTTGTTTGTTTTTTTGTTGTCCGGTTTATCAAATGTCCCCTTAAGGAGCCCTTTAAAATAAATTTTTCACAATTTGTTCATTTAGTTTGCTTACTTTAAAAAAATCTTCTCCTTTGAAACCGTTGAATCAATTTCAGCCAAACATGGGCTGAATGAGTTTCAGAGTATCTAGTATAAATTTTGTATTTTATTTTCTTGTACGTCAACGTGAAACATAGGGGTAAAATGCATTTCTTTGATTTTGAAGAAAATATGACAGATACAAAGAACATTTCAATGGAAGTTTTAAGCCATTCATTAATATATATTGAAAAGCAAAAATAATCATTGATGAAAGATTTAAGCAAAAAATTAAAGGTAAGCGATTCAGGCTCTTGAGAGCCTCTTGTTTTTTTTTGTTTTTTTTTTTGGAGTCCGGTATTGGTGGTTGATGTAGTCTGATGTACTGTCCAGTATTTTAAGTGATGATTGTTATCCTTTTTTATATATAACAACAACAAAGTATCAAATAAAAATGAATTGAATTTAGGGTTAACAAAAGGTGGCAAGGACAACGAAAAAAAAACCAAACACTTTCTTACACTACGGTACTAGTTCGCAGTGTGGGCACTCAATTCTTTTAACTTGGTTTAAAACATAATTATGTTATTCAATGAAAAAAAAATGTTATATTAACACAAACAATATATAATTATAAATAAATAGGTTCCAAAAACATGCATCATTTCTTATTCTAATCTGTCTTAAGAATTATGACATACAAAATTATGAATACTTGGAGCATGCTCTTAGAATACTTAGCGCATGCTAGATGTGATTTTGTATATGCTTTATTGTTGGTTTCATTCCAAATAATATTTTCATTTTCTCATAATGTTCATTCTTATTCGGCTAAAATGAAAATTAATTCATGTTAGGAAATGTTATAAGACTTAAACTATAACCAATTGATATAGCAACGTATAGTATGTAAGCTTGTAGGATTGCATTCAACCTATCATAGAGGTTTGGAATATTTTATACAGCTACGCTACAATCGATATTATCATCATCAAACGGTTTGTTAAGTCTCTATATATATTTCCTTAACAACAGAATTCACGATATGTTCATAATTTGTTATTGTTCTAACAAATTTAACATTTTATGTTCGCCCAATTGTATTTAATCTGACGCTATATATATAATTTTGTAGAAGAATATTAACTTTATGGAGTTATATACAACTGAAGTCCGATTTATTTGTTTGACAGCAGGAATGTTCCTTTTTGTAGTTGGAATGTCAGGAAATGTATTAATAATATGGACATTTCTCCGTATAAAACGGCTAAGAATTGTACAAAATGCTTTCGTCGTCTTGTTGGCTATAACTGATTTGCATATTATTGGACTTTTGTTACCATTTACTATGTATATTCTTATTACAAATTCAGCGCCGGCGTCTCATTTTGTATGCGCTGTGTTCGGAGTTCTTTCTCATATGCTTTTCACTCTCTGTTTACAGTTCATTATGTGTATTGCTATTTCCCGTTATGTGAAAATCTGTCATTTAACCAAATTCGATTCATTGTTTTCCCGCCGAAATGTCGGTTTACTAACTCTGTTTTGCGTTTTCTACTGGTTCGTTTTCGTGATACCTATCTTCTGGATTGATAACTTTATAATTTTTGACGCAGGACTACAAATGTGCAACTTCAACAGATTTCTGAACAAAACTTATACTTTTATTTACATTATTTTCTGTTTAATCACTCCAATTACTATTACAAGTACATGTTATGTGAAATTGTACTTGTACATTCGGAAAACTAAATACAAGCTTTACAAAAGCTGGAACAATGGTCTAGCTCGGCAGAGAATCCTTCATGAACTCACCGTTACAAGATCACAATTCGCTGTATTTGTAGCGTATTTGGTACTATATATGCCATTCGGTGCCTCTACCATTATAGGTGCGGATACAAATACGGAAGTGTCATGGTTAAATGCAGTAGCATTTTACTTTGGATTAGCAAACAGCTGCATCAACAGCATTTTGTATGGTTTGTTGAACAATAATATTAGAGCTGCTTACTCAGAAATTATTCCATGTTTGATAAAGAAAAGACAAGGTCGCATTCATCCAAAGACCTCTTTGATACATCTAGAGATAAACACCAACACGTCCAATGTGAAATAGTGTACTAAATACCAAATATATATATTCGCGAGATGTCTATCACATTGAGAAAACGAACAGATTGGTATGGGAATCTTAATAGCCATGTTACAAAAGGTACATTGAATTGTTTGATTATCTAATATTTAGAACACCCGTGTCATAATCATTATTAAAAGTTAATTACACAACTAAAATTTAGATTTGTTTTCATTTTAGAATCTAATGCATTATGGGTAACATTTATTAACCGTAGTAATAGACGTGTTAGAATTCTCGCTGATTATGAATACGAATATTACTACAGGCTTAAGTGCAGAAAGAGGTAAAATAAAAAATAAAAAACCGAACTCCGAGGAAAATTCAAATCGGAATGTCCCTAATCAAATGGCAAAATCAAAAGCTCAAACACATCAAACGAATGGATAACAACTCAATATTCCTGACTTGGTACAGGCATTTTCTTATGTAGAAAATGGTGGATTAAACCTGGTTTTAAAGCTAGCTAAACCTCTCACTTGTATGAAAGTCGTATAAAATTCCATTACATTGACAACGATATGTGAACAAAACAAACAGACATAATAGGTAAAAATGTCAAAAATAGGGGTACGGCAGTCAACGCTGTGTTAATCTTAATCACTATAGATACAAACAAATATGTCAACAAAGAAACACAAAAAGGCATATACATGTAGACAAAGCACAATAGCAAAAATGAAAGACAAGAATACAATTTGTTTTTACCATAGCACAAAAACACAATGACGGGATCATCTCAAAAAGCACAGAAAAGCATTCATTATAGATACCTAAAATTGAGAATGGAAACGGGTAATGTGTCAAAGAGACAACAACCCGACCAAAGAGCAAAAACCAGCCCAAGGCCACCAATGGGTGATCTGTTTGATATATAAAACAATATATTCCTCGATACGCAGACGTGGACTTAGTACATTTTGAAAAAATATATTCCAATAAATATTAAATAAATGATAAAATTGAGAATGGAAATGGGGAATGTGTCAAAGAGACAACAACCCGACCATAGAACAGACAACAGCAGAAGGTCACTAACAAGTCTTCAATGCAGCGAGAAATTCCCGCACCCGGAGGCGTCCTTCAGCTGGCCCCTAAACAAATATATGTACTAGTTCAGGGATAATGAACGCCATACTTAACTCCAAATTGTACACAAGAAACTAAAATTAAAAATAATACAAGACTGACAAAGGCTAGAGGCTCCTGACTTGGGACAGGCGCAAAAATGCGGCGGGGTTAAACATGTTTATGAGATCTCAACCCTCTCCCTATACCTCTAGCCAATGTAGAAAAGTAAACGCATAATAATACGCAAATTAAAATTCAGTTCAAGAGAAGTCCGAGTCTGATGTCAGAAGATGTAACCAAAGAAAATAAACAAAATGACAATAATACATAAATAACAACAGACTACTAGCAGTTAACTGACATGCCAGCTCCAGACTTCAATTAAACTGATTGAAAGATTATGTCTTCATATGAATATCAGGCACAATCCTTCCCGTTAGGGGTTTAGTATCATACCATCATGACATATATGAGAAGAACATAACCCGTGTCATGAACATTTTAAGATCTTTCTCAAATTTGAAGACGAATATTTATAATAGGAGCAACGATCTTAATCGATCACTACTATGAAACACCTGGTCTATGAAACAAGATAATTTTATGATTATAATTTCTCGCTCCCCAACAGTATCGGTTGTTAATGCGTTTAATAAGATGGAACCTCTTGAATTATTCTCATGTACCTTAGCATGTTTGTGTAATGTTTTGTACATGATAAATCAGGCCGTTGGTTTTCTCGTTTAAATTGTTTGCCATTTTTTCATGCCGGTGCCTTTTATAGCTTGCTTTGCTGTATGGGTTTTGCTCATGGTTGAAAGCCGTACGTAGACTTTAGTTGCTAACATCTACGTCATTTGGTGTCTGGTCGATAGTTGTGTCATGGTCAAGTATTTCGCATTTCCCCATTTTAAAATATCATGAATTAAATTATATACCAATTTATTTGTCAAAAAAAATAAAAAATTGCTCAGTTATTTAAAAGACCCCGATTAAATCGCCTTACTAACTCCAATTTAGACTCAAAGCAATCATTATGTACATCATTCACTTGAAAATATCTCAGTTGACTTACCCAGAAACTACGGCATTACTGCATTTGTGATTGCTTGCTTGGTTGATTTTTATTGTTGTTTGCGTTACGTTCATTTGCACGTATTCCATGTATGTTCTGGACGAGAACGAATTAACTATTAATGCAATCTTAGATGGGGTATGTAGGGTACGAATAGAATTATTAAGTGTGTTCCATTCTTTGAAAAACAAAGGAATACATAAAGAATGTGTTGAGGAGAGTTTACAAAGGGGACGATTAACTTATTGCCATCACACAGTGGATAAATAGTTGTACTTTGCTTATAGGAATTAAATCACGTAGATATTGATGGGCAAGACCGTTTATATCTTATAGAATAATTAAATTTTTCTTCTGTGTCTTCTTCTATGTAAGGTTTCCGAGCAAATCTCTAAATATAATACATTCGGTATCAGAAAAGATTGGCAATACTGTGATAATTTGGCTTAAACACGAACTCTAAAACTGCTCTCAGAATTTTTAAAATTGTCACGCTAGTGAAATATGTCGTTTCTAGATCAGAGCTGTACACGTATACCAAAATGAGCATTCTGCATTTCCTTATTTATATCAAGCATACGAAATAATTCTAGAATAGACAAAAGTGAAGCTTCGAATTCTAATAATTAAACCAAACTAGAGTATCTGTGTATTTGACAATTTAAAAAAATGACAAAATGAAATAAATGCGTTATTATTGTCTTTCTTGGCCGGTCAATTTAATAGAATTACAAATCTAAATTGATATGTATACCCCTTTAAGATAGAAGTTATTTGTATTTCCTTAATGTTGTTTTTAGGGTCCTCGGTGGCCGCGTGGTTTTAGTAGCTGTACTACTGTATCATTAGCCTGTCAATACTGAGGTTGTGAGCTCGAATCCCGCAAATGGCAGGTGCGCTCGATTCCAATTCTAATTGACTGATTGTTAGGTTTTCCTACAGAAGGTCGATGGTTTTCTTCTGGAACTCTGGCTCCCTCTACCAATACAAACTGATCGCCAAGAAATTGCACGGTAGTGCTGAAAGTGAAGTTAAATACCAATCAACCAATCAATCAACTCAATGTTGTTTTCCATAAAACACAATATAATTTTTCCACCGAAAATCTAACTATTTATTTAATTGTATACCGAGTGAAAGACGGAAAATTTACACCTCTTTAAGGAATATCAGTTTAACAATTATAAATGCGTTGTTCGTTATTTCTTTCCTCGTCTTTATGACAAAATCCATTCTTATTTCTCATTGCATCTAAGTATTAACCCTGCTTTCTTAAACATCTTCTAATACAAGATACTTCGTCATCGGTCAATTATGTTTATCTATTGAGTCGGGTACTGGTATGACAAATCTGAAAGAAAACTTATAGAAGTATCATGTCTGGAAAATCTGGTTTGAATATCCGAGTTGTTAGATTTTCCCCTTTTCATGGGAGGCATTGTCTTGTCCTGTTAAATTCTATTATTATGAAAATAAGGAGATGAGGTATGATTGCCAATGAGACAACTATCCACCAAAGTTCAAATAAAGTGGATGTAAGCAATTATAGGCAAAAGTAAGACCTTCAACAATGAGAAATTCATTTTATTTAGGAATATCTGTCTGTTCTATTGATTGATTGGTGTTCAACGCCACTTTCAACACTATTGTGCTATTTCGTGGCGGTTAGTTTTTATTGGTGGAGGAAGCCGGAGTGCCGGGAAAGAACCACCATCTTTGGTAGGAAAACTGACAATTCTAGTCAATTCAGATTGGAGTCGAGTGCTTCTGCAACGTGTGGGATTCAGTGTTAACTGGGCTAGTGATAAAGTAGTTCGACTACTTAGACCACTCGGCCACTGAGGCCCCTTGAATATCAGTCTGGCTAGTGCTTTAAATTTTGAAAGGGGTCACTACCTGCAATTATTATAACCCGTTTACATATGAGAGTTACTTATTTTAATTTCCAATTTCTTTGACATTTCTTTCTATCAATTTTAGGCAGTCAGTTATAATAGTTTGGGTTATGAAAATATATATTTTAACCCGCTGCATTTGTTTGCACCTGTCCTAAGTCAGGAATCTGATGTTCAGTAGTTGTCGTTTGTTGATGTGGTTCATAAGTGTTTCTCGTTTCTCGTTTTTTATATAGATTAGACCGTTGGTTTTCCCGTTTGGATGGTTTTACACTAGTAATTTTTGAGGCCCTTTATAGCTTGCTGTTCGGTGTGAGCCAAGGCTCCGTGTTGAAGACCGTACTTTGACCTATAATGGTTTACTTTAACTTTATAAATTTTGACTTGGATGAAGAGTTGTCTCATTGGCACTCATACCACATCTTCTTATATCTATATAAATAAAAGATCAGTAAGCATTTAAACCAAAGAAAGGAAGAGGAATTAAAAGAGATGCTATTTTAATTGGGAAATTGCAATAAACAGTACTGTAATAAAAAAACTTATTGTTTCAATAGATTACTAGTATATGAGTTTTATTAATAAATAAATGTGTGATATTATCTAGACAAATTTAGTACAGCAATTTCAGTTTTTGATGTCAGATACAATAACATAAATAACTCGAAATTGACATATTTAATATTTAAAAAAATATTTTGTGCACCAAGACAGCGGTATTGATGAGTACATTTGTAACTGCAGAGCCTGATCGGAACGGGTACAGAATAACATGTCGGAGTAGGGTGATGTATGTTTCCGTGGATTGTTACCGATTTAAAAATTAGATTTACCATGTCGATAGTGCACAAAGCAAAATATATTAATATTCTGTTAACATGAATTCGTCCTGAATTGCCTTTTATATTTGTCCCTGGACGTTCAGAATCCAGAATCCATCGATATATCAAGTAATTGTATATCGATTCGAAGCTTGTTATACAACGTTCAAAAATGATCTTGGGCAGCCAGTCAAGACTTTTGTGTACTAGATGTTAGTTTGCGTTAAAACTCATTTAAAGTTACTAAAGGTTACATCGAAACCATAATAATTATATAGACATACTTTAAAATTACCTACTATACGGTATAATTTGAAATTAGTGTACAAGTGCAAATTGTGTCACATTTAATAATTATCAATCAAAAAGAAATTTTTAGAATGCTAATATTGATTTTTTTTAACCTGTTAATCTTTGCTACATTCTGACAGTAAAACAGTTCTGGGTTTACATTTCAATTTCCAAAACCATTTTATTGTTAAGACTGAATCGTTACGAAGCTGAAAAATTCTACTTTTTTTTTAAAACAAATAATGCATGACACTAAGGGATATTTGGCAGTTTATGCCACGGTGGGTCGTCTCTCGAAAACTATATGCCTTCTATGTAGTGTTAAGGGAACAACCATTCAACTTCAAAAGGGGGGGGGGGGGGGGTATGTTTTTTTGTCTGAGTCAGAATTTTTTTTTGGTTTTTGACCCTATCAATAAAATTATTTTTTTCAAAATTTAACACTGTAAGGTATGGGGAAAATCTGGATTCAGAATATTTTTTTTCATCAAATTGGGGATCAGAATATTTTTTTAGGAAAAAAAAACCTATACTAATATTCTTAAATGTTGAAGTGTTTAAACAAAACAAGATAGTTGTATTCTTACCTTGAACCCGAACAATGCACATGTATTGTATACCTTGTTTTTATGTTTTAGACGTTACAAAAATATATCAAAAACTTGTATCGATGTGTTATAGTAAAAGTTCAAGGTTTGTAAAATAAATACAATACTCTTATACAATGGTTTAGATATCGTAAAATATATCCATACTTTTCAATGTGACAGGGTTAAACATGTCTGCAGGTGCCTAGCTAACCCTCCCTAACTTAGGACAGTGGTGTGTACAGCACAACATTAGAACAAACTATATAAAAATCAGTTGAATAGGGCTTAACTCCCCAGATCGATAGAAAGCACAAAAGACTAACAAAAACGCAAAAGACACAGAATACTGAGAGTACTCACAGTTACTGAAAACAAGTTTAATGTCAACAAGCAACTGATAGAAAATCATAGCTCAAATACTAAAATATCAATCAATACACATCAAACATCCAATGGATTGGATTTACATGTACGGTAGTTCCGTATTGCTCCCATATCGTTTGAAGATTAATAACAAGCACAAATTTACATTTCACATCTAAATCTCATCGTCTGACTACAATATTCGACATATAAATGTCCATCTCTCCAAGGGAGAGCACTGGATAAGACGGCAAAATTTGCCGGATGATCCATAAATTGAACATCAACATTATTTGGTTGGTCGCCTCCGAAACTAAAGTAATTTAAGCCACTAGATTTCAACCAATTCCACTGTCCTTCCTTGGCTAAATCTGAAGCGCCGAGAAAATATTTCCTCGATATACTTGCATCTGAAAGTATAAAGCTTAAGATAAATCAGCATAAAAAATTCATTGCCACATAATTGCGTCATTTGGTACCGTCAATGAGAACGCAAACCTGGCTTCCAAGGATCAAAATGCCATCCTCGTCAATAGAGTGGTCCCATTCAATGTGAAAAAACAACAGTTATTTCTGTTTGATCGTGATCTAACGAATGTTGCTACGTAGTAAATAAAGAGGCCATACATTCATGTAGGGGCCGGGCCTCGGTGGCCGAGTGGTCTAAGTAGTAACTACTGTAATCACTAGCAAGTCAACACTGAGGTTGTGAGTTCGAACCCCGCTCGTGCGGGTGCACTCGACTCCAATCTTAATTGACTAGGATTGTCAGTTTTCCTATCGAAGGTCGCTGGTTTTCTCCGGGCACTCCGGCTTCTCCCACCAATATAAATTGGCCGCCACGAAATAGCCCAAAAGCGGTGCTTAAAAGTGGCGTTAAAACACCAAAAATCAAAATCAAATCATACATTCATGTTGGAAAATTTATTGCTGAAATTGCAAAAATTGATTCAGCAAGAAAAAGAGTGAAGAAAGATACCAAAGGGACATTAAAACACATTATTATGCATGGAAATGAGTTATAAATCTATTGATATTTGTTGAAAGTCGATTGTTTTGTGTAATGTTAAAGTCTTTTGGTATAATAATTAATTGGTCGTTGGTTGCTTCAAGTCTAGTGACAAATATTTCATGCATGTACAGGACAAGAAAAAAGAACAATAAATCACATTGGTAGATTTGGAAAAGGAAAGTTACATGTAGATATGCAAACTATTTAGATTAACAAATGCAAATTATTATTATTTTTTTTAAATTAACGTGTAGATAAAGTATTCCATGCTAAGCATTTCTATTATGCAATGATTCAAAATTTTTGTTACCACTGAGTTCAAGTTACAAAAACATGTTTGATGATAGTACATGTATTCTGATTGAAAGGTGAAATCATACTGTATAAATAATAAAAACTATATTTGTCAACTATTTACTGTCAAACAAAAGTCACATAAAACATCTTTGACTAAATCTACTCTTATCAACTACAATTTAGTTTGATACAAGTTTTTTAAAAGCAGCCAGTGTCTTTAAATGCATAAAAATAGAGACTCCAAGGAGCCTGTGTCGCTCACCTGATATTTTTGTTTACCATTGATGCATGAAATAATGCAACCATTATACATTTGTTTTAGTTTCAGAGATATAAGCCAAAAACTGTATTTTCCCCATATGTTCTATTTTTAGCCATGTCGGCCATGTTGGTTGGCAGGCGGGGTCATCGGACACATTTTTTAAGCTCGATACCCTAATGATGACTGTGGCCAAGTTTGGTTAAATTTGTCTATGTAGTTTCAGAGGAGAAGATTTTTGTAAAAGATTACAAAAATTTAGGAAAAATTGTTGAAACTTGACTATAAAGGGCAATAACTCCTTAAGGGTTCAATTGACTATTTTGATCATGTTGACTTATTTGTAGATCTTACTTTGCTGAACATTATTGCTGCTTACAGTTTATCTCTATATATAATAATATTCAAGATAACCAAAAACTGCAAAATTTCCTTAAAATTACCAATTCAGGGGCAGCAACCCAACAACGGGTAGTCTGATTTGTCTGAAAATTTCAGGGCAGATAGATTTTGACCTGATTAACAATTTTACTCCAGCCAGATTTGTTCTAAATGCTTTAGTTTAGAGATATAAGCCAAAATCTACATTTTACCCCTATGTTCTATTTTTAGCCATGGCGGCCATCTTGGTTGGCGGGCCAGGTCGTCGTCGGACACATTTTTTAAACAAGATACCTCAATGATGATTGTGGCCATGTTTGCTTAACTTTGGCTCAGTAGTTTCAGAGGAGAAGATTTTTGTAAAAGTTAACGGACAACGACGGACGACGACGGACGACGGACGACGGACGCCAAGTGACGAGAAAAGCTTACTTGGCCCTTTGGGCCAGGTGAGCTAAAAAAAAAACATGTCATCATTAAAGAGTCTTTATGTGTTATATAGGAAGCTTAATTAATATATTTGATTGTATTATAAAAGAGAAATTAAATAATCTCATCATAGAAACCAGGACTAACATTTTGCACGCAAGATGCAGGTTTCGTCCACAAAAGACCCATCAGTGACGCTCGAATGCGAAAAGTAAGAAAAAGCAAAATAAGGCAGGAAACTGAAGGCATTGAGGACATAAAATTCCGAAAGGTGGTGCCAAATAAATGATGCTCTCATTCTATTCTAGATCTATTTTCTGGAGTGTTGCTGTTTGTTGTTTAGTTCGTTTTTGACTAATGAGTTTGAAAGTCCCTTTGGTATATTTTGCCTCTGTTTTTGAAGCATGCATTACATGAGACGCTTGTCCTGTCGATGCATTCTATGGAACGCCATGACTGTCTTCTGATGTTGATTGTTTAATACGTTCGGTGCTTTATGCATTATGTTCAGTAGTATTTGTATTTTGTTCAGTAGTTTTCATATTATGTTCAGTAGTTTTGACATTATGTTCGGTGCTTTGGTTATTATGGTTATTATGTTCATATGTTCAGTAGTTTCATTATTATATGCAGTGGTATTTGAATTATGTTCGGTACTTCTGACGTTATATTCAGTGCATTTTTCATTATGTTCAGTACTTTCGACATTATGTTCAGTAGAATCAATATTATTTGCAGTACATTATGTATTACCTTCAGTAGTCCCGGTTTCTTTATATTCGGTAGATTATTCATTATGTTCAGTAAAAGCATCAGTATTATACTCGGTTCAATGAACTATATGTGCAGTAGACTAGTTGTATCATTATGATGATGCAGTGAAAGTCGGGAAATCAATATCGGACATTTTCAGAAAAAAACGAACGCGGATATTTTCGACGAACGTTTTCTTCATGGACACTTTAACGGGATCAGGAATGAAAATGGAAGAAATGGGAGCATTCGGTAGTTCATTCAATTTTACCCGTAAAACATTTTAAGCCTGGTATCAATGATGAGTTTATTGAAAGATGTATCAAAGTATCAGATATTTGCTTGTTGTAACTTATACTTATAAAGAATTGATTTTCCTTGTTAAACTGGTTAATTTTTGTGATTTTTTGGTGTTTTAACGCCACTTATAAGCACCGCTTTTGGGCTATTTCGTGGCGGCCAGTTTTTATTGGTGGAGGAAGTCGGAGTGCCCGGTGAAAACCACCGACCTTCGATAGGAAAACTGACAATCCTAGTCAATTAAGATTGGAGTCGAGTGCACCCGCACGAGCGGGGTTCAAACTCACAACCTCAGTGTTGACTGGCTAGTGATTACAGTAGTAACTACTTAGACCACTCGGCCACCGAGGCCCCCGTTTAATTAAATCAACTATAAAGAAATGATTGAACTACTTTAATAGTTTGACTGCTTGGAATTCATTATTAATGTTTCAATTACATTAATTTAATTTCACACAATTGTTTATCAAAACAGCATCTCTAAACCATTATATATCTGCTGTGTACCCACATCTTCTTGTATCTATTGAACATTGAAAGGGGTACATTTACAATTTGAGTCAATGTAATTTTCGAACTATCATAATTACAAATTGAAAATTTGAGGCTTAGAACCGACACGATGATAATAGTTTGTAAAACATGAAAACAGAATTTTAAACTTTTTTTTTTATATCTGAATTGTGCTTTTTTGTTATCACCAAGTTTTTAAAACCGTCTAGGAGAATTCATTTTGTATGCCTATTTTCTTTTTTTTTTGTTTGCTGATTTATTTTATGTTCCTAAAATTTGTATGCATCTATTGAACTTCCACTTCGTCGTGATCGTATTAATTTACACTCGGCAAATTCCTAAATAATTAATTAGACATTTGTGTAGAGAATAGAAACACGTAACACTATATGCTATCAAAAGTAAGTTTACAATATTGGAATTGTTTTGTTTAGTTTATTAACACATGAAAATTGGATTGGAGGTAAAATCAGCAAAATTGACTGTTTAAATAATTAACAATAATTAAGAAATTGTTTAGTTTCATTAGATTGGGGGAATTCGATAAGGAAACCAAATATTAAAAATAAATAATTTAAATTAATAATTTGACGATTGATCACAATTATATATTTATACTGGTCCTGAGCTGTTATATTGTTTATTGTGAAAAGTTCTATAAATGTAACGAAAATAAAATACTATTAGACTATTTTACACCAAATTGCAATTTTTCAATTTCCTCCCAATTTTATTGAGAATTTTTCAAAAATCCCTGGAATTCCATCCATTTGTTTTATCAAATTCTTTTTTCGAAACTTAATAAATCTGCAAATCCATGATCTTTTATAGGTTATTCTTGTAAGACCATATAACAGATACTTATAAAACTTGAAGATGTTAAATACAATTTTAAACTTTATATTTTTACTGATGTAAATGGAAATTTCTGAGGCTAAATTTAGACAACAGTTGTCTATCGATGTTGAAATCTCATAAATCGATTGCTGAGATATAAATCATGGTAACAGACAAAAATGGAGGAAATTATATGAACTCTAAATGGAGCGAGACTGGGTTCGTCGACAGAGTAGTCGTTCTTGCTAAAACACACTTATAGTTTTTGAATTTCAAATGAAAACTTATTTTCATCAGCCTATTAGACTTGCTGTGTATAGATAATATGTCGAGCTCTAAATCGCAGAGAATCTTATTAAGTGTTCATAACACATTTGCCAACAACACCAAATTTATCAAATTTATTAAATAGAAAAATGTTTATATATCCTCGGAAGATGTACATGACTTCGGACAGGTACACGAGCATGTAACGGGGAAAACATTTTCAACCCTGCTCCTTTTAGTGTCGATAGTTGAAACACAAAGGTATAGAAAACCCAATATAATTCCGTCCTGGAACAAGTCCAAATCAGTCTATAATAATGATATAATAACAGATTGCAAAACAGTTTTAATAGTAAAACAATAATTGGCAAATCCGCGTTAGATCATGCTCATAATTACGAAAACTCAAATTACATGTGTATTGTTTGCCAAATTATAGTGATAATGTCCTACACTGTACTTGAGTTTGTTATGCATGTTTACATTAAGACAAGTACTCAACCTTAATCATTTTCAAAGTATCAAAGGAAATTCTTGCTTATGGGAGAAAAGTGGTATCTAAAGAGTGCACTATATTGTATTTTTATGATAGTAATAACTTTAGACTACTTCGAATTCCGGGGTGAATTTCAATACATTTTGTATTTATCGTTTTAATGTACATGCCATGGGCTTTATAAAAGTTTTCATGTCATTTTGTTTGAATTAATTCATTAAACAAACTATTATAACTATATGTTTCAAAATATCACAAAGCTTCAATACCATGGGACCTCGGTGGTCGAGTGGTCTAACTGATGTTGTGATTTGTTCGAATCCCGCACGTGGCAGGTATGTTCGACCATAATCTTAATTGACTAGGATTGTTAGTTTTCCGACCGAAGGTCGGTTGTTCTCTCCGGGAACTCCGGCCTCCTCCATCAATAAACTAGCCGCCACGAAATAGCACAATAGTGCTGAAAGTGGCGTTAAGCACCACAAATCAATCAATCAATCAATCAATCAATCAATCAATCAATCAATCAATCAATCAATCAATCAATCAATCAATCGATCAATATACTTCATAGTTTTAAGAAACATTTATATCACCATGAGAGGTAAATACGAAATTAATATGAAACAAATAGCCAAAAAACACACCTTGCATTTTCTTTGTGTAAGTATTGACCAACGCATAATTTGATGAATCTGGTGACAATGATGACAGCCCAAAACACGTTTATTGATGCAGATATATAGTCTTGCATTAGTTGTTGGCCCCTCAAATGTCCAACTGACAAACGTTCCTTTGAAAATAATTGAAAAAGAAACACTAGATTTATTGTACCTGGATTTGTATATTGTATAAATCTGTCGACATCTTTGAATTTTGACAATAAATGCCTTTTCAGTGATGCTCAAGGTCCAAATACTTGAGATTCAAACACTTTTTTTATAGTTTCGTTTTTTCTCTCTCTCACAAAAACACACTGTTTTTGATTCATGGAAAATAAAAATTATATATTAGATCAGGCAAGGTTTTTCAGATAATATTATGTTATGCTATGTTGTACTAAAAAAGCGAAAATTTTTATATAATTGTCGCTTTATTTTGTTTCATTGTCTTTCCTTTTTAGCTCACCTGGCCCAAAGAGCCAAGTGAGCTTTTCTCATCATTTGGCGTCCGTCGTCCGTCGTCGTCGTCGTCGTCGTCGTCGTCGTCCGTCGTCGTCCGTCGTCGTTAACTTTTACAAAAATCTTCTCCTCTGAAACTACTAGGCCAAATTTGACCAAACTTTACCACAATCATCATTGGGGTATCTAGTTTAAAAAATGTGTCCGGTGACCCGGCCAACCAACCAAGATGGCCGCCATGGCTAAAAATAGAACATAGGGGTAAAATGTAGATTTTGGCTTATATCTCTGAAACCAAAGCATTTAGAGCAAATCTGTCATGGCTTAAAATTGTTTATCAGGTCAAGATCTATCTGCCCTGAAATTTTCAGATGAATCGTACAACCCGTTGTTGGGTTGCTGCCCCTGAAATGGTAATTTTAAGGAAATTTTGCCGTTTTTGGTTATTATCTTGAATATTATTATAGATAGAGATAAACTGTAAACAGCAATAATGTTCAACAAAGTAAGATCTACAAATAAGTCAACCTGACTAAATGGTCAGTTGACCCCTTAAGGAGTTATTGCCCTTTATAGTCAATTTTTAACCATTTGTCGTAAATTTTTGTAATATTTTACAAAAATCTTCTCCTCTGAAACTACTAGGACAAATTTAACCAAACTTGTCCACAATCATCATAAGGGTATCTAGTTTAAAAAATGTGTCCAATGACCCCGCCCGCGAACCAAAATGGCCGACATGGCTAAAAAATAGTACATAGGGTAAAATGCAGTTTTTGGCTTATATCTCTGAAACCAAAGCATTAAGAGCAAATCTGATGTGTATAAAATTGTTCATTAGGTCAAGATCTATCTGCCCTGAAATTTTCAGACCAATCAGGCATGCCGTTGTTGGGTTGCTGCCCCTGAATTGGTAATTTTAAGGAAATTTTGCCGTTTTTGGTCATTATCTTGAATATTATTATAGATAGAGATAAACTGTAAACAACAATAATGTTCAGCAAAGTAAGATCTACAAATAAGTCAACATGACCAAAATGGTCAGTTGACCCCTTAAGGAGTTATTGTCCTTTATAGTCAATTTTTAACCATTTTTCGTAAATCTTTGTAATTTTTTACAAAAATCTTCTCCTCTGAAACTACTAAGACAAATTTAACCAAACTTGTCCACAATCATCATAAGGGTATCTTGTTTAAAAAATGTGTCCGATGACTCCGCCCGCGAACCAAGATGGCCGACATGGCTAAAAAATAGTACACATGTAAAATGCAGTTTTTGGCTCATATCTCTGAAACCAAAGCATTTAGAGCAAATCTGATGTGTATAAAATTGTTCATTAGATCAAGATCTATCTGCCCTGAAATTTTCAGACCAATCAGGCAACCCGTTGTTGGGTTGCTGCCCCTGAATTGGTAATTTTAAGAAAATTTTGCAGCTTTTGGTTATTATCTTGAATATTATTATAGATAGAGATAAACTGTAAACAGCAATAATGTACAGCAAAGTTAGATCTACAAATAAAGCAACATGACCAAAATTGTCAATTGACCCCTTAAGGAGTTATTGCCCTTTATAGTCAATTTTTTACAATTTTCATAAATTTTGTAAATTTTTGTAAATTTTTACAAAGTATTTTCCACTGTAACTACCGGGCCAAGTTCATTATAGATAGAGATAATAGTAAGGAGCAAGAATGTTCAGTAAAGTAAGATCTACAAACACATCACCATCACCAAAACACAATTTTGTCATGAATCCATCTGTGTCCTTTGTTTAATATGCACATAGACCAAGGTGAGCGACACAGGCTCTTTAGAGCCTCTAGTTTTACTTCTCCAAACTCTATACAATTATTTCACATTCAGATTTGTAAAGACAGATTTAAATGACAGCTTCTAGATAAATGGAAAGCGTGGGTACCTATATCTAGTATTATGAAATATTCGTTCGTAAAAACGCTATTTACTAATAGATTCACTAAAACTAATATTCTGTTGTCTTTTGTTTTAACTTTGTTACATTTTGTTGAATTTTATAAGCAGCTTATCACTCACGTTTGATGGACGTGCTTTTTAACGGAACTTCGATATTTCTATAGAAAGCAGCTGTGCTCCTTTTCTTGCTGATTTAATTCATTTTCTTAATCATTTAATGACATAGAATCTTTAAAAATTATATGGCAGAATTCTGTCATTTTCTTTGATTTTAAGCCCTCGATTGTATTTTTCCTGTATGAATATTGATACTAATGTTTCAATCAATATCATCTGTCGAAGAAAAACATTACGAATCTAAAACAAAAGAAAGAAAAGACAATAGCTTAAAGTTCAAAACATGTTCAGTACAAAATAGTCAAAGTTGGACTCAGATGTTGCCAAAGAGATGACAGTTGTGATAAGTCGCGTTCCATGATGTGATAAACGAATAGAAATTGACTGTATTTATAATGTCACAATTAGAACATATTGTTCTCAATTTTTGGAACAGATATTATTTATCGGACAACCAAGTATTTATTAAAATTGAGAATGGAAATGGGGAATGTGTCAAAGAGACAACAACCCGACCACAGAACAGACAACAGCAGAAGGCCACCAACAGGTCTTCAATGCAGCGAGAAATTCCCGCACCCGGAGGCGTCCTTCAGCTGGCCCCTAAACAAATATATATACTAGTTCAGTGATAATGAACGCCATACTAAACTCCAAATTGTACACAAGAAACTAAAATTAAAAATAATACAAGACTAACAAAGGCTAGAGGCTCCTGACTTGGGACAGGCGCAAAAATGCGGCGGGGTTAAACATGTTTATGAGATCTCAACCCTCCCCCTATACCTCTAGCCAATGTAGAAAAGTAAACGCATAACAATACGCACATTAAAATTCAGTTCAAGAGAAGTCCGAGTCTGATGTCAGAAGATGTAACCAAAGAAAATAAACAAAATGACAATAAAACATAAATAACAACAGACTACTAGCAGTTAACTGACATGCCAGCTCCAGACTTCAATTAAACTGATTGAAAGATTATGTCTTCATCATATGAATATCAGGCACAATCCTTCCCGTTAGGGGTTTAGTATCATACCATCATAACATATATGAGAAGAACATAACCCGTGTCATGCCAACAACTGGTTTTTAAATAAATGTGTTTAGTGCCGATGCAAAGACCCTATAAGTGAATCAATATTAACGCCAAAATATGCAATCTTTAATGACCTGACAACAGTATCGTAACTATATCCCTTCTTAATAATTCTATTTAAAGGTTTTGTTAGTTTCAGAGGTGAATACTGACATTTTTGTGCTTTATAAAGAATATTTCCATAAACAAATTGGATGTGAAATACCTGAACGTATAAGAAGTCTGCATGTTGAGCTATATTTACGAATGATGTCCTTATACCGATGATAAAATTTAGTAAATGTTTTGACTAGTTTGTGATATCGAAAACCCTGGTGTAATAATTTTTCAGTAATACATAAATTTCTCTCGTTAAAATTTTTTATTTATTGACAACGGAACTAGGAACTTTATAATCTGTATAAATTTGCTGCAATGAAAATATACAAGATATATATAGTTATTTCTATAGGTCTGAAATGAACCTCACTGTTAATTTCTAGTTGATGATCATGACTTGAAGAATACTTAACCATATCCATAGTACCCTTGATCACATGTTCAATAAGACAGAAACGATCACTATCGTCGCCGAAGCTTCACGTAATGGACTGTGAGGTGACAATTGTTCCTACTCATAGCTTTTTTAAGTCTCCTTTGATGAGCGTCTGCATAAATTATGTCACGTATGAATCAAATCAGCTAGAAAAGGAGCACAGCTGCTTTCTATAGAAATATCGAAGTTCCGTTTAAAACACGTCGACCAAACGTGATTTATATGCTGGTAATAACTCAAACAACAAATTGACAACGTTAAAAGGAAAAAAGGAAACAAAGAAAACAGAATATTAGTTTAACATAATTTTTTAGTAGATAGCGCTTTTTCAAAAGATGATTACAAAATATTAGACATATTTATCTACGTTTTCCATTTATTTTCAAGCAATTATTTTAATCCTTCTTTAAATTCCGAATGTGAAATGATTGTGTAGTGTGAAGAAGTTAAACATCTTATATGCACTCTAACGTTTAACACCAATGTTGACATACACCGCCCTAAAAAAGTGATTTCATAGAAACTCTGTAAACCATTTTGATTGCTGCAGAATGTATGAAAGGGAGTAGAAAGAGGTAACGAGGAGCATTTTCTATAAAAGTAAGCACTATAAATTTACTTGTAATATGTAACCCATAAGAGTAAAGGATGGCCAACTTATTCACATTTTTAGTGGACCTCAAAAGACATGTTTTTTTTACATAAACCAGGCACTTAGAGTTCTTGTTTGAGTTTTTTTTACATTTGTTATTTCGAGACCTTTTCTAGCGTAGTATGGGGTATGAGTTTTGCTCATTGTTGAAGGCCGTGCGGTGCCCTATAATTGCTAACTTCTCCATTTTATCACTCCCTTTTTATGATGATTATGTTCATCTCACAAAGAATATGTGCAACCGTTAGACATGTTTTTTATAACTCAACCCTCTTTTTCCCGTTAGAAAGAGATGTAAAAAGAGTAACGTTAGAGAAACTGGTTTAAAATGCTCCTCAGATCAGTAAAAAGCACATAAAATACTTATGAAATTTCAAAAAATAGAGTACTAGCCTAAAACAACCTCTGATTTGTTATATTTTCAAAATTTATCAACTGATAATTTAAGGTGGTACCTAACACTACAGGGAGATAACTCTGTAAAAATCAGCTAAACGTTTTAATTACGTTGTATTGTTAAGGAAATATTAAGCTTCTCAAAGATCAAAATTAGTGTTTGTCAAACTGCTATATAACCAAAGAAATTTTTCTGATAAAGTGGTTGGTTCAAATTTTTTGAAATTTTTGTATTTTTGTCAAAGGGTCAAAGTAAACATTTTGTCAAAATTTTATGAAAATTAAACGAGCCAAATTAATATTAGTCAAGGTGTTGGGTACCACCTTAAGAAAAGTATATTACAAATAGTCTCTGTTCCAATTAAAGCACTAACCTCTGAGCTGATGATATCCTCGAAGAGAAGCAATACCGATCCAGTGCTAGATAATGACAAAAAGAACATTATAAATTTGGTTTTTCCGAAGTTTTATTCTGATTTCCTTTCGTAAAAAACGCTCAAACCCAAAATATCAAAATCAAAGAATGTATAACTACTTGAATACGCGAGTAACTATTAAATAAAAAGAAACATACTCTTATTCGAAGTAGAATTTCACTTTATACATAGAGTACGCTTAGTTAAGAAAGATAACTCTTCCAATAAATGATGAGTTTCAAACTATAGTAAGTTGAATCGACGATAAGTTTGTAAACACTCGTGTGAAACAGAAGAACATAATCACTGTAACGAAGAAGATTATAATACATTCTTTTGAATGGTTTAAAAAACGTAATATCAATGTACAGTGGTTTGTCCCTTACCAAAGACTTAACCCCTTTTTTAAGAAATTAAAATGAGAATATTAAGCCCTAGAAATCTACCAAAATGGAAAGCTGTATGAAAGTCATTTTTTATTAACGGCTTTAAGTTTATAAAAAGCGTTCAGAAAGTGTGTGAATAAATGTCTTGAGGACACGATTTAGCTATGAAATCATAAAAAGGTTGCCATATGGAATATTTAGTTTTTCATTATTTTAGCCAAAAAGGTTAACTGAAAAAACAATTAGGCTAAATTGAAATTGTGTGAACGTGTCGCCAAAACTTATTTTTCTCCTTTTACCAGATGCATACTGTGTACATATATTTGTGGGCGTCAGTCGTGCTCCTCGTTATTTTTAATAATGCACAAGTTAAATAATCACGATCTTTACCCAATTTTGTCATTTTGCTGAATTTCATGTCATTCCATATAAAAATAGGAGTATGTGGTATGATTGCCATTAGACGTTCCTCCACTAGAGACCAAATGACATAGAAGTTAACAACCATAGGTGACCATAGGGCCTTCAACAATGAGCAAATACCTTACCGCATAGTAAGCTATAAAAGGCAATAAATCATACCACATCTTTTAATTCTTATATTGACCAGATAGTTTCTAGATTTGAAATAGGTAAAATGGAAGACATACTCAAATAGTTACTCGGGAAACTGTTTTGAAGTACAAGTGATGACGACACTACCCCTCAAAACACAAAATACTGTTACTGTTGAATCTTTGAACTTAGCTTAGGTTTAAGTCTGTAACGATCACTTTAGAAATTACTTACCATGAGATGTAAAATTATTTTATAAAGAAAAAGGAGATGTGTGTGTTAATGTTTCGTATGTCTATTTCAGAATTAAACATATTTCATTTTAGTAATGTTATTCCAAGATACACACCGCGTTACAATACAAAAAAAACAGTGCCCGACTACAGTTTAACATTATGAGGGAGAGGGCAGCATCTACTCAGGAATATGTTGAAGAAGAAGAAGAAGAAGAAGAAAGAAGAAGAGGAAAAATTGAGCATAACGATTGTTTCGGAGATTTAATATTAACATAAAGTGCACTTACGGCTAAATATTTTCAGCATGATAATACTAATAATACCAGTATTCGACATATTCAAGATCTTTAGTTTATCATTGTTTGTGAATATAAACCTAAATTGAATGGTAGACATTTAATGCAAATATATGTAGTCAATAATTACATGTTACAGTAGATAATATTGTCGCGATCGTATTTCTTTTAAATGAATCTAAATGTTTTTAAAATGTTTTAGATTTCGTTTGTCATTTTTCGATATAGATTTATCTATTATAAAGGTATTGTATATAGAAATAACATTCTTTGAAAGAAAAGTAAAATAATAGATTCAGCAAATGTTGATTTTGATATATTTATATCTAAATCGTTGTACTACATTACCGTACTTCCTGTGTAGAACGCTTATTATGTGCCTTCATTATAAATGGCCAGAAGTTCGAATGCAGTTGCAGAAGGTTTAATATCTGTAATAAAGCAATAATTAAGCAACTTAATCAGTTTTTCATGTTTGTTCTTATTAACAGAACATGCCATGATTAATGGTAATGATCTACTGAACTAGTCACTTAATGTTCGTCATGTACTAAGTTTAAAGTTACCTTTATTTATTAAAGTACTTATCTGAATTGGATATGAATGAAAGCGTCGTTGTGACCAGCTCAATGCGATGTTAATCCTTACATGTTATAAAGTAAATATGCTATATATGACTTATACTTTATTTAAGTTGCGAGTTAGGAAGCAAATACTGTTGAATTTGTCAGATACTCTTTTTCTACATGTATCTTGCTCTCAAATGTCAAAGTCATTGGATATAAACTTTTGAAGACAAATAAAATAAATGACTCATTGTCATGCATATCACCATTCTGTATTTTGTATGAGATGATTAAAGCTGTAAGATTGTACTTGTTGAAACATAGATTATATGCAGATTGTGGTTATTCATTTGGCCACCAGTTACTCCCCTTTTATATAGTAAACTGTTTCCGTATTGTAAAGAATAAAAGCTTACGGTCAAAATCAGAAATGATCGTTTGTCTGATTTCAAACTAGTTGATAAATTAGCTCTCTTCATCTCAACTTAAGGGCTATAAATATTCGAATATCTGTACTTTGCATTGGCTATTTAACTTCATAAAACTGTCAAATATCTTTTGAACTCAATTCCTAGTAAGGGTTCTACAACTAATCTTTATGTGATTTAACTAGTTTCCTTATTACATGTACTAAATATACATTATTTGTTATTTACTTTTGTAATAATAAAAGTAAACGAACATTCTAGGATGAATCACTTTTGCAGTGTAAAATAAAACTGATCACTCGAGAATGATCTTTGGAAATCGTCTTTATCGACACTAATACATATAATAGTGTTATTGATAAATTAAAGCTTCTTAATTTATATCATATCGATACTTATGTTTTGGCATTGCACAATGCTTTGCTTTTTTCACACTGTTTATGACGTCTTAAATCTTTTTGATGTGTAAATGACTTATATGAAGCCTGGAAAAACATGACTTAATTATTATTTTTGACTTCTTTTGTTTAACTGTTGGTACTCTTAGATTGCTTGTTTGTATCTTTTTTTTTTAATTAGCTGTTTCTGTGCTTTGAAATAATTATATGAAATAGCCTTCTTCAACTGTTTTTACAGTTAGCAGTTATATTGTGTTAGTACACTACTCTTCCAGCTGAGAAAGAGATTTAAATGTTAGCAAAATTGTTCAACCCGGCTACATTCTGCATGTGCCTGTACGTCAATAGATGTCGATGGTTACTGTCTGTCAAATTTTATTTTACATTAATTTTTTATCATAAAAAAGCCAATTAAGTTTACTTGTTTGAATTGATTTTCATTTGTTCACGTTTGTTTGTTTGTTTTACCTATAGCCTACTGTATGGTAGCGGTTTTTCTCGTTGGTGTCGGGTGGATAAGAACTTTTTCAACAATTTTATCACATCTTATTTTTAATCAACCTTGATAATAAGTGGATTCCACCTTTTTTTCTACCGGCTTTTTTCTAAGAACATCTGTTAGCAATAAACTGGCAAAAAATCTCTACAAAATAGAACAGGCGAAAATGAATATTTCAATGGAATTTTTAAACGCAGAGTGAGTTGTAAGTACAAGTATCGGATGTTGGAAAACACGCATGCATGTGTCGGAATTACATTTTTGTGCACGTTTATGAAAAGGTAATGGCCACATCAATCAACACTTTTGTGAAGCATGTCAAGGACAATGTTTTGAAGGCGTTTTTGTAGACTATATATAAAAATAAGGAGATGTGGATGATGATTGGTAATGAGACAATTATCCACTAGTGTTCAAATGAAGTGGATGTAAGCAATTATAGGCAAGCGTACGATCTCAACAATGAGAAAAACCCATACCGTATAGTCGGCTATAAAAGGCCCCGACATGAAATATATGAAACAATTCAATTGAGAAAACCAAAGGCCTCATTCATAACCAAATAGTTTACGAAAAACAAATATGACAGACATGAACCAACGAAAACCACTGAACAACAGGCTCCTGACTTGGGACAGGCACATGTACATAATATTAACATTGAATGAAAGTTTTCGTTTGGACCATTATTAATGGCTTTCATGATCAATAAACATATTGTCAGCATTTTCTAATGAAAAATGTCCGATGCTTCCGTTTCTGATATAACCTGAAAGACAGATAGAACCACACTTTGACATTTATCAAAGCAGTGTGATTAATAACTTACTAAGTTGATCATAGCTACAAATATGTTGAGTAATCCTTGAACCCATTATTACCATAACATGATTGTTTATATAACAATAATGAAAGTTTAACTTATGTTTTCTAGGTTTTTGATGTGTTGAGTTGCCTATGCACTAAAAAAAAAAAAAGATTAAAAGAAACGTGTTAAATCCTAAAGATTTTAAAACAAAATATTTTTATTTTTATTTTTTCTTCTAAAAAATACCTTTTAAAACCGCATGATTCTTTCCGTGTGTATCGAGCAGAAATAAATCACATTTAAGTCGACAAAGAGTTAACATAAGTCATCGAAGTAGTAACATATACATGATATAGTGTCTATCGAAATTTTAGCCAACGAAGGAATTTATAAAAGACCAGTCACATTTAATTTAAAAAAAATGAAAATGATAAGAGATTTATTGCAATCTACATAATCATTGAATTTGAATGAAGATTTCAATTATATATCAATGTTAACAAAGGAACATGACTTAAAGGTAAAAAAGAAAACGACAATTCGTCATCCAAAAAATTGAATTGTCATTTTTTTACCGACTAATGAGTTTGAAAATCACTTCGGTATCTTCAGCTTCTCCTTTGCTGTTGCACATAGTCAGCTTGGTTGATCTTACGATAGGTGATGATCTTATGCTGACATGAAAAAACGTTGGATCTGATACGGCCACTTTCTGCTAATTTAATGTTTGTTAAGTTTTGAGCTTTTCAAAAGACTGAGATGTCCTAACCCTAGGCGTAAATGCCGCAGCAGGATGTGGTACATCTATTTGGAATTTTATGTTTGTAATGCTCTTAAACTTGTTTTGATTATACAATTCTATTTATGAACTCGACTGATATATGTCTTATGAAGACAGAATGCGCGTCTGGCGTACCAAAAAATAATCTGTTTATATGAAAACATGATATATTATTCTACGCTTTAAAGCCGATTTTTGTAAGACTATTGATATGGAACCCCAACTCCACTAAAACCGTGGGTGACATCAGGTGCTTTGAAAGGGTATGTACAATTTGCTATAGATATGACATCCGTCATAAATGCTATTATAAATAGCAATGAAAATGTGATAAAATACCATAAACGAGCAATTAAAGCAATAAATCGTTGAACTATAGACAGCAATTACAAAATTAGAAAATTGACATTAAAAATATAATATAAAAAACAATAACCAATAAAAATTAGATACCGAATTGAACGCAAGAAGCAATAAAAAGAAGTATAAAACAACAAACAAAAGACTAGCCTAATGAAAAAAAATAAATAAAAAAAACCAAACAGTTCACCGAGGAGAGCTCAGACAATGATTTTAATAACAACAACAAAAAACAAAAAAACTTGTAAAAATGTGTTCCATCCGAAACTTTATTTTATCTACCTTCATTGGGAACTATCAAAATCAAAATTTTGAAAGCAAAGAACTTAAACTCATTAAAAAGCTATTGACCAAAAACCTTGGACGAACCTTAGCATTTTTATGGATTCTAAATTGACAAACAGCGAATCAAAAAAAGTATGTTATAAATTATTATTAAATGTTCATCACAGTCCGATGGAAAATTGGCTGACAATTAATTTGAATCACGACATGAACTGTTCTTAAACGGAGACATATCAAATTGATTTTCATTGAATGTTTTGTCCATAAATAGTGAAATGCGTGGTGTGCGGGATAGAACTCTTAATATTGAATTCATAAGAGAAGATTGGTTTCAAAGGAATAAAACTATCGCACTGGAACGCATAAAAGAAAAAAAAAGTAAGAAAATTTCGATGTTTTCACAACATTTGTTGGGAAGATGTATTCGTTTGAACAAGTAACCGTGTGTGTACTTGCATGATGTGATGAATTGTAACGTCAAGTTGAACTCGATGATAAGTTGAATTTAAACATTATTTCTTATATTCTATAACTTATCATAACCACTTTTTTGTCAGCTAATGTTCCTAGACACAGATAACAACGAGAAAACCTTGTATAAATGACCTAGATCAAAGAGTCTAGGCTATGTTTGCTGTTAATAAAACACAAGTTGAGTAAAATGTCATTTATTCAGAAATTAATTTAAAATGCAACTTACATCTTAACAATTATAATAGTACTGCATAAATGACAATGACTTTAATAAGCAAAGGTGGGGTTGAAAAAGTTCCACACCCTAACATAATAAACATCATAAAAATGACAAAAATAAAAGTGAGTTGAAAAAATTAACTCACCAACATATATATATACAAAGTATATAAACAATACAATGAATATTGTCCTTAATTGATGTTTAAAGAAAAATAAATGTCCTATATAATAACGCTTAAAAGGGAGGGAAATGGGAGGGTTTTCAGATAAAATTCAAAAACGATCTTTTCTCTCTCCCAAAACAAAGGCGAATGACCGCATGTCCGAGCACATGTAGAAATTTGATATTAATTACCGATCTCAAGAACTGACCAATCAGATAATGTTATTAGATGATCATGCATTGAACATGCAGTCCTTGACCTCATGTTGATATACTCAAACAAAGAAATGCCTTCTTACACACATGGTATTAATAAAATCAATATTATCGGAAATTCCAGCCAAAAAGTCTTTTATCTACAATAAATGTTATTTTATCAGCTAATGTTCCTAGACACAGATAACAACGAGAAAACCTTGTATAAATGACCTAGATCAAAGAGTCTGAGCTATGTTTGCTGTTAATAAAAAACAAGTTGAGTAAAATGTCATTTATTCAGAAATAAATTTAAAATGCAACTTACATCTTAACAATTATAATAGTACTGCATAAATGACAATGACTTTAATAAGCAAAGGTGGGGTTGAAAAAGTGCCACAAATCCCAAGAGGGATCCCCACCCGAGGACTCTGTATTCAACTTAAGGAACTCCAGAACTAGAAAAATTGAGCAAGCCATGTTGACCTCAACAAAAACACCCAAAATGGAATAAAATATACACCTTTTAACTTTTGCATTTCAAGTAAAAGTGTAGAGCAAACCATGTTGACCTCTACAAAAATATAAACACAGATTATAAACAAAACAAAAAATAATATATACTAAATATAATGAAACTTATAAATGAAAGGTAAAGCAAGTCATGTTGACCTCTACCAACCAAATAAATACCATTACATATATAGTAAATGACTGATGGCAAAAACTTAAATTTGCAGTGCAAACCATGTTGACCTCTACAAAAGTAAATAATTCTAACATGTAAAAAACAGTCTTGTTAATCCTTACAAAAAATGAATCACAATAAGGTAAAGCAAGCCATGTTGACCTCTACCAAAGCACTTAGTAAGCGACTGTGATTATATCAAATCTAAGTGTGAAAATTATCAAGTCGAATATAATGTTGAAAAGCGTTTGACTTCCATCTACCCATGTTTTGGATCAAGGCTAAAGGCACACCTCTGGCAGCTGCAGATGTCGCAGCTCCAATTCTGAAACTGTGACCTTTATAAAAATTTGTGTCTAAACCTACGAAATTAAGCAAACTTTTTAATGAAGAATTGAAATAAAAACCTGAAACAGGTTTTCCACATTTAAATCGAAATAAAGGGCCAAGTGGACAATTATGTAACCTTAGGTATTCCTCAATAGCTTTAACAGGACATAGATAATTTTCAGGACGTCTAGCTATTGATAATGTCTTACTTTGCAGATTACTATGTTTGTAGAACTTCATAGTAATTGTCATATTGCTCACATGACCATTTACTCTTTCAAACTTTATATCTTCCCTTTGAATTACTCTATAGAATTCAGACTCAGTTTTAACTGCAATTTCTCCAATACGTAAGAAACAAAAATAAGCTGTAGACATCATAGCCTTTAACAAAACTTGATTATAAATGTCAACTATTACTTTTGGTAAAGCCTTAACTAATTTTACAAGAATATCATAGGTTATTGGCAGCCGTGTATCAACAGAATGTCTCAACTGTTTTGTACCTTTTAACATTTTTTTAATAAAAAATGTGTCTGTTGGATCCTGTAAGAACTTAATTTTATGTATAAAACTGATGGCTGATATGTATGACGCAATTGTAGAGGGTTGATAATTTTGAATAAACAAATGTGAAATAAAATGAGCAACCATGACATGAGTAGATGGAAGTACAATAACTCCTGGAAAAATTTTCTGACAAAAATTTGAATACACACTTAGCATTCTATTATATGATGACACAGTAGCATCAGATAATGATGCACTAACAAGCTTATCAGTCATAGATGCAAAAATTGAGGTGGAATGGCCACAGGAGTTGGACTTAACCAAGGAGCAATCTGATGAGCTTCCTGAAATGAAAAACGAGACAACAAGTCACAAATAACGTTTGTTTTTCCAGGAATATGTTTGGCTCTAAAATAGATATTGTACTTTAATGCAGCTAGCACTAATCTTCGAATCAATTTCATAATATTCTTTTCGCGAGATGATATTTTATTTATAATTTCAGCAACAGCTGAATTATCTGTTAAAAACAGTATTTTATGATTTGCCAATAGAGGGCCCCATATATCAATAGCTAACACAATCGGGAAAAGTTCTTTCACTGTAATGTGTAAATCGACTAACTCCGGTGGCCATTCACCTGAAAACCATTTGCTGCCAAAAACTGCAGCAAAACCACCATATGTACCTGCAGCATCAGAAAAAAGTTTTAAAAAATCTGATGAAACCCATTCTTTAAATAAAAAACAAGATTTACCATTGTAATTTTCAATAAAATTGTACCATAACTTCAGATTTAATCTTGCATCAGAATTAAGATCGATTCTATAATGAGGAGATGTATGGCCTATAGTCAGGTCAAAAAGCCTACGTAAAAAGGCTCTTCCAGGTATGATAACTCCGCATGCAAAATTTAAAAGACCCAATAAGGATTGCAATTCTCTAAGTGAGATACTGCGTTTAAATTTGTATTTACTCAATAATTGCAAAATTTTTTCAATTTTTTCCATAGGTAAACGAGCTACCATCTGAGTAGAATCAATTTCAATACCGTAGATAATAATGCAAGTAGTAGGGAGTTGTGTTTTGATTGATCAATATCTGTTTTGGACAATAGACAATTTGATCCATAAGATTGGACTAAATCTATAACTGTTTCAATGTTTTGGTATTGTACAGCCGAAAATTCTGGGGAAATACCAGAGTTTACAGAGTCACCCTTAGGATACGACAAATCATGTATTAATCGATAAGAATTGGGTTCCTTTTTTGGAACTAAACCCAAAGGGGAGCATACAAAGAGAGGGAAAGGGGGCTTTGTAAAAGGACCCTTAACTCTACCTGCTTCAATCTCTTTATTCAGTTTTGATTGCACAACATGATAATTTTCCCTTGCACTTTTATGATTTGGAGGAAAAATCTGTTTATTTAGGGATGTAGAAAAACAAGAATTAATTGAAAATCCAAAAGAAAAACCATGAATCAATTTATCTTTCAACTGTTTCATAACCTGCTAAAAAGTGTTTTAAATTTTCAACCTTTATTGGTGTTGGAAGTTTTGACAAAGTTTGCTTGTTTTCCTTTTTGCTCTGGATATGTAAGGGTACAGTGTTTCTTGCTGCAGTGTTCACATTGGTGTTTAAGTTTACAAAACTTTGATGTAAATTGCATATAATTTAGCGGCTTGGAAACCCAAGGACTTGCATAATGACCGTACATTAAAACCATATTTTATCAATGCTTTAGCAGACCTCAAATTCTTTTCAAGATATATAGACATAAATATATCAAAAGCATTTGTCCATTGGTGAATGGACAAAAGCTCTTTGTTATGTTTCCTATTTGAAATCGTAATATTTAAATTTTCAAATAATGTTGATTCATTACATGTATTATCAATATTAGAAGGTAACAATAGAGCAAAATTTACATAATTATCACACCAAACATCAGATTTAACCTTATTGCTGACATGGTAATCTAAAGGTATAGTATGTCTCAACATTTCACATGCATATGGATTTTCTTCATTTGAGTTTAGCAGCTCACCATCAGAAGGAGTGTTGATATTAGGATCTGTGGAAACTGGTGGTTGAAAGACAGCTAACATTGGTCCCTGGGAGTCAGAAGTTGAAGAATTTTCTGGTTGTATAGATGATGACGACAATATACCAGTTAAGTCATTAATTGGAACTGCTGTATTGTCTTTGACAAGTTGAACGCCAGAACTTTGAAACTTCAGGAACAAAGCATCAGCAATGTCATTTGCGGTTGGAACAGACGACTGTTTAGTATTTGTTTCACAAACTGACAGATTTTCAGGAGCTGTTTGTCTGGCCTTGCGTCTCCGCACTGGTGGCCTGTATATTGGTGTTAACTCCTGACTTTGTTCCTCCACTAAATCGTGAACATCCTCTACCAGGTTTTGTGGAACAGCCTTTCTTCTTGTTCTGCTTTTCTGCTTTGGCATTTTGCTATAAATACATAAAACAAAAAATAAAAAAAGAAGTCCTGTATTATCACAAAATTTAAAGAATGTTACTATATAAGTAAAATTTTTAAACCAAAGTGCTTGTCCGGCAAATTAAACATAGTTGATATGATGATATATCAAGCAAAATATACTCATGTTTAAAATTAAGTTTGATTATGATATGCTAATTAATACTCCAAAACCAATTTTTAAAACCAACCAATATGTATAAAGTACTTCAATTGTACCAAAATCGATCCCTATTGTGACACAACCATTATAGGGAAAGACGTGATTTATTCTCTGATTAAATAAACTAATAATACACTAGTTGAAAAAATTAACTCACCAACATATATATATATACAAAGTATATAAACAATACAATGAATATTGTCCTTAATTGATGTTTAAAGAAAAATAAATGTCCTATATAATAGCGCTTAAAAGGGAGGGAAATGGGAGGGTTTTCAGATAAAATTCAAAAACGATCTTTTCTCTCTCCCAAAACAAAGGCGAATGACCGCATGTCCGAGCACATGTAGAAATTTGATATTAATTACCGATCTCAAGAACTGACCAATCAGATAATGTAATTAGATGATCATGCATTGAAGATGCAGTCCTTGACCTCATGTTGATATACTTAAACAAAGAAATGCCTTCTTACACACATGGCATTAATAAAATCAATATTATCGGAAATTCCAGCCAAAAAGTCTTTTATTTACAATAAATGTTAATTTATGTCAGTACTCAAAAACAGCTATAAACCAACTCGTGAAAATAATTATTCCGGAATTATCCACTCCTGTAACAAATAGTATAAAAAAAGAATGATTTATTCCTCTTGTGCCACCAAACAGTAAATACTAAATAATGTTTTGTTCGGTCACACGTCGAAATCTTTATACATTTTTCGATAAATTTTGATTAAAGGAAATGTACCATATTCTAATAAGTCATTTTTGACACTATCATTGCAACAACCACTTTTTGTCGTTCTCCGAAAATTGTCTCGTCGCTGCTCAGGTTTAAAAAGTCAGTCTTGATAAGAAATATCTGAATTTAACAAAGAAAAAAGATCACAAATGGAAATAGTTTAACTTGTGCTAAAATTGACGTTTCTCTCATTTATCAGATTTATACGGAAGGTTTAAATTGCAAAATATTTACACCAAACTAAAATGAATATATCAATCAATGTTAACGATGCGCTTGACAATAAAGCCACAGTTTCTTCAACAAGCTACCATCAAATCTTTATTTTCATATGGCATTCTTTAAAATTTATTTTCTAATTTCGTGCATTTCAATAATTCTAATATTCTTTCCTTCGAAATTAATTTATCTCTTCATATTATTCGCTGAAGCTGTTGGTTCATTCATGTTTCACCATTATCATATCATGGCTCAAATAAGTTTCACATTTATGGTACCAATTTTACTTCACCAGATGTGCACTATGATGAGTTGATAAAACCGAATATGCTTAAAAGACTTAACATCATGTGATTTGAACATTGGTGTAACACTAAACAAACATTAAAACCTTATTGTCTTTAAATGTTTTTGGTGTACGAAGTACCCGATGATGATTATTGGAAAACTAGTATTATTTGCTAATAAACCGTTACCATACCATTGTCCATCTGATAATTTATTACACTATTATTGCACGGACCCTTTTTCGTTCTTCAGTTATTATTGCTTCGCTTTTGAACTTGGGCTACTGTGGATTCATTTATTTTAAATGGTCAAAAAGTTCGTGGATTGACAAAAAATTGAATTTTCGTAGATATTTGATTTCGTGGTTCTCATGTTACCACGATATCCACGGTATACAACGGGAAAAAATCCACAGTAATACTTGTAGACAATTGATTTTAATTGTGCAATTACGCAAACCATTGGCACTTTCGCTGGACCAATTAGCTGTCCACATTGTACCCACGGATGGTTTTTGAAACTTGTGCCATGTGTTCATGAATATGTATCACACTACTGAATGTCATTGCACCTTTTGATTAATTTGAATTTGAAGTAAGAATCACAACGCGAACTAATGTCTCTCTAACTGATACTGATTTTCCCTTTGCATCTCATTGTAATGTTACCTTAATCCAATACGGGCGTCATTTTTGAAGTTAGTACATCAACATATCAATTGTACTCGAACAGACAGGAGACGGCAAACAAATTCTTTCTTGTTTAATTATAAGAAACTTTGGCATCTTAAAGCACTGAAGCCACTTCAGAAAACTGAAGTAAATTGAAAACATGGTTTAAGCGTATGGTCAAAGACATTTTAGTTATCTCTATCTGTTTCTTGTTAATTCTACTGTTCGGTGCCTCGCTTGAATCCCAAATAACTTGTCTAAAAAAGTGATAGATAAGAAGAACTGAATATAGCCTCAATTTATGAATAGAGTAAATTTACTTATTATAGTTATACTGTCTAATGACTTCATCATATTATATGATGTATTGTTTTCTGTATTCGAATAAGATTCATATTAAAATATTGGTATCCAGATTATAAGATTTATTTAAAAACAATTTCGTCCACTCCACCCAATACAGAACGAACTTTCATCAATCTATAAACATGTTAAATCTTCTTTAATTTAGTTTTAATATGACTAGTTTTTCAAGAGCAGAATCAAAACACAGATTAGTATGGCACCCTCAACGGAGTTGGGGTGACATACTGTTATTCTACGTTTCTTTTTATGGCACCCTCAACGGAGTTAGGGTGACATATTGTTATTGTTCGTTTCTTTTTTTCTTATTATTATATTTATTCTTCCACATTTTTTTGTCCATGCTATTTCTCAGAATTGGCTTGAACAATATTGATGGAACTATTCCATAATGTAGACCACTATATAAAATTGTGCAATCGGGGTATGGCATCATCAAGATGGCTGTCGTTGCCATGGAAACTGAAATAATTGTTGTTATTGTTGTTGTATTATGTACAATTACTTGATAGCTGCTGTATCGAGGGATATTTCCATTAGATAATTCAAGACAATTACTATTTCTTTACGCCCCGACCTATAGACGAAATATTCAAAGCAAACCACAACTATACAAGCTGTGGCGTCTGATTAATCGTCATTCGTGTTTTGTAAATCTCTATTATTGAAGTTACTAAACGTCAAAGCTAAAAACACTTGAAGTTCGAGAAATGGTTTGCTTCCGATGAACTATTGTCCCTAGGTAAAAAAAGGCATTGAATCCATTGACTTTATTGATAATTTTACAAAATCACTAGATAAATGTTTTGTGTCATATGAAAATATTATTATTTTTGGTGACCTTAATTTTGATATGTTGTCTGCTGAAAAATCTCAGACTTTACATGATATATGTGATATTTTCAACTTATCACAACTGGTTAAAGGTCCAACATGTTTTAAAAAGGGTTGTAACCCATCCCTTGTGGATGTTATTATTACAAGTAAAAAGAATTTGTGTTTTAAAACAACAAATAGTCCAAATGGTGTTAGTGACTGTCACAATATTATTTCTACAGTTGTGAAAGGGAATTTACCTGCACAAAAATGCAAGGACGTAACATATAGAAGTTACAAAACTTTTGATATTGACAAATTTACAAATGATTTACAGAAAATAAAGATTTCAGAAAACTGTACTGAGAAAGATTTAAATAGTATTTATGATGATTATGAAAAAGATTTTAAAAATATATTAAATAAACATGCACCTGTCAAATCTAGGTGTCAAAGAAGAAAACCACTGCCATGTATGAATAAAGAACTGAGAGGGGCCATATATAGAAAACAAATGCTTTATTCACAATATACTAAAAACCGGAGTGACAAAAATTGGGAGAAATTTAGAAAACAAAGAAATTTGGTAACTAAGATAAAGAGAAAATCAATAAAAGTATACTTTTTAGAACGTTGCTCTGGTGGGTCAAAATCATGCGAGTTTTGGAAAACAGTCAAACCATTTTTCTCAAAAAAGGGGAACTGTGGAGAACAAAAAATCTTATTGTGTGAAAATGACAAAATTGTAAATAGTCCAAATGAAGTTTCAAATGTTTTTAATATTTTTTTCTCCACAGTAGCAGACAAAATTGGAGCAGATGTGGTATATGACCCCTCAAATCACCCAAGTATAAAAGAAATTTTGAGTAACAGAAAGCATGTCTCTGACTTTGAATTTAAGAAAGTATCTAACGAAAATGTCAATAAAATCTTGAATAAAATAAACATAAAGAAGGCTACAGGAGCTGATGGTATTCCGGCAAAAATAGTAAAAAATTGTAAATCTTATATTGCACCACAGCTGACAACTCTTGTAAATTTATCAATTGAAAATAACTGTTTCCCTGACAAACTTAAAGAAGCCCAAGTGACCCCCCTTCATAAAAAGAGTGACCCATTATTAAAAACAAACTATAGACCAGTTAGTGTCTTACCCATATTTTCTAAAATCTTTGAAAAAATATATGAAATTCAACTAACTGAATACTTTGATAAAATATTTAATCCTTTTTTGTGTGCTTTTAGACGTGGACATGGATGTCAGACCACACTTCTCAGAGTGTTAGAAGATTGGCGTGAAGCTCTCGATAAAAACCAGTACATTGCAGCGGTATTAATGGATCTTTCTAAGGCTTTTGACTGCCTGCCTCACAATATCTTGCTAGATAAATTATCAGCATATGGTGTATCCCCCCATGCAGTTGCTCTTTTAAAGTCCTATTTATCTAATCGTAAACAACAAATTAAAGTCAACAATGTTCTGAGTGATTTGGCTGACATCCATAAAGGCGTACCACAGGGTTCTATACTAGGGCCATTGTTGTTTAACATATTTATAAATGATATTTTTCTTTTTGTTAAAAATGGTAGTTTATATAACTATGCAGATGACAATACTTTGTCTTTCTGTACTCCAGATTTTGATTTATTAATTTCAACTTTAGAATCTGAGTCAAAAATACTTATTGAGTGGTTCCGGGTGAATAAAATGCAAGCAAATCCCGATAAGTTTCAAGTTTTGGCTGTTGGCAAAAAGACCTTTGAACAAAACCCATCTATACGTATTCAAAACTCGAACCTTACATGTGAAAAAACAGTTAAATTATTAGGCATTGAAATTGACTATCAGTTAAATTTTGATGTTCATATCAGCTCAATCTGTAGGAGGGCATCACAGCAATTAAATGTTTTAAAACGTTTGGGCTCAGTTTTGGATAGACTTAGTAAACTTACTATTTTTCATACCTTTATTCTTAGTAATTTTAATTTTTGTCCTTTGGCATGGCATTTTTGCACTGAGAAAAATTCCAAAAAATTAGAAAAGGTGCAGGAAAGAGCACTCCGTTTTGTATATGAGGATTTTACCAGCCCCTACGAGGACCTCTTACTTAAAGCTAAGGTGCCCTCCTTGCAGATTAGACGGATTAGAACAATGGCTCTAGAAACTTTTAAGATTATAAATAATATAGCTCCTGTGTGCTTACAAAATTTGGTGAGTGTCAAAAAATCTAAGTATTCTTTCCGGTATGTAAATATTCTAGATGTTCCACAGGTAAAGTCAACCCGTTACGGTAAAAAATCTTTCAAATTTGCTGCTGCTACTTTATGGAACAGCCTTCCAAACCATTTCAGGACTGAAAATAGTTTTTCACATTTTAAAAGTCTTGTTCAGTCCTGGAATGGTTTGGAATGTCGATGTTCTGCTTGCAGATAATTCTTGAGATGTTTATTATTTATGTTGCTTTTGTTTGCTCTGGTCTAGCATGTTTTATTTCATTTTAAATTTGTTGCTAAATTTTTATTGCATGCTATGTAAGTGAGATTTAACTTCGTATAACAGGTTGTTTTATATGTCAAATTAGACTGTTTTTATGTTATGTATATGTTTTTATATTCGGTCAAAAGCTCCTTAGAGCTTGTGTTGTGTCTTTTAACTTATGCCGAATCAAAATAAAGTTTTCTTATCTTATCTTATCTTATCTTTCAATTTGAATTTACACGTTGCAAAATAGTGACGGTCCATTCTTCAATAGTGATTCATTTGCATATATTTCAACACAATTGCTTCTCATATGAAAAACTACTGGATTTAGTTCCGGTGTTCAGATTGTTATCAGATATTATATACCAACAGAAAAAAAAAGGAAAAAAACACATGTAAAATATACAATATGCTTATCATTACTCCAGAATTCACTAGTAATTTAACAGGTAAAACCTATTTCACAAAATCTTTTGAGCTTCTGGACTGTTTCATGAATCATGTTATTTACGGACTAGAGTGTGTTACCTTGTATGGGCTACTTTATATTGGTAAAACTCGGCGAACATTGCGTAATATGATAAACCAACACCGGTCTGATAATAAAAATCTGATATCCAGGATTATTTATAACCATTTTAAATAACATAACAATGATCCTTTTTTATTCATGAAAGTACGCATCATTAAAAAAAAATTAACAACCATACTAATATCAATATACTTAGTACGCCTTTCCGAACAGATAGAATGAATTTCTGGATATTGGAAATAGGTACGGCAATAATAACGATAATGATAATGATAATGATAATGATAATGATTATGATAAAGGTAATGATAACATAAAGATGTAGAAAATTTGTCTAATACAGCCTGCAGGGATGTAAATGTAATGCGTTTATTCAACAGTAGCTTAAGCCCAGTAGTCAGCACTTCTGTGTTGACTTGAGTTATCATTGATATGTTCATAATAATGAATTAACTGTTAACAAAACTTTGAACTTTTGAAATACTAAGGCTTTTCTACTTCAGGAATAGATTACCTTAGCTGTATTTGGCAAAACTTTTAGGAATTTTTGTTTCTCAATGCTCTTCAACTTCGTACTTTATTTGGCCTTTTAAATATTTTTTGATTCGAGCCTCACTGATGAGTCTTTTGTAGACGAAACGCGCGTCTTGCGTAAGTGTAAAATTTTAGTCCTGGTATCTATGATGAGTTTATTAAGATCCAGGCGTAGTCATGGTCAAAAACATTACCATAGTCCTAATGTTAAATGCCTTCCAAATCTAGATCACTCACTGGGAGCTTTGATGACATGTTTTACATCTATATCATCCGCTTGCTAGACCATTCTATTTTCACTGACTGTAAACTTTTAAAAATGTTTAATAGATTATGCCCTTGAAAAAAGATAAATAGATATGTGTTCCCAATATACAAACTCGTAAGTATGATTTGTGATGTTTACTCTCCGTCTATTTAAAACAGTGAGATCAGAACCATTGCACGATGAAAATAGGAAATGCCTTCCAATTCCGTTTTCAAATAATGGAATCAATGCAATCAATATCAGCAATTTTCTTCATCACAAAAAGGAAAAACTCCGCTTTATTTTCAAAATCAGTCTGTTCCTACTGTGTCCTATAGTTACACCAAAATAATTGCACCTAAATTATTAAACTATAAACAAGCATTGCAAGATCTTGATTAAGAAGAGTACTTGAAAATATCTCTCACATTTGACTGTTTCCACTCTCCATATATTTACAACCCCCTTAGACTTTTAATTACTTTTGATCTAAATATAATTCAACATGAACATCTCCGGAAGGTGATATCTCAATACATAGTCCCAAAATGAAGCGCGATTCGGACACACAAGATTTTAACAGTGTTGTTTCTTTTTTGTTTACCCTTGTATTTATATTTACCTAATTTTAAATTTATCGAGAGAGTGTATTTCATAAACGGTATGTTCTATCACCTACAAAAACTTCATATCAAATTTACAACACAGTGTTTTCTTCATGGCTCAGACAATTTCTAAACATCTAACATACATGAGAATCATATTTCATTGACTTTTATATTTGCTGTTATATGAAAAATGTAAAAGCGCAAATGTTTAGAATGTTTAAATTTTACATATGAACTTTTTTTCTGGTTGCAATACTCATCAAACAAGAATCCTCTTTTGCCAATACCTCCATCACTAAAAAGTGTTCCACAATTTGCAGGAAAAGACGTGAATTGAATGTCATAATTGTTTGGTTGCTGTGGTGTCTTAAAATTGAAGTAGTTCATTGAATTTGGTGTGATCCATTTCCACACACCTTCGTTTTCCAAATCGGAAGCACCAACAAAAAACTGGTAGCCTGTGCCATCGTCTGAAAGAATATTCGTTTTATTATTGGCCTTGCCTACAGTCTTTAGTGAGTTACCTGTGGTAAAATCACAGAAAATATCTTTCTTGTAAATACATGAAATAGTTTATAGCGCTTTGCAACAAAGAGGATGAAATAATGAAGGGACTTTCAAAAGTCGACGAAGAGACGAAGATAAAAATCAAGCCAGTTCACAAAATAATAAATAGAAAACAAAAATCTGAGTACAACGAAACTTACAAAAAACGGTTGAAAATATAAGTTGGCGTAGGACATTTTGTTAAAATCCTCCAAGTTGACAAATGTACTGCATCTACATAACATACGGCTATATAATATATCATTCGAAAACTTATTATCTGTACCATTTGTTTTGCTCGCTCTTCGATAATTTGTACGGTGCAACTTCCATTAAATGGAGGTCTAAGGTCAAAAATGAACATTCGTACATTTTGGAAACATAAAGTAAAATGACCTTGTCTGGTTCTTGTGTGATTTTTATACTTTTGTTTTATAAAAAGACCATAAACCCACTTATTCATGGTATGGTATCAATATTTCTGACCTTATAGTTTTATAAAAAGACCATAAACCCACTTATTCATGGTATGGTATCAATATTTCTTACCTGACACTACGTACTTTTTATTGCTTAATTCTTTAGAATTTAATATGCAATGTTTCGGGTTCTTTCGGGAGTATTCCCAGGTAAACCCTCATCAGAGGCCGACCTTTATGTATTTATTTCATATCTAATATCATAGATAGATGTGTGTCTGTTTCATAACAGTTTTTTTAATTTATTAACTACACGTGCATATAGGTCCACGTTGTAGCTAGTCTTTTTACAGACTGAAGAGAAACTGACCAAGTTGATCAGCACTTTTGTTTAATTAATGAAGAGACTTATTGTCTTTATTTTTATCACTAATTACTTCAACATAAGTCTACACGGGATATAGTAGAGATAGTATTTATCAATGTCATATTGTTGAATTCAGGGTATACTGGCGTGTTTGTTTTATCATCTATATGATAATATCATTTCAAATTAAGGAAAGATCTTTTATCACTTAATCCTGATGTAAAAACAAGTATTCATGTTTTTGACCACACTGTAAAACCTATTTTATTATATGGTAGCGAAATATGGGGGGTGTTTAATTCTCTTTCCTCTAAATGTAAGAAGGAAGATATATCTTTTGAAAAATTATATTCAGGTTTACCCTGTGAGAAACTTCATATAAAATTTTGTAAATTTATACTTGGGGTACACAAGAAAACAACAAATGCTGCAGTGTTATCTGAACTTGGAAGATTTCCAATATATTTTAATATTATAAAAGGAATGTTATTGTACTGGTATAGATTAGAGAATTTAGGTAATAATTTTCCTCTATTAAAAGAGGCATATACACAATCAAAGACACTACATCACATGAATATAACATCATGGTATGGTTCAATAAATGTTGTTTTTAAAATACTTGGTATTGACTATACAAATGCCATAAATGCTCCATTTTGTGAATCCTTATACAAATTTAAGAAATATATACAAACCAAGCTATCAATATTGTTTATTAGCTGTTGGAAAAAACAAATAGATAAATTTTCAGACAGTAAACTGAAAACCTACCTTTTATACAAAACAAATTTTGGTTTTGAAAAATATCTAACATTGATCAAGAATTTTGAACTAAGATGAAGTTTTACTAAATTACGTGTATCTTCTCATAGATTACAAATAGAATTAGGTAGATATCAGGGTATTCCCCGAATTAACAGAATATGTAATAAATGTTCTTCCAATACTGTCGAAGATGAGGCTCATTTTCTATTTGATTGTAACAAATTTGAGGATGATAGAAATTGTATGTTAGCTAGTATTGCAAAATATAATTCTTATTTTAATCATATGAGCAGTCAAAGCAAAATTATCTGGTTATTTAGTGTAGAAAATGTTGAGTTACTTAAAATAATATGTAATTTTATATACAAACATCTTCCTTAGTGAAGATTAGTTAAAGGAAATCTATGTGTGTATATACATTTGATTGGACATAGAAAATTATATTCATCTGAATATCACAAACATACTAGCCGATTAAAAAAAAAAATAATTGTTAAGATATATTATTTATTCAAATGTTCTCTTATATCCTTGAGGCATCGTCCCCTGGTATCAACTGCATTCAAGTTACCTATGATGCTTCCTTGTTTGCTTTTGATACAGGTAGGAAAGAGACATTTACACACATTTTACATGCCTATGGCCCATAAGGTATCGCCCCCTGGTGTCAGCTGCCTTTAGGAAACCATAATGCTTTCCTATTTGCTGCTGACACAGGATGAGTCATGGACATGCTTAATTTCTACTTTCTTTTTGGCTAATTATTATATGTTTAATTGATCCAACTTTTTGTGTACTATACATATATGGATATCTATTTTTCTTTTTTTTCTTTTTGGGCTGCTTGTTTGTTTTCTATATCAACCACACTTGCAATAAAATGCATTAGTATTAAAAAAAAAACATACTATAGATTCTTTATCTACGTATTCTTTAAGAACTTAAATAGTTCTCGTTTAACTTTTTTTTTTTACCTCATTGTTTTTATTGTATTATGAAAAATTATTGATGTTGTAATGTTTATGCCCTTTGGGGCCCATAATTGGAAATAAAATATCTTATCTTATCTTATACAAAAGTCTCCATGTTTAGCATTTGAAGAAATATGTGTAGGTACCCTGCCGTGTAGAAACATGGACATATAAGAATTTTGTGCAATATTTGACTGACAATTTCTTTCGTGTAACCCCGTCTAGATAATTTATCTATAAACAGTTTAATACGTTTATTAAATTCGTCCTTACTGCTGGTGTTTCTAAGAATTCTAGTCCCTTCTCCTTTAATAAAAGAAGAGAAACAGGTAGGAGCATGACTCGAGCTTCTATGTATACACTGAAACTTTTCAGTGGGTTTGGTGTAACAGTTTACATCTAGTATCTTAGATGTGGTGAACCGTTTTCCTTTATACAATACAACATCTAAGAATTTCATAGTATGAGTATTTATTTCAAACGTGAATTTCAGCAGGTTATGTTTCTTATTTGCTATTTCAAATAGTTGTTTAATTTGCTCACTGCTTCCATTAAATATAATAAAGCCATCATCTCTCATTCGTTTATGAAATTTAATATTATCTTCGTATGGATATTGTTCTATAATATTATTTATATGGTCAAATATAGCAATATCAGATATTTTCGGGGAAGCAACTCAGCCCATTGAAACGCCAACGATTTGTTTATATGCGTTTTCATTAAAAGTAAATTCATTTTTTGTCAGTAAAATACTAAGAATATCAAGTAGACTTTCTGTAGATGGTCTTTTAATATCATATTCTTGATTTACATGGTCTGTAAGCGTATTTTCTATAGCCGTTTTAATTTCATTGAAATTAAGATTAGTATACAACGATGTTATATCATAGGAAACAAGCAAATCACTCTGTTCCGTGTGAGTATTTTCTATGTATCTGATAAAATCGCTAGTATCTGATAGATATGTATCTTGTGTCTTCACCAGTGGAAGAAGAAAATAATTTAGGTATTTTCCAATATTTAGTAGTGGTCCCGAGCATTGGCTAATAATCGGTCGACCTGGTACATGTACTTTTTCTTTATTCATACATTTATTTTGGTACATTTCTAATGTTTCCGTACTAAGTTTGTGAATCTTAGGAAGGAAGTAGGCTTTTGGAGTTTTAAATGTTTTACCTTCTTCTCGTAAGAATTTGAAAGACATTTCGTCTATTTCATCATTTTCTTTCATACGGTATACCATTTTATTGACTATTTTTCTGGTGTTTTCTATGTCAATATTTATTATTTTAGTATAGTGAATACCGTCATTTAATTGGGATTCGCCTTCAATAAGATAATCACGTTTATTCTGTATTACAGTCGTGTTATTTTTATCGGCTTTATGAATACATATAGTATTGTCGATTTTTAATTTCTGTATGCATTCACGTTCCGATTTAGATATATTGTATTTAATCTTCGGCATATATTTTGATAGTTCGTGTTTTGTGTAGAAAATGTATTTTTCTATTGAATTATCGCCAATGATTGGAACTTGAAAGTTAGACTTAATTTTGAAAGGGTGGTTTTTAGTTGCTATGCGTACATTAGTACCGAAATAATATTTCAGTCGCAACGACCTCTCAAATGATTGAAAATCTTTTATCAATTGTCTGTGGTTACATTTGTTTGTAGGAACAAATTTTAAACCTTTTGCTATAACTTTAAATTCAGTTTCAGTTATATCTCTTTTAGATAAGTTAAGGACGAACTCTTTATGAAAGTTTAGGTCCCGTTTCTTATATTCAATAGCAAGATTGTGTTTAAATCTTATATGCTTATTCTTTGTTTTATTTCTTTTCTTGTTTTTATAATATCTTCTAGTATGACCCATGATTATCAATGGTGTCAGTGATCAATGGCAGAATTGCGCTTTGTTGAAATAAAGGTCATTATTAGAGCCTTATGTAAACTGAATAATAGATGATAATTATTACGGCAACCAATCGAATTCTTAGATTTGGGAATATAGGCGTAGCCACTGGTAGATAGGCATACACTTCTTATTTCTGTATTGGTGTTATTATTTATATTCCCTTAGGAATATTAACTAGTGACTTCTTCTAATTTTCACTGCCATGTATTTCATTTGTATTTACTAAAACACTAATTGTAAGCTTTCTCAATGAGATACACTGATGAATGATTTATTGTTTGTTTCTTGATGTCCAGCGGCACATATTTCATGTATCTTTAGGACGATGGTAATGGGATGACATAATTTCGTCTGCTAGTATAAAAGCATAACTTCCGTTGATATCATGATGTATGGTTGATTGTTGTTTGTTTAACGTCCAGTGGCACATATTTCATGTATGTTTAGGACGATGATAATGTGATGACATAAGTTCGTCTACTAGTATAATAGTATAACTTCCGTTAATATAATGATGTATGATTGATTGTTGTTAGTTTAATGTCCAGTGGCACATATTACATGTTGGTTTAGGACACTGCTATTGTGATTACTTGAGGGTGTTTGCTAGTATTATAGTACAAACTTTCCTTTTATGTTAACTTGTTATCAATTTCGATGTTCCTTCTAGGGTTTTACATGATATAACGATGAAACATGGTTGCTTGCTAGTTTAATAGTATAACTTCCATATTTCATTGATAATCAATATTTAAGTACTTGATCAGATGACTCTCATTAATCAATAATAAACAAAATTGAGTTGTGAAAACATATAATTATGAACTGTATAGTATTAATACATGTATATACATAGTTTAGAAGTTCACAACAAGGTATGTTTATTCACTAGTGTTAGCGCCTTTTTATAAGGTCCTTGAACATACTCAGCAGGTCATTGTTTTTAGATTCATTGTCTCTTTGTTTTCTAGATTTGTTTTTGGGAGTCTTATCTCGTCTTTTGTTCCTGGAGTATGGGGTTCTTCTTTCGTCCCTTTCTCTGGTTGGCCCTCTAGGGCTCTCTTTGTCAGAACGGGATTTGTGTCTCATGTCCGTAATGAACTTTCTCAACTTTAATGTGTTCTCCTCATTAATATTGTTGGCCTCTTTGGCTAGTTTAGTCCTAGCCTCTCCACTTGGTGGGCTGTTGATATCAAAGAACGATATTCCTGTGTTTAACACGGTACTGATGGTGGAATTTAGTTCTTGCACGCGGGTACCTAGTATATTAAGCACCGACTGATATGCCTGTTCTTTGGCCTCTATCAGACATTTATCCATTGGCTCTTTCAGAGCTTCAAAGTTTTCTTTGTTGCCATAGTTTGGCCTAAATGAAATGTTCAGACACAAAAAATTGTTTTATAAGAACGCTATATCATGTCAAACCTTACAAGGCAGCATGGAAACTAACTACAAATTAATATGATTGTCAATGAACTATGGAAGTTATACTATTATACTAGCAAACAACCTTATGTCATCACTATATCATATTCCTTAACATACATGAAATATTTGCCACTGGATGTTAAGCAACCAAAAATCGTTAATTTATCGCTGTCTCATGTCAAACCTTAGAAGGTTGCATGTAAACTAACTAAAACTAATATGATTGTCAACGAACTATGGAAGTTATACTATTATACTAGTAAACAACCTTATGTCATCACTATATCACAGTCCTAAACATACATGAAATATTGGCAACAGGACGTTAAGCAACTAATATCGATAATAACTATTATGTCAAGCCGTTGAAGGTTACATGGAAACTAATAACAAATAAATATGATTGTCAATGAACAACGAAAGTTATACTATTATACTAGCAACAGATCGTTGGCGTTTGAATGGGCAGAGTTGCCTCCCTGGGAATATCTGATATTGCTATATTTAACCATAATTATAGACATAAAACAGAGAAATACCCTACGAAAATAATATTAAATTCCACTAAAGAATGAGAATTGATGGATTTAATATATTTAATGAAGAAGGTGAACAAAGTGAACAACTATTTGAAATAGTACATTGTTTTCATTCCTTCTGAAGGTACGAGAATTCTTAGAAACAATAGCAACATGTACTTATAAGATAAACGTATAAATACGTTCTAAAGTGTAAATGTCTTGCGGATTTCTCCCTAACAAAACAGTTAGGCTAAGTTAGCATAGATGCAGACAGCAACTTCGAAAGAAACCAAATATTAAAAAAACAAGTGGCAGAAATATCTTGAATATCTTAACACGGTAATAACAAAATTTTGTATATAATTCGGAAAGATCCGATTGCCAAAAAAAACTAAATAAAAAAAAAAAAACTATCTAAATCCAAACCAGATATTGGTTTAAAAACAATAAGAATATTGGCAACATGATAATTAATCATTAAGCCGAAGACATTGATTCACAATACCCCACCACGGGAGGCTTTAGTATACAATCATTATACTGTGAAACAGATGTAAAAAGACGTGATGCCGATTTATTTCAAGAGATCACGTACAAGGGAAAACAGAATGGTTCCTGTTATATTCATGCATAGACCCGACATGGTATCTACACAAACCTCTTCAATTGTTAAACATGGAGACATTTGTATATTATCAAATAGGTGTTAAAACATACACGACAGTCTAGTGTGAATTCAACAGTATAGCACTGATAACTACTATCTCTATTAGATCTCGTGTAGATTTATGATAGATAAGATTACGAGAATAAAGACAGTAAGTCTTTTCATTTTATATATATGAATAATTAACCAAAGGTGCTGATCTACTTGGTCAGTTTCTTTAGTCTGTAAAAAGACTAGCTACAACGTAGACCTATATGCACGTGTAGTAAATTTGAAAAAAAAAAACTGTTATGAAACAGACACACATCTATCTTCTGTACTAGATATAAAATAAATATATAAAGGTCGACCTCTGATGAGGGTTTACCAGGGATTATTCCCGAAAGAACCCGAAACATTGCATATTAAATTCTAAAGAATTAAGCAATAAAAAGTACGTAGTGTCAGGTCAGAAATATTGATACCATACCATGAATAAGTGGGTTTATGGTCTTTTTATAAAACAAAGAGTCTGTAAAAAGACTAGCTACAACGTAGACCTATTTGCACGTGTAGTAAATTTGAAAAAAAACTGTTATGAAACAGACACACATCTATCTACTATACTAGATATAAAATAAATATATAAAGGTCGGCCTCTGATGAGGGTTTACCTGGGATGATTATTTCCCGAAAGAACCCGAAACATTGCATATTAAATTCTAAAGAATTAAGCAATAAAAAGTACGAAGTGTCAGGTCAGAAATATTGATACCATACCATGAATAAGTGGGTTTACGGTCTTTTTATAAAACAAAACAAAAAAATACCTTGGACGAACCTTCGCATTTTTATGGATTCTAAATTCTAATAATCAGCGAATCAAAAAAAGTATGTTATAAATTATTATTAAATGATTAAATGTTCACCAAAGTCCGATGGAAAATTGGCTGACTATTAATTTGAATCACGATATGAACTGTTCTTAAACGGAGACATATCAAATTGATTTTCATTGAATGTTTTGTCCCTAAATCGTGAAATGCATGGTGTACGGGATAGAACTCTTAATATTGATTTCATAAGAGAAGATTGGTTTCAAAGAATAAAACTATCTCAACTGGAACGCATAAAAGAAAATAAATGTGGGAAAATTTCGATGTTTTCACAACATTTGTTGGGAAGATGTATTCGTTTGAACAAATACCCGTGTGTATACTTGCATGATGTGATGAATTGTAACGTCAAGTTGAACTCGATGATAAGTTGAATTTAAACATTCTTTCTTATGTTCTATAACTTATTATAACCACTTATTTTTGTCAGTACTCAAAAAATAGCTATAAACCAACTCGTGAACATAATTATTCCGGAATTATCCAGCTCCTGTAACAAATAGTATAAAAAAGAAAGATTTATTCCTCTTGTGCCACCAAACGGTAAATACTAAATAATATTTTGTTCGGTCACACGTCGAAATCGTTATACATTCTTCGATAAAGGAGTAGGTCCAGTAAGACCCCTATTTGGCCCCATAATATAGCAGTTTTACAAAATTGTTAAAATGTAAACTTTAAGTTATTTATTGGTAAGAAGAATGCTTCTGCTACATAAATATGGGCTGTTTTTTACAATACAATGCACATATATCGGGTACTAGCATCGTTTAGTCAGGCTAAATTACTGAAATCTTCACAATTTTAGCATTTTAGTTAAATTTTAGACGGTTTCTGTCTAAAATGAAAGTGGCCGCATTTGTGTTCATTCTTAATATTGAAATGTAAGTTGTATTTGATGATAATACATAACATATATAAAGGTTGCGGATGAACACGGATGCGTTCACTTTCATTTTTGACAAAAACCATCTGAAAAGTGACATTTTTGGCATATTTGATATATTTTTCATATTTAAGCTTGAATCGGAGCGTTTTTAATGACTAAATCAGTTAAAATCTTTCACATAAACTAATAGAATCAACTGAAATAGACACTTTAGTGTTCAAAAAGTGTCCAAAATCCTTCGTCATATGAACCTGAAATTTGAGGCCAAAATCGGCCCTTACCGGACCTACTCCTTTTGATTGAAGGAAATGACCATATTCTAACAAGTCATTTTTGACACTATCATTGGAACAACCACTTTTTGTCGTTCTCTGAAAACTCTCTCGTCGCTTCTAAGGTTTATCAGTCTTGATAAGAAATTCCTGAATTTAACAAATTAAAAAGATCATAAATGGAAATAGTTTAACTTGTGCTAAAATTGACCTTTATCTCATTTATCAGACTTAAACGGAAGGTTAAAATTGCAAAATATTTACACCAAACTAAAATGAGCATATCAATCAATTTATATGACGATACATCACTGTCAACGATGCGCGTGACAATAAAGCGGCAGTTTCTTCAACTAGCTACTATCAAATATTTATTTTCATATGGCATTCTTTAAAATTTATTTTCTAATTTCATGCATTTCAATAATTCTAATATTCTTTCCTTTGACATTCATATTATTCGCTGAAGCTGTTGGTTCATTCATGTTTCACCAGTACCATATCATGGCTCCAATAAGTTTCACATTTATTGTACCAATTTTACTTCACCAGATGTGCACTATGATGAGTTGATAAAACCGAATATGCTTAAAAGACTCAACATCATGTGATTTGAACCTTCAAGTGTAACACTATTCGATTTGTGCAATTGCCAAACATTAAACCTTATCGTCTTTAAATGTTTTTGGTGTACGGAGTACCCGATGATGATTATTGGAAAACTAGTATCATTTGCTAATAAACCGTTATCATACCTTGTTCTATCTGATAGTTTTTGACACTATTATCGCACGGACCCTTTTTCGTCCTTCAGTTATTTTTGCTTCGCTTTTGAACTTGGGCTACTGTGGATTCATTTATTTTAAATGGTAAAAAAGTTCGTGGATTGACAAAAAATTGAATTTTCGTAGATATTTGATTTCGTGGTTCACATGTTACCACGATATCCACGGTATACAACGGAAAAAAAATCCACAGTAATACTTGTAGACATTTGATTTTAATTGTGCAATTACGCAAACCATTGACACTTTCGCTGGACCAATTAGCTGTCCACATTGTACCCACTGATGGTTTTTGAAACTTGTGCCATGCGTTCATCAATATGTATCACACTACTGAATGTCATTGCACCTTTTGATTAATTTGAATTTGAAGTAAGAATCATTACGCGAACTAATGTCTCTCTAACTGATACTGATTTTCTCTTTGCATCTCATTGAAATGTTACCTTAATCCAATACGGGCGTCAATTTTGAAGTTAGTACATCAACATATCAATTAATTGTACTCGAACAGACAGGAGACGGCAAACAAATTCTTTCCTGTTTAAATATAAGAAACTTTGGCATCTTAAAGCACTGAAGCCACTTCAGAAAACTGAAGTAAATTGAAAACATGGTTTAAACGTATGGTCAAAGACATTTTAGTTATCTCTATCTGTTTCTTGTTAATTCTACTGTTCGGTGCCTCGCTTGAATCCCAAATAACTTGTCTAAAAAAGTGATAGATAAGAAGAACTGAATATAGCATCAATTTATGAATAGAGTAAATTTACTTATTATAGTTATACTGTCTAATGACTTCATCATATTTTATGATGTATTGTTTTCTGTATTCGAATAAGATTCATATTAAAATATTGGTATCCAGATTATAAGATTTATTTAAAAACAATTTCGTCCACTCCACCCAATACAGAACGAACTTTCACAAATCTATAAACATGTTAAATCTTCTTTAAATTTGTTTTAATATGACTAGTTTTTCAAGAACAGAATCAAAACACAGATTAGTATGGCACCCTCAACGGAGTTCGGGTGACATACTGTTATTCTACGTTTCTTTTTACGGCACCCTCAACGGAGTTAGGGTGACATATTGTTATTGTTCGTTTCTTTTTTCTTATTATTATATTTATTCTTCCACACTTTTTTGTCTATGCTATTTCTCAGAATTGGCTTGAACAATATTCATGGAACTATACCATAATGTAGACCACTATATAAAATTGTGCAATCGGGGTATGGCATCATCAAGATGGCTGTCGTTGCCATGGGAACTGAAATTATTGTTGTTATTGTTGTTGTATTATGTACAATTACTTGATAGCTGCTGTATTGAGGGATATTTCCATTAGATAATTCAAGACAATTACTATTTCTTGACGCCCCGACCAATAGACGAAATATTCAAAGCAAACCACAACTATACCAGCTGTGGCGTCTGATTAATCGTCATTCGTGTTTTGTAAATCTCTCTTATTGAAGTTACTAAACGTCAAAGCTAAAAACACTTGAAGTTCGAGAAATGGTTTGCTTCCGATGAACTATTGTCCCTAGGTAAAAAAGGCATTAAATCCATATCTGATTTTATATAGAAAAACAGATAGAGGTATGATAAATACTATTATTATTATTTGTTTCATTATTAAAATGAGATATTTAATATATTTTTTTAAATTATGATTTCATTTGTTTATTTTGAAAGATGTACACACTTAAATGATTTAAACATGTGTTATTTCATCTTAATTTGAATTGCAGGTTCGTTTTCCATATTAAAATACAGTTTCAATTTGAATTTACACGATGCAAAATAGTGACGGTCCATTCTTCAATAGTGATTCATTTGCATATATTTCAACACAATTGCTTCTCATATGAAAAACTACTGGATTTAGTTCCGGTGTTCAGATTGTTATCAGATATTATATACCAACAGAAAAAAAAAGGAAAAAAAAAACACATGTAAGATATACAATATGCTTATCATTACTCCAGAATTCACTAGTAATTTAACAGGTAAAACCTATTACACAAAATCCTTTGAGCTTCTGGACTGTTTCATGAATCATGTTATTTACGGACTAGAGTGTACCTTGTATGGGCTACTTTATATTGGTATAACTCGACGAACATTGCGTAATATGATAAACCAACACCGGTCTGATAATAAAAATCTGATATCCAGGATTATTTATAACCATTTTAAATAACATAACAATGATCCTTATTTATTCATGAAAGTACGCATCATTAAAAAAAAAATTAACAACCATACTAATATCAATATACTTAGTACGCCTTTACGAACAGATAGAATGAATTTCTGGATATTGGAAATAGGTACGGCAATAATAACGATAATGATAATGATAATGATAATGATAATGATAATGATAATGATTATGATAAAGGTAATGATAACATAAAGATGTAGAAAATTTGTCTAATACAGCCTGCAGGGATGTAAATGTAATGCGTTTATTCAACAGTAGCTTAAGCCCAGTAGTCAGCACTTCTGTGTTGACTTGAGTTATCATTGATATGTTCATAATAATGAATTAACTGTTAACAAAACTTTTTTTTTGAATTTGAAATACTAAGGCTTTTCTACTTCAGGAATAGATTACCTTAGCTGTATTTGGCAAAACTTTTAGGAATTTTTGTTTCTCAATGCTCTTCAACTTCGTACTTTATTTGGCCTTTTAAATATTTTTGATTCGAGCCTCACTGATGAGTCTTTTGTAGACGAAACGCGCGTCTTGCGTAAGTGTAAAATTTTAGTCCTGGTATCTATGATGAGTTTATTAAGATCCAGGCGTAGTCATGGTCAAAAACATTACCATAGTCCTAATGTTAAATGCCTTCCAAATCTAGATCACTCACTGGGAGCTTTGATGACATTTTTTACATCTCTATCATCTGCTTGCTAGACCATTTTATTTTCACTGACTGTAAACTTTTAAAAATGTTTAATAGATTATGCCCTTGAAAAAAGATAAATAGATATGTTTTCCCAATATACAAACTCGTAAGTATGATTTGTGATGTTTACTCTCCGTCTATTTACAACAGTGAGATCAGAACCATTGCACGCTGAAAATAGGAAATGCCTTCCAATTCCGTTTCCAAATAATGGAATCAATGCAATCAACATCAGAAATTTTCTTCATCACAAAAAACAGAAAACTCCGCTTTATTTTCAAAATCAGTCTGTTCCTATTGTGTCCTATAGTTACACCAAATTATTGCACCTAAATTATTAAACTATAAACAAGCATTGCAAGATCTTGATTAAGAAGAGTACTTGAAAATATCTCTCACATTTGACTGTTTCCACTCTCCATATATTTACAACCCCCTTAGACTTTTAATTACTTTTGATCTAAATATTATTCAACATGAACATCTCCGGAAGGTGATATCTCAATACATAGTCCAAAAATGAAGCGCGATTCGGACACACAAGATTTTAACAGTGTTGTTTCTTTTTTGTTTACCCTTGTATTTATATTTACCTAATTTTAAATTTATCGAGAGAGTGTATTTCATAAACGGTATGTTCTATCACCTACAAAAACTTCATTTCAAATTTACAACACAGTGTTTTCTTCATGGCTCAGACAATTTCTAAACATCTAACATACATGAGAATCATATTTCATTGACTTTTACATTTGCTGTTATATGAAAAATGTAAAAGCGCAAATGTTTAGAATGTTTAAATATCACATATGAACTTTTTTTTCTGGTTGCAATACTCATCAAACAAGAATCCTCTTTTGTCAATACCTCCATCACTAAAAAGTGTTCCACAATTTGCAGGAAAAGACGGGAATTGAATGTCATAATTGTTTGGTTGCTGTGGTGTCTTAAAATTGAAGTAGTTCATTGAATTTGGTGTGATCCATTTCCACACACCTTCGTTTTCCAAATCTGAAGCACCAACAAAAAACTGGTAGCCTGTGCCATCGTCTGAAAGAATATTCGTTTTATTATTGGCCTTGCCTACAGTCTTTAGTGAGTTACCTGTGGTAAAATCACAGAAAATATCTTTCTTGTAAATACATGAAATAGTTTATAGCGCTTTGCAACAAAGAGGATGAAATAATGAAGGGACTTTCAAAAGTCGACGAAGAGACGAAGATAAAAATCAAGCCAGTTCACAAAATAATAATTAGAAAACAAAAACCTGAGTACAACGAAACTTACAAAAAACGGTTGAAAATATAAGTTGGCGTATGACATTTTGTTAAAAACCTCCAAGTTGACAAATGTACTGCATCTACATAACATACGGCTATATAATATATCATTCGAAAACTTATTATCTGTACCATTTGTTTTGCTCGCTCTTCGATAATTTGTACGGTGCAACTTCCGTTAAATAAAGGTCTAAGGTCAAAAATGAACATTCGTACATTTTGGAAACATAAAGTAAAATGACCTTGTCTGGTTCTTGTGTGATTTTTATCCTTTTTTTCTAAAACGAAATGAATCTTATTGAACAGCGGTATGGATTTTGTTCATTGTTGAAGGCCTTAGGGTAACCTATAGTTATTAACCTCTATGTCGTTTGGTCTCCGGTGGAGAGTTTTCTCATTGGCAATCATACCACATCTTTTTTTTTCATAAGAGGTTAATTGCGAATATTTACAGAAAATTGCAATTTTGCACTAAAATCAATAAATAATCATATTAAGTCTAAAATAAAGCGAATTTATGGTGTATAGCTCAAGGAAGTTGTTTCATCAAATCAGAATGCAATCTATGTTATATTGTACCAGAAACAGCCATCTTTTGAAGTTTTTAAAGTTCCAAAATACCACTTTCTCCAAATAGGCATCATTATGTTTCTCTGTGTTTAATTAAACTCTCTGTGTTTAATTAAACACAGCGATTGTAGTGAATATCAAGGAGATATTAATTTGCCATATTTTAAGAAGGTATGATACAAGTAAACAAAGAAATATGCTAGTTATACAAAGTAATATATGCTTTTCGAAGTCTAACTCATTTGCGTTTTGTAATCATATTGAAATACTAACATGACCTTGCTCCTAAATCGATGGCGAAATTGAAAGAGGTTACATGCGTTTTGAATTAACTATAAATAATTCTACTGCTGTTTCCATTTAAAAAGTGTTAAACATGTAAAAAGATTAACTCTGGTTCCATACCCGAATGAACACTGTTTGCCCTATCCGCTTTTAAATCTCAAATCCATGTGATTTCTTTTATGTTAGCACATTGTAAGGTAAAGTTAATAAATAAACTCATTATAGATACCAGGATTGAAATTTTGCATTTGCACCAGACGCGCGTTTCGTCTACAAAAGACTCATCAGTGACTCTCGAATAAAAATATGTTAAAAAGGCCATTAACAGCGATTCACATATTTAACTCTCTCCTTTCGTATTTGACAAAAGGCTGTCTAATTGGCAAAAATACCAAATCTCCTCATTTTTTTTTTCGAATATAAATAAATTCTAATTGGCAGTAATTGCTTCCGTATGAATAAGTTATAACAATATACTGAAGTCAAAGCAAACATGATTTAAAAGTTCACATCCAGAATTGAAACGTAAATAGTTACGTCAAAGTAACTTTGATTCACGACCTGTCGGTAACTTTGTTGTGTTTTGAATTGTTTAATCATTAACGAATGCATGTGTTCCAGATCTCAGTACATATATTTATAATTGACTTACAGAAATTATAGATGAAATCGAGACAACTATTATGCTTCGTTTCGGAGTCTAAAACTATTAAATGTCCTCTTTTTTCTTCACAGTATCGCAAGGCTTCATACCATGACAGTTCAATCTCACTTAACATTATACATAAATCATTGAACACCATGAAGCCGGTTTCTGCACAAGCTAAATGTTAAAGAGCAAACAACCATTAAATGTATATCTGTTTAACGTGTACATTGGATTATAATGGTGAAGAAAAACTGCTCGAATTAAATCGTTTATTGTTGATTTTGAAATATTTTCATGGTTCCATTATTATTTTTGTCATTACTTCAATAGTATATATTTTATATATAATAGAACACACCCGCGGGGTCGTGACTGAATCTAAGTATCTACGCCTTATTTTTAGACTAGATTTTTAGTATTTGTATTGTCATCTAATAATGTCATGCTGATTATAAGGCCACAGTTTTCTCTGCTTTCAAAATCTTTCTATTCGAACCCGTGGAACCAGAACTTGTTAATTATTGGTCATATTAATTATGTTGAAAACAAAAGGGCCTGGAATGGTGTAATTTTTAATCAACAGGTACCATTGTCCTATAATAGTTATATATACAGTTGAATTCGTTGATTCGTCGTGTAAAAGTCATGCCGGCTAATAAATTGAAAAGTGCTTACGCCTTATTTTTAGCCTGGATTTTTAGTATTCGTATTGTCATCTGATAAAGTCATGCTGATTATACTGTGCACAGTTTTTTCTGCTTTCAAAATCTTTCTGTTTGAACCCGTCCTGTTTTTGTTTTTATAACAACCTAAAACTACATGTGACATTGATTGAATTTAGTATTTAGTAGTATCAATCCCTGTATAATGACGAAGTTCGGGTGTGATAATGACCCGTGTTTATAGTAAATCCCAAATACACCCTTTGGTGGTGTACCTGAAAGAGGCAGAACGTACAGAGTAGGTAACAAAGTGACATATACAATTGGTATCGGTATCGGATTACATCCGGAACTTGTTAACTATTGGTAATATTAATTATGTGGAAAACAAAAGGTCATGTTCTGGTGTAATTCTTAATCAACACCATTGTCAAATATATCAGTTATATATAAAGTTGACTTCTTTGAATCGTTGTTTTTACGTCATACCGGCTAACATATTGGACCTCGTTATTTTAGTGTTATAGATGTAAACAAAATGACAATAACATTTTATGACGTCCGAGCGCTTTTCAGGATTCATCTTTCACGTCCAAATAAAGTCCATTTTGGCAATCTTTGTTGCTTATAGAAGAGTTTGAGTTCTTTCATGCTTGGTCCGTCTAGTTTCACGATAGAGCAATGCAACCTATTTTTTGTTTTTTGTTTTATAGTTTTATAGTTTCACATTATAAAATCTTGACACCAACAAGCAGAATAAAAACCAATGTGCAGCATAGGTAACTCTGACGAATTTTATCGCTTTTGGGTGCTTTTTCTAGATCTTTGTGAGTGGGTATTGATACAAACTGTTTTGTAATTGTCTTTCTAATTCGCCAAAAAATTATGTGTAAATATTGATAAATACACTCATCATAGATACCAGGATTGAAATTTTGTATTTGCGCAAGACGCGCGTTTCGTCTACAAAAGGCTCATGAGTGATGCTCGAATAAAAAATGTTAAAAAGGCCAAATAAAGTACTCAGTTGAAGAGCGTTGAAGAGCATTGAGGACCAAAAATTCCTAAACGTTTTGCCAAATATAGCTCAGGTAATCTATTCCTGAGGTAGAAAAGCCTTAGTATTTCAAAAATTCAAAGATTCAACAGTTTCCATCAAAGGAGTTTAGCTGACGAATTAACGATTGATTTTTCTTTACTCATTCCATTTGTGTGCGGTTAGTTTCTAGAACCTTTTGTTCTCGGTTGATAATTATTTGAAAAAAAACATTCAACGTGTATGCAAAACGATAAACAGAAATTCTAAATTTTTAAATGAACACTCCACTGAGAGCACTAAAATTGTTTCAAAATCAATCAGCACTAAATTAAGTTAGTCCAAATTGACTTTCTGGATTTATCTCATCAGACTTTTGATAGCAATGAATGTATGAATTAGCCGATAAATTAAATGTATTTTTTATATAGTTTATTTACTACTGATGCTCCCTATATATCACTCCCATTGAGCACTACTGGCCTTTAATTAATCATGCATTTTTCTTGTATAGTTAAATCCTACTCAATGCACATCTGTAAATCACAGTTCAGTTGCAAGACAATTACAAAATCAGGTTTACAGAACTCATCAAAAGAGTCAAGAATATCATAAATGATAAAGATAAATATAAATATTTTTTAAAATGTTTATGATGTTTGCTCTAAAGTAATTAGGTAAACAAATTACAAATAGATGTTGAATAATACCACAAGTCTGCGTTTATCGTCATATCGTTGAGCGGTAAATACGAACTTGGTTTGAAAAATATATATATATATATTGTCGCATAACCCACCTTGCGTTCGCTTTGTGTAAGTATTGACAAGCGCATGATTTGATGAATCTGTGGACAATGTTGACAAGCCAAAACATGAATTTTGAAGCAGATATATAGACTTGCAGGAATAATATTGTGTACAAGTGGCAGCACATTCTTCAAGAGAATACGACACATACTGAAATACATATTCAGCAGATTGAGTTGAAGGTGTGCTGGTCGGTAGCTTCTCAAATGTCCAACTGCCAAACGTTCCTTTAAGTATAATGAAAAGCATTATAATTATCAAAACTGGGTTTGTATAAATTTGACAACTTTTTTGACTTGCAAACTTAGTCTGGATTGTTTTTGTTGCAATACGACATAATTACTACATATATGTAATTTGGTCGAATGAATTGCTCATTAAAATCCGACATTTGTTTTGTTAATGTCTTTTGATTGTTTCTCTTGTCACAAAAACGTACGATGTTTTTTGCATGGAAATTGATATTCATACGTAAGATAAGGCAATAGTACTCAGATAATGTAATATTATAAGTTTTGGAACCATACTTTTAAAGAGAAAAAGGTAAAAAATGCCATATGTAAGATTGCCACTTTCTTGTGTTACACTTCCTTAATTATACAACAGAAAAGATCTTATTAAATTATGTGTCTCAATTCTGTCGTTTTCCTGTATTGTGAGCATGAAATTGTATATTCCTCGTGTAAATATTATCTATACAATATGATACTTATATGTCAAAATCATTTCCCAGAGAAAAACATTAACATGCTGGAAAGAAAGACGAAAAACCATTCACTTCAAATTCAACAGCACATACACCAGACTAGCATTAACGGTACCAATTTTATTGCATCGGATGCACATTTCGATAGTCAATGTCTTTATAGTGATGCTCAAAAATGTCAAAATATTTTAGAGTCCATAACCTAATACAGACTTTTTAGAGCTAATAAAACCAATCAGGACCAAAAGTAAAAACAAACCCGAACAATGAATCAGAGCTCTTAATATAGTTATATAGTTAAACATTTTGAACACTGTCAGGGTTAAAATGAAACAGAGCTAAACTGAGGGTGTTTGGCTTAGGGGAAAAACACTAGAAAAAATAAATATGAAAATATCAACTGGACAAATAAACCTGTAATAAGCCTAGGTATATATGGTGGTCATTATAACAAAGAGTGTCAAAAATTTAATGCTGAAAAATCCGCAATTTTTTTTTCTTAATTTGAAAAAAAGAAACTTCACCATGACAGGGAGAATCAAAATAAAACCTAAATTATTCCCAATGTTACATTTTTAGCGTCTGTAACGACCATAGATAAAGAGTTTCAAACCAGTTAGAAAACATTATAAATAATTTTTTATGGAATAATAAAACTGAAAAGGTAAAACACTCCATATTTAATTATGACAAATTAAATTGGGGATTAAAAATGATTAATTTAGAAAAATAGAATCTATAACATTGGTTGGATTGAATATTACAGAATGAATAAAACATTGTTCTGTATAGCTTTTCATTTGTCTGTTTTCTTGGCGGCTCATAAGCACAATGTTATCTTTGTTTGTTATTTAGTTTTTTTTTGTCTTTTGCAGACGGTTTTTGGTCATGAAATGGTCAGTTCGTTTCCGACTCATGAGTTTGAATATCCTGTTGCTATCTTCCGCCTTTCTTTATCAATTGTTATTGTTTAACCTGATAGTTTGTAGAATTGAAATAGGTAATACAGTATTTACAAAGACTAAAAAATAAGCAAACATACTTAGAATGCATTTGTTTATATAATCAAATAGGTACGCTGTAAAACTGTTTTTCGGTACCAGTTACGCAGAATCCTCCCCCTCCCCCCCCCCCCCCCCCCAAAAAAAAAAACAAGCAAAAAACAAACAAACAAAACAAACAAAACAAAACAAAACAAAACAAAACAAAACAAAACAAAAAAAAAACAATCAAAAGAGAAGTAGAAGATTCTAGTTAGGCAAAAAATCTACAAAGACCCTCAAACTTAGTTGCAGTCTTTCAATAATAATAAAAAGTGCACTAACTTACGAGTTGTCGTTATCAACAAAATAATACTAATAATTCCAGTCTTCCACATATTCAAGATCTTCTGATGATGAATACATTCATCAACTGAATGAAATTAGATGCAAAAATATGTTGTCACTCATTCAATGTAGACAAGACAATTGGTGTCGTAATTTATTTGTTGTTGAATTGATTTTATCTTATTTTATATGTTATTTTACGATGAAGAATTATCTATTATGAAGTAATTGTATTTAGAATCAACAAGAATTAAATCAAAGATAAAATAATAGATTCATTTTATATTGATTATTAAGTATGTTTACTTAAAACTTTGTCTTACATTACTACACTTCCTGTGTAAAAAGCTTTTTGTTTATGAATCACCAGCAGTTCGAACGCAGCCGAAAAATACAAAAGGAGTTAAACCTATAATGAATTAAGTTAGTTATTATCATGATCGATTTTGTTTGTTTACTTTTTTACAGAAATGGTCATAATAAGTGGTATTGACCTACTGAAAAATGGATATAAAATCACTTTATTTGTATAACGTCATCTTAAATACCAAGATTAAAATTGTACACGCCAAACGTGTCTACAAAAGACTCATCAATGACACTCGAATAAAGCAAGTTACAAAGGCCAACTAAAGTACGAAATTGAAGAGCATTGAGGTCCGTAAATTAAAAACAATTCTGCACAATTCACAAAGTTTTTCATAAGTACACATCCAAATTGGATATTAATAGAAGACTCCTGTTTGCAAAGGAAATACGATGCTTGTCATTATGTTAGTGAAAAAAATCAAGCTATAAAAATAAGGAGATGTGGTATGATTACAAACGAGCCAACTATCCACCAAAGTTCAAATGAAGTGGATGAAAGCAATTATAGGCAACAGTACGGCCTTCAGAAAAATCCACACCGAGTTACACATCGGCTCTAAAAGGCCCTGACATGAAAAATATGAAACAATTCAATTGAGAAAAGTAACAGCCTAATTCATAACAATACAATTTACGAAACACAAATATGACAGATATGAACCAACGACAACCACTGAACTACAGGCTCCCTACTTTTACATGTTGAAATGTAAAAATGTAAATTACTTAGACTTTGAAACATGGCCAGCATTACGGTGTATTGACTTCTTGTTGTTTCTCTGTTATTTTTGTGCTACTGTCTTAATAACCTTTAACCCACATATCCTTTGATTCATTTTAAGAACGTGATCAGGTATTCCTGAAACTTCTGTAACCAAATTATTCTTCAAAATTAAATTTTCCTGTGCAATATTCATATTGATTACAGTAATTTCAGAAAGTTTTAAATTAGATAATTTTTAATGAGACCAAAATATTTGTCAGTATATAAAAGGTCATAATGAAGCGTTACTACTCTCAAGAACAACAAACGAGACCTTTTTATAAGTTGCACCCAGAGACACATATACCATATATCGTTATATCGTTATATATATATATATATATGACTCTGATTGCAACACACCGAGTTACACATCACTTGGAAATTGAACGACACATTTCTCTATACCACTATGAGTAGTTAGCCATGTATAGATAAGCCATCTACAAAATGTCCCAAATCAATGAATTTTGATTTTATGAGGTGTTCAGTTTTCCAATTTTGTAAAAAATGTAACTATCAAGATTATGGTACCCCATTCACACGACACAATAACAAAACAACAATACCGGTTTGCGTTCATAAATATTCCGGATTGAATAAGTATTTGTAAATTAGGAATCAAATCATTTGAGGTCATTAGTCATCCGATTGGAACAAGCATCGGATTGGAATATAGAATAAATATACTTGTAAACATAAATGCATATTATTATCGAGAACAAAATATCAGTTTTTGAAGAATAAAGCTATTTTAGTTTAGATACTAATTCATTTATACTAATTTATTTACGTGCATCCGTGCTAATTGGTGCCCATATATTTTGCATATAATTTGGCATACAAGTCATTTGCTGATAAAATGTGGGATCTAATATAACATTATTAATGTATTTTTAAATATCGCTATTTTACGAAAATTTCCTTTGATCTTACTGATTGATAATTTCCTTTCTCAGCGGAGTCGATTGATATGAAAATTATCGCTAGAAACTAAGGGGGCACGTACCGTTGCTAATGAAATTGACACGAAATTGACAACGTCGTCATACGTAAAATAGCGATAAACAGATTATCATTGGTCATCTCAACTTAATTGCTTTTCTCGCTTTCGCCGTACCGGCTCAAGCGAGAAAATCAATCTCGTTGAGATGATCAACGATAATCTATAAATCTCAGTTAAAAATTAATATTGCTAATTAATATCGCCTTGGTTTGCTGTCAGTGTAAATATCTATGAATGAAATTTAGTGTTTTCGACAGAAATATCGTTTTTTGGAACACCTTTCCTTTGCGGAATTAGAATATGTAAGTATTGCTATTTTTCATATAACATATTTTCTCTCCATCATTACACTTTATGATTGGATTTTACGACATTACTCAATGAAGTATGGCAATAAATATGAACACATGTACACTGGTAATTCTAAGTAATTTTGAATTGTTAATTCTAAGGTATCAGCTAGTCGTATGCAATAGCAAAATCTCGTCAATACAATTATTTTATTGTGTATTTGCTTACATAAAACCTTGTTTTCACTAACATGAAATAGGAGTTAAGAAGATGATACTAAAAGACAAAAATGTGGTACAAAACAATGTACTCTGCATGGCTCTGAAACTTAGTTCCTTTGGAATTTCAACCAAAGGCGAAGAACTGGATCTTCCATCACTGTATTGGATACCTAAACTACATAAGTGTCCTAACAAACAACGGTATATTACTGGGTCTTCCAAGTGCTCCACGAAACCTCTTTCTAAATTACTAACATCTATTTTATCAGCAATCAAAGCCGGGCTCCAAAGTTATTGTGAAACTGCCTATTCTAGAGGTGGCGTGAATCAGATGTGGATACTAAAAAATTCCAAAGATCTTTTAGAGTACATACAATCTAAAACTCTCTCATCTTGCAATAGTATTAAAACATTTGACTTTTCTACACTTTACGCAAGTATTCCCCATTCCAAACTAAAAGACAAATTGAAAGAGTTGGTATTACTTTGTTTCATTAAAAATAATGGCGAACGTAGATACAAGTGTCTTGTCTTGGGGAGGGATAAATCCTACTTTGTAAAGAATCACTCTGATTCAAACAAAACATTCTCTGAAACTGACATTATCAAGATGCTTGATTTCTTGATTGACAACATATTTGTTACGTTTGGAGGACGTGTTTTTCAACAGACTGTCGGAATTCCAATGGGAACCAATTGTGCCCCTCTTCTTGCCGACTTGATTCTTTATTATTATGAGGCTGACTTCATACAGGAACTTCTTAGGAAGAAAGATAAAAAGTTAGCAATATCCTTTAACTTTACGTTCCGCTATATAGATGATGTTCTCTCACTAAATAATACAAAATTTGGTGACTATATTGAACGAATCTATCCCATCGAACTAACGATACTAGATACTACAGATACAGTTAAGTCTGCCTCATATCTTGACTTACATCTAGAAATTGACAATGAGGGTCGGTTGAAAACAAAACTTTACGACAAAAGAGATGATTTAAACTTCCCAATTGTGAACTTTCCATTTCTATGTTGCAACATTCCTGCAGCGCCTGCATACGTAGTATATATCTCCCAATGATACGATATTCCCGGGCTTGTATTTCCTATCATGATTTCCTTGATAGAGGATTGATGCTCACAAGGAAGCTATTAAACCAAGAGTTCTAAATTGTGAAGTTGAAATCATCCCTTCGTAAATTTTACGGACGCAATCACGAGTTGGTTGACCGTTATGGAATAACCGTTTCACAGATGATATCGGATATGTTCCTTATGTCGTAACTACAATGCCCTTTCCTTTTCACGAATGTGACCTTCCAAATTAGACTATTTACCGGATTTGTAATTACATAAGCAACACGACGGGTGCCACATGTGGAACAGGATCTGCTTACCCTTCCGGAGCACCTGAGATCACCCCCAGTTTTTGGTGGGGTTCGTGTTGCTTAGTCTTTAGTTTTCTATGTTGTGTCATCTGTACTATTATTTGTCTGTTTGTCTTTTTATTTTTGGCCATGGCGTTGTCAGTTTGTTTTCGATCTATGAGTTTGACTGTCCCTCTGGTATCTTTCGTCCCTCTTTTAGTTAACATCTAATATGAGAAACATAAATCATTAAATAAACTATTTTCTGTTATGTTAAAAATGATAACGCACAAATGTTTAGAATGTTTAAATTTCACATATGAAACTTTTTTCCTGGTCACAATACACATCAACTAGATATCCTTTTCTGCGCTGAATACCTTCACTAAAAAGTACTCCACAATTTGCCGGAAAAGATTTAAACTTATCGTCGTCATTGTCTGGTTGAAATGGTGTCTTAAAATTGAAGTAGTTCATTGTATTAGGTGCGATCCATTTCCACACTCCTTCATTTTCCAAATCTGACGCACCAACAAAAAACTGAGCTCCTGATCCTTTATCTGAAAAGAAATAATTGTTTTATTTTTTTGCCTTTTATACACAGTTCTAGTATTTGCTAATATTCTATTTGTAAAACCACTGAAAACTTCTTTTTGTAAATAGTTAGTAGCCCTTTGAAACAATAGAGGCTTAAATAATCAAAAAGACGTTCACAAATCATAAGACGAAGATAAAATACCAAAGCAATAACAAAAAATGTCAAGCTAGTCAACGAAATACTAAACTGAAAACTAAAAATTTAATAATATGAATACTATCAAAAAGTGGATTGATATATTAAGATGATCTAGAAGAGTAAGCAGATCTTGATGCACTTAGGAATTTCTTTTACGTAGCTTATTTATATAAATGATATATGTTTATTTAAAAAAAATATTTCACAAACAAACACATATCACGATACGATTTAATGACGGTTAAAACGAAGAAAACTTTTTATAGTATTTGGAACAGTTGTTGTTTTACAGCTTTATACATGATATATACATTTATCATATACTTAGAGCAAATAACTTATTATTTTTACGGTATGATAATAACATTAAATTTACGAAAATTCCATATTTTCCGTAATGGTGCTTAACGGGCTGATATGAAATCTTTATCAACTGCTTCTGGTTATTATCGCATGTCTTTCCGTACCGTTATCGCATGCCAATTCGACGTCACTCAGCAAATTCTGGAAAATATACCCCAAGATACGTTTTCAGTGAAAAACATAACAATGAATGATAAAAAAACCCCAAATATTATGACCAGGAAAATAAAGAGTATTGCAAAACAAATGATACAATAAAATGCATTTTTTTCAAAATTTTCAAAATCAAATTTTTAGAATTGAAATTTAGTTTTGTAAATTAAATACTCACCTTCATAAATTCAGATATCAGTCCACTCGCTGCATTATTCAAACGTAAACCAGCCAGAAAAAAGAACAATACCCCCGTGACAACCTCTCCCACCTGACGCATGCGTGCAATAAACCTTCATCATTCGTTCCTTGAATTGCCAGGCACCAAGGAAGATGAAGTGGAGGGGGCGGGACCTCTTATTTATGAAAATGAGTATTTAATTTTCAAAACTAAATTCTAATTCTAAAAATTAGATTTTTATTACATTAAATACCTCACCTTCATAAATTTAGATAAATAGAATTTAACGAAGTGCTGAATCCCCCTCACTAGAAGGAAGAAAAACAACCTGTTGAGCAGCAACTAAAGGTCCTAAAGAAAAGAGATTGTCACGATAAAGAGGCATATAGCGTAAAAAGTGTTTATAAAAGGCACTATCTGACCTCTAAAAACCTCTAAAAACCAGCTGACAAGATATCCGACAAAGAGGAGAATTAAAAATGTTCAAAGAAGAGACTAAGGCTCTTACTTTATGAGCTTTAACTTGATGTTTAGCTAAAACTTCAGATGAAGCAGACTTACAAGCCAACATGACAGTATTGCAAATCCAGGTAGAAATGAGTTAAGCAGAAATGTCAGAAATTACTTTTTTTAATAGGAATGAACAACCTAGAAGAACCAGCAGGTCTAAATTTTGCTGACGAGGCTAGGTACAAAAGCAAAGTTCTCACAGGACACAACACCTGATTATCTGCAGAAGCAGGTATGGCAGGAATAGTAAATAACCCAGAACCTTTATGAGGTAATTGCTTCTTAGCTAGAAAGAAGGAACAGTGAAAAGCGTAACGGCAAGACTCAGAAATTGACATGGCATGAATCTCACTCCTTCTACGACTAGTAGCCAAATCTATGAGAAAACAACATTTTGAAAATAAATATTTGACGGATGCTGAATGCAAAGTTTCAAAAGGCGGAAACTGGAGAACCTTCAAGACTAAACCTAAGTCCCAAGAAGGATCCAAACGCCTTTCACGATGTCTATTAAGGCAAAAGTTTTAAATCAACAAGGACAAAAACTCATTATCACCAAACTCTGAGCCTCCTGAAAGACATATAGTTCTGGCTATGGAAGATCTATATCCCTTTATAGTACACGGAGTGTAACCTTTTTCATCAAAAAGGTAAAAGAAAAATCCGCTATCTGTTGCAAAGTAACTGAGAGAGAATCAATCTGTTTTGACTGACACCAAGAACAGAAAATTGACAATTTGGAGTCATAAACGGCTCCTGTAGATTGCCTGACTGATCCTGCGATACGCTTGGTTGCTCCTTTAGAGATCCCTCTGAATTTTGTGCAAGATCTTGGGAAGAAGACGAAAGGGAGGGAAAATTTAACTGAACATTCCCTTCCAAGATAGGATCATAGCTTTTTCGTCTTGAATGGGGGAAACGTAAGTCTCCAACTTGTCATTTAGACCGGTGGCAAAAAGATCTATATTAGGACGATCCCAACGAAGAATGGTCTCCTGAAACACTGATGGATGAAATTTCCAATCTGTGTTCACTCGAACACGCAAACGGGAAAGAGCATCCGCTAGAAGATTTTGACTGCCTGGAACATGTCTCACTGACAGTATTACAAAAAATGTATATCGAGACTCTGACACAGAAGAAGAATTTCCTTGCTCGGACGATACAGTGAAAAGGAATGAGTCCCACCTTGATTCTAAAGATAAGCCACTACTGTGAAGTTGTCCGTGGTTACCAGAAGGGACTGGCCTTGAATAACTGCTCGAAAATGTAGGAGAGAAAAAACACAGCTCTCATCCCCCCAACCCATCAAACTCGCATCTATGAACAGAGATAGACTGGGGTCTGCAGGATCCAACAAAACTCCCTTCAGAAGATTTTTGTCCTCAAGCCACCACTGAAGATGAGGTAACAACCGAGAAAGAATTGGAACAGGTGCCTCCCACAACTGAGAAATTGGTAGTCAAAACTCCGACTGATACCGCTGGATTGGAGGAATGTGTAGACGTCCTAGTGGAATGACGTCCATGATTTAAATCAAGACACTCACCAGCTGAAGAAATTGACGAGCTGGAACCGTTGAAAACTGCATCAGAGCACTGACTAACTGCCGTACCTTGATTACCTTCTCTTCTGGAGGAAGCACTAGACCCATATCTGTCCAAAAATGTTCTCCAAGGAAAATGTCCCAGTCTCAGGAGTAAAAGGATAGCCAAATTGGTGTGTTCCTTCAGAAGAGATCGCCAATGATTCTTGATTAAAGAATCGTCTAGGTAGGAGTGAATGAGTACCGCCTGAGTATGAAGATAAAACACAACAGTCTGAAAAATCCTGGTAAAAACTAGAGGAGCTATAGCTAGGCCAATAGGCATAGCCTTGAAACTGTACACATTGTCTACCCAAACCAGTCGCAGGAAATGACGAAACTTGGGAGAAATTGGGAAGTGAAAATAAGCGTCCAGCAAATCTAGAGAGGTCGTCCAAATTCCTGAATTATGAGTCGACCTGATTGACCTATTGGTTTCCATTTTGAAATGTGGGACCACCTGGTAATGATTGAGAACAGAAAGGTCTAGAACCGGTCTAATTTTCACGTTCTTCTTGTGAACCAAGAACAGCCGGAAATAAAACCCTAGATGAAATGGACCTCCTCCAACACACCCTTCTGAATAAGAATGTTCACTTCGTCTTGTAACAACTGATTCTATTGAGAATCATTTGTCACTGACAGATTGGAACAGGAGAAAGAGGAAGCTGTTACAAAAACTTAAGCTCTAATCCCCTCCGTAAAATCGAAAGTACCCACTTGTCTGAAGTTATCAGATACCATTGATCTAGAAAGTGGGACAGCCTGTCCCCCACTGGAAGATGACGAAGAGGAGTAGAATAACTTTCCTCTTACAGTGGGGATGGATTTAACGGAAGGGACAACACATCACTTACCCTGCTTCTTACCCTTTACAACTTTGGCTTTCTTTCCACCTGAAAGGTTAGGACGAGTAATAGCTGATCTCTTCTATGGCTGTGAAGAAGAGGAAGAAGAAGCCTTGGACTGATGAGAGGGAAGAAGGCTTGTTAATCTGAGTAGTTTTGACAAATATTTTCCCATCAGTGACCTTAACATCTACCTTGACAACAGGAGGAACCTTATTCACCTCCCCCTGTAGCTGATCCAAGGAAACAGAGAACAACTTGTCCTTAGACAGAGGAGAACTGAGAAGTCTCTGCTGGAGAGCTTCAAGATTTTTCAAGAATCTACTGTCTCTTAGCAAGAGTAAAATTAGCCACAGTGCCAAAAAGTAGGAATTGAGACATCCCAAGACTCTTGTCTACCTGTCGAAGCATAGACTTCAAGTCTGAAAATTCCTCCCCTTAGTACTTTAAAAGAGACCCAGCTGCCGACAAATAGTGTCCAGCTGTCTCAAGAACACAAGTAAAACACCTCAGATTATTCTTCGACATTACATATAAAGACTGAGAAAAACTGAGACCGTTCATAGGTTTCGAACCAAGTAAACCAGAATAAGCCTTATCACAGATAGGAGCCGACATACCCAAGGAAGATCCATGAATCTCAAAGTCCTTAGCTCTGCATTTCCCTGGGTAAGAGGCAGGTCCGAAACCAGAGAACTTACTACCACTAGTTTTGCTAGTGTTAGCATGGTTCTCAGCCAAAGACGAGTTAACAAAAGACAAAGCTGTTGTGAAATGACCCGACTTTGGAAAAGAATGATACCCCTTCAAATCTGGCTTGACTAAACCAGAGCAAGCCACAAAATCTGAAGGGGCGAGAAAAAATCTTGGTGGAGAAGACATGGGCATATCCGACATATACCTGCTAATAGAATAAACTAGACTCCTTAGACATTCAGAGGGGTTGCCTGATGAAGGCTCCTCCTTAGAAATCCTAGCATCTCCCTCTGTGCTACCAACACTGTCAATATCAGAATAAGCACCTTGGTCTTCAAGAAAGTTACCTTCTTGGCTTCTGGGGGCCAAAGAAACATAATTATCTTCCACCAGATGTCTAGGAGGTGCGGGTGGGTCCTGTGGAGAACCCTGAGACAGACCCATAAGAGTAAGCCTGTTTCCAAACTCAATGAGTTTGTCGTTAACAGTTGCTTGTATCTTATGGATAGAAGTGGTAAGAGTCCTCATCTCATCCTTAAAAGAGGATGATTTTGAAGACGGTCTTCCACCAAACCCCTGACCAGACCAACTGACTGATCCGAATACGGATCGAAGGGCTGAGGATAAGGAGGCAAGTTGGGCATACCCATAGGCATGGTGCTAGCTGGTAGCGTCTCCTGCATAGTTGTCGTGCAAGAAACAGGAGACATTGGTATCTCAGCAGGCCTAGTTACGGTATGTGATACCCTGCTAGGCCTAGATAACCTCGACTGTCTATCACCAGAAGTGAAAGGCAAAGTCCTAACAGGGTCTGGGTCACACCAGAAACACCAGGTATAAACTCCATACTCCTATCCCAAAACTAAATAATACACACTACTATTGAAATAATATAACTATAAATTTTCTATAAAGAAAAAAAAACGTGGTTGAGCAAAAAACTTTTCCTTCTCAAAAACGTGCAGCATGAACCATGAAACCGACAAAAATGATAAAGGTTTATAACGCGCATGCGTCAGGTGGGAGAGGTTGTCACGGGGGTATGGTTCTTTTTTCTGGGTGGTTTCCGGTTGAATATTGCAGCGAGTGGACTGATATCTAAATTTATAAAGCTGAGGTATTTAATGCAATAAAAATAGTTCTTGTATGCATTTTTTTCTGCTGAATTATATGGTAAAAAGATTTGAACTTCTACTTAAGAACCACTCAACGGATCAATACATTAAGCTGTTATTTTTCGCCATTGTTGAAGAATATTTTAAAGAGATCATATTATGTTATTTTTCATATCAGAAGATAGTTTAAGTATTATCAGCCCTCGGTCAATATTAGCGCTCGAGCTTCCTGGTCTTGGGATAATATCAAACCTTGGGCTGATAATACACATGATACATCTGATATGAAAAATGCCATGTAATAATATGATAATATACCAAACGTTTTGTTCCTTTTGAGTATACCTGAGTTCTTGAAAGTAAACCCCGCCTTACAATAATTAAATATATTAAATTTTTAAAGTTAGATTTTGATCAATGAGCTCTATCACGAGAACTCCATGATATTTGAAACTAATTTGTTTTCGATACTTTTCAAAAATATTGCCACGGTGTCAACACCTAGAGTGCTGATGGCTGTAGGTCAAATCAAAGATTTTAAAGTTGGGAGGCGATGCGTTTCGTTTAAGGACACGGTGATTTTCAATACGAACAAAGATTAGACTGGTTAGAAGCAGAATAATTAGCACTGGTGGGATAATTTTTTTTTTCAAGTGGATTGTTCCAATTGTTATACAGCACAAACAAGGATTTATATCAAAATCAAATTAACTTATTCTTGTCTTGATATCATTTCTATATTTGTTTATAAGTTAAACATCATCATCTTTTTTTTAGACCAAATCAATAAACTTTGAAGGTAAATAATGAGATCAGACCGTCTGTGGTAGGTCCAATTTGAATTTGCACATCTGTTGCAATTTAAAAAAGTAAGCAAACTATGAAATATTAACGGACTTTCCGATTTGACTTTTCCTTGGAGTTCGGTATTTATGTTATTTAACTTTTTAGTGTACTTGTAGACAACTGCTAGAGTATGATATATAATAAAAGTTGAACAAACGAAACGCCTTTTTATACATTTGATAATTAAACAAACGAAACGTCTTTTTATACATTTGATAATTAAACAAACGTCTTACACATTTTACATGTTAATGATGGCCAAATAGTTTCTTACCAAGGTACACATTACGCAATGTTGAGTCGTTTTAGCCTATTTGGTTTTACCAACTCTTCAAAGTGCCACTCTGGTGGAATAAAATGTGTACCGTGAATGTGAAATTGATATGACCATTGTTCGATCATGAATGAAATGAATGAAACAACAATACAACTTACTGTGGCGTTTTAGTATTAATTCATTTATAAAATTTTGTTTTTGTTTTTTGTTGTGAATGCACATTGAAAGCACAAATTTTAAACTGGTTGTTTGCATAAAAGAGGGACGAAAGATACCAGAGGGACAGTCAAACTTATAGATAAACTGTAGCATTATTGCCGAACATATCGTAAACAGTTCACATCGTTTTATAAACTGATCGACATGTGTCTTTAAGTTTGATGTCAATTATAAACTTGTCTTCGAATGTCTGACAAATTGGAGGAAACTTCCATATATACACAAGTTAAAATATTTCCCCTTTTCCTTTTTTTTCTTCGATTTGCACAAAGTTTTCTCATTGGCAATAATACCACATCTTATATAACATGTAGTCATCAGATTATCACAAACTAAAACTATTAAAACAGACATTCCCCATACTTAAATTTCTCCTTTAGCATGTTTAGTATTTGACATAAATTGTCTTATTGGCAAATATAGCACATTTCCTAAACTTTTATTCGAACATTAATAACTTCTTGTGAAAAGTCGATGCTTTAATATGAAGTTAGACCAATGCATTGAAGTCAAATGTAAGATGAAATTAAGACAGTTATATTACTTTGATTCAAGCCTTGTAGGTAAATTTGTGATGGTTCTGAATTGCTGTACCTTAATAAACTATGACCATACAAATGTGAAGTTACGCTAATTATAAAACCAACTGATTTTTATAGTTTGTTCTTATGTTGTGTTCGTATACTACTGTCCCAGGTTAAGGAGTGTTGATTTATAAAACCAACTGATTTTTATAGTTTGTTCTTATGTTGTGCTCTCACATCACTGCCCCAGGTTAGGGGTCGGTTGAACGATAACAAATGTTTACCCGCGCCAAATTCTTTATGTGCCTGTTCCAAGTCAGGAGCCTGTAGTTCAGTGGTTGTCGTAGGTTCATGTATTTCATATATGTTTTTTCGTAAATTGTTTTGTTATAAATTAGTGGGTTGTTTTTTTTTATTGAACTGTTTCATATTTTTCATGTTGTGGCCTTTTATATCCGACTGTACAGTATAGGTTGCCTTTAATTGCTTACATCCACTTCATTTGAAATTTGGTGGATATTTGTCTCATTGGCAATCATACCACATCTCCTTATTTTTATGTTATCCCACCATTTTCTTTGGACAATGCATGTGCCAAGCTACAAATATGACAGTTGTATTCTATTCATTCCGTTAGTTGATAAATGCTATAACGTTTGTTTTTGTCAGTTTTTGTGGACTTCCACCTTTTTAAGTTACATTGGAGTTCGGTATTTTTGTTATACTGTTTTACATGTATTCAAGATCTCAGTACAATTATTTATAATTGACTTACAGTAATTATAGATGAAATTGAGACAATCATTATGTTTCGTTTCGGAGTCTAAAACTATTAAATGTCCTCCTTTGTCTTCACAATATCGCTGGGCTTCATACCATGACAGTTCAATCTCACTAATCATTAAGCATATATCATTGTACAAAATGAAGCCGGTCTCTTTACAAGCTAAATTTGAAAGAGAAAACAATATCATGTAGATCTGTTAAACGTGGTTACATTTTATTATGATGATAAAAAAATACAGTTCTTATTAAATTTTTTTGGTATATCATGCAACATTGTGGTGGTTAAAATATTTTGTTTCTATACTTTTCAAATGTATATATTGTATATACATGAACACAGAAAGAAAAATCACATTCATGACGTCTGAGAGCTTTCCATTCTTCTTTTTCAAGAGGAACACTCAGAATCAAAATTTGAAAGTCGACGATGTATTAATAACAGAGGAGTTAATTATGTATGACCTAAAAGAAACTTAAATGAAAAATCACAATCATATAAGGTCAACTGTATCTAAGACAGAGAGCTGGAACTTTGGTGAATTAACAGAAGAGTTTTTGGTCTTTCTGGCTTGGTTTATTTCGCTTCATATTTGGAAAATGCAATCTTACTGGTCTTAATTCTAATATCTTTTAACATAAAAAAGTGACACTCACAAAAAGAATTAAAAAATGTAAAAAATTATAAATTAAACGGACTCTGTAGTTTGTTTGTGTTTTCTCCATATCTGATTGAGAGGGTATTGATATTAATTGTTTGTGAGTTGTCTTTTAAAATCCAGCAACAAGTACGCTAAATAAGTTTAGGTGACTGGTTCCCGACATTTTTCGTTTATTCATTCCGTTTTCGTGCGTTTTGTTTCAATAATGGTTTGATCAAGATAGACGATAATTAAATTAAAAATCAACATGTAGACAAAAAGATATTAAAAATGTTTTAATAAGCCCTCCGCTGACACAAAAGATAAATGCAGTAGAATAAATTATGAATTGCTTTTTTTTCATTTAACACATCAATACCACCCAAAACCGAATTTTTAACAAGTAAAGGATGTAGGAATAAGTCTGTAAAGCTATCGGCAGAGGGACATAGCTATATTACAGATTTGTTGTTTTACCGTTGACGGCCAAAATCCGAAATAATATGCTTTCTCGGCAATAGTTGGTAAATCTATGTTTTAAAAACTCGTATAGATTTGTGACAACAATTACGTATAAAAATAAAACAGGAGTAGTATTTAAATTAAAACAAAATTTGTATAAGAATATATCACAGAGTTATAATTTGCCGAAAAGACTCATCTTTCAATTAACATAAAAATAAGAAGATGCAGTATTATTGCCAATGAGATAACTCTCTACCTGAGACTAAAAAGTAAAATACCGAACTCCGAGGAAAATCCAAAACGGAAATTCCCCAGTCAAATGACACTGAAGTTAACAACTAAAGTTCACCGTACGTAAGCATGTATTTACCTGAGACATTGCGAAAAATCATACTTTGCATGCTTTGTAAAAACACAGTAATTTGCTAAAACATATCATATATGATCCACAAAAATATTGCAAAATCATGGAATTTATATAAAAGTGTTTCCTGTTCATGAGTTTCTGTGTGACAGTTTTAATCTATGAAACCTTTCATTTCTATATAAAATGGATAAGTGTTAAGAAAATATATAGTGTTTGATTTTTCTTAAGTTGGTTAAACAGATCATTTTACATTTTCAGATAACTTAAGGCAGGGACATGATGTGTTGCAAACGATACTGTTAATGAAAAATCTCATAGACACTGTCCAAAGTAATCAATAAAAATCTTATAATGTATATATATCTTCTGATAATCATCGAACATGTAAATACCTTCAGAGTGTTTATAATACGAGTCGACGATGGAATGATGAGAGTTGTCTGGCGTGATGGATAACAATCCAACACAAGTATTTTCATGTAAATATACAGACTTGCAAGAAGGATACATTGTACAAATCACTGCACACTCTTCCAGTGAAAACGAAGCATGTAAATATACATGTTGTTCAGGCCATGTTGAAGGTATACTTTGTGGTAATTTCTTAAATGTCCATCTTCCTAAAGTTCCTAAAAGTATAAATAGAAGATTTAAAGATTATTACATACAAAAGTATTCAATTTCATTACCAATTCACTGTTTATGTCTTTTTTTTTATGAAAACAAACAATAAAACGTAAAGTAAACAAAGAAAAAAAAAAACAACAGCAACTGAACCCTGTAAACCAATACAACTCAAATAATCGAATAAAAAGAAGAAAACATAACATTACACGTGTCTTTGAAAAAAAACTAACTAAAATTGTCTTTTCGACTAAAACAGCCATTATTGTTTTTGAATAGTAAGCATATTGAATATTTATCAATTATGAAATATATAACGAAAAGTATATAGCGCAAATGTTTTGAAATACAGAGCAACACGAACTCCCCCAATAAACCGGGGTTGATCTCAGGTGCCATGGAAAGGTAAGCAGTTCCTGCTCTATTTGTGTCAAACCTCGTGATGCTTGTAAGTACAAACCCGGTGATCAATCGAATTTGGTCTGTCATTTTCGAGGAAAAGAGGACGGGATCATGTTCCCAACAAGTGGAATATGTCTGTTGCATCAGTGAACCTTAACCTTTCAAACTTAAAAAGAAGATGTTGTATGATTGCCAATGAGATGATAACTCTTCACAAGAGACCAAATGACACAGAAATTAACAACTATAAGTCACAGTACTTAAGCATGTATTTACTTGAGACATTAAGAAAAATCAGACTATGCATGCTTTGTTGTTTTCAACATTGTTGTCAATATAATGGGATATTATGCGAATGTCATACCAGTGAAAGGTTTAGCTAGCTATAAAACCAGGTTTAATCCACCATTTTCTACATGAGAAAATGCCTGTACCAAAGCAGGAATATAACAGTTGTTATCCATTCGTTTGATGTGTTTGAGCTTTTGATTTTGCCATTTGGTTCTGGACTTTCCGTTTTGAATTTTCTTGGGAGTTCGGTATTTTTGTTATTTTATATTTTTTGTAGAAAAAAATTAATTTGCTAAAATCTTCCTAAAATTTGTTTTAAAAGTCTTCGATGGTATCTAATTATTATCATTTAAATAATTTTCTATATTGTATCGTAGTTAGAGGGAAACTTTGTGGTTCGATGAAATACGTGTTCCTAGTAATAATGAATCTGGAACGTCAAAGACAATATGTCAGTATAGAGAAGTTTTGAAAACTACCACACACTTTTTTACTATGTTATTTTATTTAATTTGAAAGGGTGTAAAGATAGAATGACGCTTTCTGTCAGAACAGTAATCATAATTCAGTCCACCCATTGGAGTAAACAATCTACAGTGCTACTTCATTGGAAAAGTATTTGTTTTCCTATATTGTTGTTCTTCAAGAATTCATCATTTAGAAAACAAAACCCCACATAATCCATAAACACACACGCCTGAATATAAGCTTGTCACCTGGTACACTACTTATGAACATCAAAATACCGTTTCATTCCAACAACTTAATATGAAAATGAGAAGAGGTCAACAAGGAGAGGCGCACAGTTCGTTGCCATAGGAATAACGATACCTCGTTAAAAAAGTCTGCCTCCAAATTCAACAAATATGTTGTCGATAAGAAACTCCAGGATACTAATCACTTGTTCCTCTGTGTAGCATGTTTAACCTTTTTGTTCACTATTAACAAAATATGCCATATGGTATCCAAAAGTACTAAATTTATAGCGTATGCTACCATTTTAATATTGAAAAGCGTTGTGGATTATTTCTCTTGGAATATTTTTCAATTTCACATGGGGAGTGGTGGTATACAGGGTTAGCAAATCAAAAGTTTTGATAGAATTAATTTTAGAGACCGATCGAGATTTACAATTATCCAGAAGTTTTTTAGAATCCACATATGGTTAATATCACTAGTACCAATTAAGAACAACAAAATACCGTTTCATTCAAACAACAATAAAGACGTGTTAATTGAACGATTGATGGAATAGATCTGACTGCACTTTGTCAAAATTCTTTTAATAGTACATTTATTACTGTTTAGAAATATTCCTTTTGAGAAGTGCAGTAAAACCTGTGTGAAGCGACTTCTTAAGGGAGAGCAAGAAAGTGGTCTCATGAGACAGGTGGTATTTTTATACAGGTTTTATCCATGGAGTTGTTAGTTTATTTTCAACTTATGAGTTTGAATGTCCCTTTGGTATCTTTCGCCTCTCTTTTTCAATCTATATGAAATTCGCTACAAAGGGACGTTAAATAAATGATCTAATACAATAGGTTTTTTGCTTAAGACAGGTGTTCTCTAAAGATCGTTTTACTGTACAATGTAGGTGATAGGCTTGGTGATACAGTTCTACCACAGAGTACTGAGGTAAAACATACGGTAATTGACATATTGTCAGTAAAACTATTTCAAAACAAACTAAATTAATGAACATTGTAGACTGAAAATTAATCATACCGTATACAAGGTTTATTCTTGGCTATCGAAAACCAAAGAGCTGTGCATTTCATAAGAATAATTGCATGGGTCCCTTTGGATCACCGTTAAATTATTTTATTGTAACATATGTAATTGACAGTTATTTTTGGACTTTCTCTATAACTTTGTAGGGCAATGAAACAAATATAAATGAAAACACAGCAAATTTGTTGTTGTAACTGTATAAATTGTTATATCAAGAGATCAGACAACTGTATACATTGTAATATCAATAGATCAGACAACTGTATACATTGTAATATCAAGAGATCAAACAACTGTATACATTGTAATATCAAGAGATCAGACAACTGTATACATTGTAATATCAAGAGATCAGACAACTGTATACATTGTAATATCAAGAGATCAGACAACTGTATACATTGTAATATCAAGAGATCAGAAAACTGTATACATTGTAATGTCAAGAGATCAGACAACTGTATACATTGTAATATCAATAGATCAGACAACTGTATACAATATAATATCAAGAGATCAAACAACTGTATACATTGTAATATCAAGAGATCAGACAACTGTATACATTGTAATATCAAGAGATCAGACAACTGTATACATTGTAATATCAAGATATCAGACAACTGTATACATTGTAATATCAAGAGACCAAACAACTTATTATTCTTTACAAAAACTAACCAAAGATACCAGGCTTATAGTTTTGTACGCCAGACACGTATTTAGTCTATAAAAGGTTCATCAGTGACACCCGAATCAAAACACGTTAATAAACTCACCAAAGATACCAGGCTTATAGTTTTGTACGCCAGGCAGGCATTTAGTCTACAAAAGACTCATCAGTGACGATCAAATCAAAACACGTAAAAGTTTAAATAAATTACGTAGCTGAAAAGCATTGAGGACCTAAAATAATAAATGTTTTACGCCTAAGATAATGTATTCTTTGTGTAGAAAATCAAACAATTCAATGTTATGGTAAACAGTTAATATATAAATATGAATGTCTAAATGAACTTTCATGTCAACACTGAGATGCTGAAATATGGGCTGGTGATTACCTCGAGGAGGAAACCGAAGACGTTGATGTAGTTTGAAACGGATAAAAACTGGGACCAATACATAAAATGTTATATTAAAACATTTTCCACACACGGAGACTCGTTTTAATAAGTAAACGATGTTTAGTCTGATAGGGTCTCTTTGATCGTACCCCTTTACAGACTGAACATTAAAGTATTAGGTTTTTTTCATACTTGTTCACCGTAGTAAAATCAGTATTGTTCAGATCGATTGCCTGTGGTCAATTAAGATCTATTCAGTCTTTTTTCAGACTGTTAAGATGTTAAAGTTAACCTGTACTGATCAAACTTAAATTTCTAAAAAGCTACTGAACTTCGCTGCATTGACTGTAAGCTATGTCTGAACAATACTGAATTTGCCGCAGTCAATCAAACTGAAAATTGACTGAAGACTGAATATGACTGTGCTGACTATTTTGACTGTCAGACTTTTCAGACGATGTTAGGATCAGAATGACCGTTTCAGACTAATATTCGTTTACAGATTTAGAATACTTACCTGTTATAAGAAGCAATAGAGTGATTTTTGAAATCATCAAGTTATCAAACGTTCGTTCTTCTAAAACAAAAATTCACACAACAGCAGGGATAGCATCATGTCCTATGAAAAAATAATCATTGTGTGTGTAAATTAATAAAACAGTAGTTAAACAATTGGTCTAAGAATCATAAGTGAGGTTTGCTTATTAAATGCTTTGTTTATTGAATAATTGTTAAATGGAATAACATATTTTAATTTTTTAGCCACTAAATTGATTAAAATAGCTCTCATCCCAGTTATATTTACTTACTAAAGTAATACAAACAATGTTTAAAAGCTTTCCATTATAAAAGTGTTAACTTTTCCTATTTGAATGGTTTTACACTAATAATTTTTGGGGCTCTTTATAGCTTGCTGCTCGGTGTGAGCTAAGGCTTCGTGTTGAAATCCGTACTTTGACCTATAATGGTTTACTTTTACAAATTGTGTCTTGGATGGAGAGTTGTCTCATTGGCACTCATACCACATCTTCTTATATCTAATTAAAACAATTTCAAATAAAACTTGACAAATATTTAACCTTTTCATCCCAAAACAAAGCTGTTAAGTGGCAAATTTTGTCAGTAAGTTTATGACCAAAAAGGTTATAAATAGAAATGATATAGAAAAGACGACAAAAGACAATTTATTAAGAGACCTGACAGTCCATTTGTGCAGATAGTGGAATAACTTCTAATTGTCTAGTTGACTTTGCCCCATGTTGACCTCTAGGTATAGACATCCAGTAGACATTTGTGTTGTTGTGTGTCGGTTCAGCCTTTATTCATTGCTTGGAATTGTTTTTAGTTTATTAAAAGTCATGTTGTCATACATGCATTAACAACACTGAATGAAATGTGTCAATAAAACAAATGAATTGTTTTTGAAATCTTGACTCAAAGAGGGATAATTTCAAATAAAGTTTTAAGAACAACACACTTAAGTCAAAATCTGTATACAGGTCGTCTTACATAGAGTTATAAAGATATAACGATACGTCAGTTGTCAACGATCAAGTATAATTCTACAATTACTCCGTTTGACCAATGTCGGATTCAATCGGTTGCTTTATCGGATGAAGTTCGTCACAAAAGTCTTTTTTTTTTGTATTTTGATTAATATTTGTTAGATTAATAAAGCTATAGAAATGTATGCTTCTTGTTCCTTTTTTTCATCATGTTGGTTTATATATAATTAGCAGATTTTACAATTTAAGTTTCCTTACAACGATCGTGTCTCTCTGGCTAGTATATCATTAATACTTCGTACTTTTTTTGGCGTACTTACTATTTTTTATTCGAGCGCCACTGATTTGTCTTTTGTAGTTTCGTCTGGCGTACAAAATCATAACCGGAGTATATTTGATGCGTTTTTTAAATTGGAATTCGCCATAGTTATAGATGACATTAACGGTGTCGAATTTTCTGCACAAGATTCGCATTTCGACAATCTTGATGCCACAAAAGTTGAATATCAATAACTTTATAATAAGATGATTACCATATAAACCAAAAACGACCAAAAGTGTAGCCAAAGCCGGGCAAGGATTCAAAGCTTGTCAATAGAGAGATATATTCGTTAATTTAAAATAATTTCCAAAATTGTGTTACAACAAATGTATAGGCTGCAAATGAAAACAATTTGACATTAGAGAACTAAACAGAAAGAACCGAGGTATATAACAAACTTCAATATCGGATTTGACCAAAACAGATTTATACGGATTTTGATATTTCTTATTTGTCATTGAAAATCAATATAACAAAAATACCGAACTCCAAGGAAAATTTAAAACGGAAAGTCACTTGATAAATGGCAAAATCAAAAGCTAAAAAATTTCAGACGAATGGAAAACAACCGTTCTATACTTAACTGGATACAGATACTTCATTATTCAAAAAATGTTGCATTAAACCTGGTTTTATAGCTAGCTTAACCTCTCTCTTAAAATATTTTGGGTTACGCAGATAAACATTTTGTCATTTATGTAACATTCACTTGTTATTTACTTGTATGTTAATTGTCAGCCTTCATGGCACTTCGCGTTCTGATACATGGATGGTTGCAACTAATATGGTTACATAGTCGTATACATGTCCAAGGCTCCGTGTTGAAAGCCGTTCTTTGACCAATAATTGTTTACTTTTACACATTGTGACCTGGATGGAGAAAAAGTGATCTTGATTTTTTTCTTTTATGATTAGTAGCTTCAACTCTGTCCCATTGTTTTTATGTTGTACATATGCCATTCAATTTTTTGCGTTCGTGCGTTCGTGCATGTTCACAATATACCGGCTTCATTTACACGGGTGTGCTTCTGACATAAAAACTGTTTCAAAAAGTTAAATCACAAAAAAACTTAACTCCGAGGAAAATTCAAAACGGAAATTCCCTAATCAAATGGCAAAATCAAAAGCACAAACACATCAAACAAATGGACAACAACTGTCATATTCCTGACTTGGTACAGGCATTTTCTAATGTAGAAATAGAGATAGAGATGAGAACATACGACTGATAATGACAATACATAGTTTTCACCAGGGGAATTGGTAGACGATTCGATGTGTCTGTATCTTAACTGAATATTGACTTTTATACTTTTTTCGATAACAGAAATTCGTCCGGTCTGTAAATTGACAGATTTTGTCCTACTTCCAATTGTGACATTTTAACGGAGTGTGATTTCCCATGGCGGGTGATCCATATTGGAATAGTTGAAGATCCTATAGGTGCAACCGGTTTTGCACCTTTTGGCGTTCATGTAATACCCAGGTTTTTTTCCCGCCTTGACGGAGTCAAAAGCGAGAGTTAGGTATGATGTTTCCGGCGGCGGCGTCAACAATGTATTAGTTAGGTATGTTTATAGGGAACCACTAGTGGTAGATCAATGATATTTGGTATGTAGTTGTATTAGCTTTTGCATATCTCATTTTCATGGAGATCATTTATTTCCTCAGTCATGGGCTATTGACTTTGAATCTTTTGCGTAGTTTATAATTACATTTTAAAAATTGGACTCGTTTAAGAAGAGCCATTAATGTAAAGTCTACAATAGTATTAGCATTTGCAAATCTTCTTTTTCGTAGAGATTATTTGACTTGGAAACGTTTTACATTGTTCATGTTGTTTACAAGTAAACATTTGTATTTGGGTTTTGTGAGCATCAGCATTTCTCATTTCCATGGAGATAATTTGGTCCTGCACCTTAAGTAATGGTTTATTGACTTTTTGCATAGTCTATAGATTTAAATTGTGACATTAATGTAAGGAACAAAACGGGTATTGGCTGTTCTGCCAAGGCACTTATATTCCAAAACGTCTTAGTTCCATCAACACTAACACAGGTTTTTGGGAGAACTTACTAATTGATATAGTTACATCTCTATACTTATACTGTGTGCACATTATATTGTTTGTTGTTTGATTCATTTCAGTGGCAAATAGTTCAGTAATATGTATGTCGAAAAGACAACTATATTAAAATCAATTGGTAGGTGAAAGTGGATTGCCTGTAATGAAGTCATTGTTTAAAAGTATGTTGGACAGGACCATATTATCATTTAAAATTAAAATGCACTTGTATACAAGTATTTAATGTCATTTATGACATATATTAGTGTTTTCATTTAAAATAATTCACTACAGATATAAACGTTGAGACTTTTGTACACAAAACGCGTGTCTAGTGTCTACAATTTTATTCCTGGTATCTATGATGAGTCTATATAAACTTGAAACAATGATTTATTGAGTTATACCAACTTTGTTAAAAAAAAAACGAATGGCCAATGTAGATCCACAAATCGATTTTTAGGAAAGAAAACAAAATCATACTCTCGTTCAATCAATTACTGAATCTGAAATCAAAAACTGATGATTTAAATTATCCAGATCTACACTTTCATTTCTATGTAGCAACAGTTCAGCGACGACTGCACATACAGTTTATAATTTTTCGGTTGCTACATTAATATTGTTCGGGGGCTTACGTTCCTTATCATAATTTTCTTCATAATCAATGAAGAGGATTACTCCATACGAAAAAGCCATGAATTGTAAGTTTTTAAGTAATAAAATTGAAGGCATTCGTTCGAACGATTGATGGGAGCCAATATAATTTGGTTTGCCGTTATGGACTTTATTAAGGACGATTAAGGATATCTCTCTCTTATCACAATAACAATTGCGTCCGGTTTCTCTAGATTTTGACAATAAAAAATTCCACTAACCACATACAATGTACCAAACAAAGAAACGCAAATGGATATCACATATTGAGCGGCAACTGTTCACATACATGAGGTTTTAATTCACAAAGGGCTGTTGGTTGGGTTCGTGTTGAAAAATCTTTAGTTTTAGTTGTACTGTTATGTAGTTGCTGTTTTTAATGTCATTTAGTTCTTTGGCTTTGTTGTGGATGTTTAGTTGATTATTGTATGTCGGATTACCCCCCCCCCCCCCCCCCCCCCACTCTCTCTCTCTCTCTCTCTCTCTCTCTCTCTCTCTCGAGATCTTGATCTAGATCTCGATCTCGATCTTAGCTATTTTAATCAACCTTTATAATCTATATTTTATTACTCACACATTTTCAAAACATAAATGTGAAAAAACGATTCTAAGTGTTTTTATAAAATGCACATATACAGAATATTAAAACAGAATGTCAATTACACTTTTTGAATCTTGAAAAACACTTCACAGTATTGTGCAAATTTAAAAAAAAAACTTAAAATGTACTAGAATTAAAACTGAATGTTACGCTGTTCATCAGTTAAAGATATGAAATAATTACAATTTTACTAAATATTGTCAAAACAAAATAAAAAGACTGACTGACAGTGATCAATAACAGAAAAAAACCTAACGATAGATTTATCTAAAAAGGTTTATCAATCACTATATTTGTCTCTATGTGTTAATTATTTACATACAATATATTCAAAATCGACACACCGTGAAAAAGTGGAAGATGCAACAGGGATATTCAAATTCTAAAAGTCAATTACACACCGACAACGTCATGGTAAATGATGCAAAATGATCGAAAGACAAAAAACAGAATACAAATCACAACATAAAGGTTTAATCAACACGAACGATATAAGATAAACAGAGGGAAAGCAGATCCTGTTCCACATATTGCACCCGTCGTGATGCTCATGAAATTATAAAATTGGTGTCGAGTTCAAGGAAAAGAGAACAAAGTAGTGTTCAACAATTGTAACACATTCGTCATCTCTTAAACAGATATTCCATAATAGAAAGCCAATTCGTGATGGCGACATTAAGGCATGTTAGACTTTTAGAGAATATTTGATAAGAAATGAATTTATTTGACGACTAACAAATGTTCTATTCATGGCTCAACGATCACTATACATAATGTAAAATTGGGTTGATGTACAACTACTCGGATATAAAAGTGTGGGAATACACATCGCAATTATATTTCACATATAAAAGCTTGTTTCTGGCCACAATAGTTGTCAAACAATTTTCCATCGGTATGAACGCTTGCACAATCTGCGGGAAAGGTCGGATTTTTTTTGTGGGCGTTGTTTGGTTGACTTTTATAAAAGTTGAAGTTGTTTGCTGCACTAGGTATTATCCATTCCCAATAGCCAAGTCAGATGCACCGACATAGAATTCTTTAAAGCTACCTTCATCTGAAAAATTTCATTTATAAACATCATTGAATTCAAAACAAACTCATTAAAGACACCAGCCTTATATTTTGGTAAGACAGAGGCGTATATAATTTGTATTCATCCTGCAATTAGAGAATTGATGCACACATATCAGGTATACAAGTACGTCTGACTATATGTTAAGTACATAAATTAGGTACCAGTACCCTGTAATTCGGTGGCTGTCGTTTGTTGCTAAATATCATATCGGCTTTTCGTATAATGTTTTGTACATAAATCAGGCAGTTAGTTTTCCCGTCACAGTTTATTGCAGAGTCATCTTCGTGCTCAATGTATAAGGCATGTAGACTTATAAGAATATCTAACACAACAGTTGTGACTAAAAACAATAAAACCTTAAACTCTCAAGAATGCAGGATCGAAGGATGACAACGATATCTATGTACATTTTCTGGAAGTATATAATGAATATATTTGTACTGGCTATGAAACAGGAGAAAACCGCTTACTTTTCTTCTTGTTTTTTTTCTGGCATTAATTAACATTGCCATTTATACTGCACCAGACGCGCATTTCGACAGTAAATGTGTCTTAAATGATGTTCAGACCACCATAATAGGACGTACGTTTTAGGCATATAACATATATCAAATACAAGCATAGGATAGTAAAAAAACTTTCCATACCCAACAGTAACACCTTGCTTCAGTTGGGCGTTCGTTTTGCTGTGCGGGATGAATAAATACTTAGCCACGCCCAGTCAAAATGAGAAAGCGTTGCAGTTCTAATTTCCCGCCCCTTTTCCCAGTCAGTCTGCCTTTAAGAACTACAATTTGGTAATACAAATAATTGTAAATTTTGGTCATCCTAAATATGCATTAATATTAACCACTGGACGTTAATCAGGCGCAAATCAACCAAACAATCTAAGTTAAACAAATGAAATGAATGAACAACGTAGCGTTTCTATCATCTAATAAGATCTCTTCATTGATTATTTTGTTAAGAGCAAAGATGATTCACCCAGTAATGAGAATTCAACCGATGAAAGCTTGTCACACCTTCCTAGTTTATTATTTACAATGAGATAAAGTGTTCTATGCGAATTTTGAAAGTGTACAGATTCGCATTTTAAGGTTTTTAAGAGAGAGGCGAAAGGTACCAGAGGGACATTAAAACTCATAGGTCGAAATAAACTGACAACGCCATTACTAAAAAAGAAAAAGACAAACAATAGTACGCAAAACACAAAATAGAAACTAAGTAAAGAGCAACACGAACCCCATAAAATACTGGGATGATCTCAGTTTACATAACGATATCATATTGTCATGCAAATGCATTTTGCAGAGATTGTAAGGCATACAGGACCTGTATGTCAATAAAATGCTATGTCAACGTTAATGAAATATGTTTTCTTAAAATGATTGATGATTGGTTTTGCTTGATACCTTTAGCTAGTAGTAAAATAACAAGCCAATTGAAAATGTGAACAAACAACAATTGCGTCATTAAGGTAAGTTCTGATACAGGTCTACTAACCTGAATAAATGAGAACTGTTTCTTAATTCAGTTGATAGGTAAATGTAAATAAGACATTTGCCCGAAAAAGTGAAATTCGTTAAAACTTTCATAAGGCTTTACAATTTTTTTACTTTATACAGCAAAAGCATTACCCTTGGCGTGATTTGTTTCTCTTTCACCTTCCAATTTGCTTATAATGCACTGTTACAAGGATTATACAAAAGCGTTACTTTTGTATTTTGCAATGTCTACAAACTGATTGGACATGGTAATGTATTCATAGAGACCGCACAGTAAACATCGCCTATCAACAGGTGATTTCAATTTCTCTATTATCTGCCGAAAGATAGTTTAACATAATCATCTGAATACATTCTGGTAATCTACTCACAGTAAGTTTTGATAAATTCATAAGTAGAATTACTTTTACTCTCGGAATCAAGAACTATCAAGTGGCCGCCTACGTCTTCACAATACTGTTTAGCCACATACCACGACAGTACTAACTCACTAACCATAATGCATATGTCTATGTATTCCAAAAACTTGGATCCTTGACAAGCTTGTAAAAGCCAAAATATAAACGTTGTTTAACGATGCTTTCTTGGGAATTGATTATTTTCTGTATGCTTACTGAATTATCATTATAAACTTCTGGTTAATATCAGAAACCGAACCGAGAGTATTTCGATACGTGTTCCGTTCTGGTTTATATCAAGGGTTTATATCTCACTATTGTTATTTGTTGTCCTTGTAACACTAGTAAACATTTTTTTTTAACTGAAACGGTCATTTTGCTATGAACAGCTCTTAAACGATTGCACAATACTTAATTAACCAATAAAGTTAATTCAGTCAATTTTCAGTCAATTTTCAGACTTATCAACTGTTATAATTTCAGAAATGATCAGGCAATTTGCTTGCAGTCAGCTAGGATCTGATTTTTAACAGTACTAATATGGAAGATCTGATTTGTCTGAAAATCTACTTAACAACATCGGGTTACCTGCAAACTTGTGGTCTGAGCGGTACTGAATAAACAACAAGAAAGTTACTCAAAATACCTTGAACTCCTAGCAAGACTTAACGTTTAAAGGTTCAGATGGTATTTTGAGGTAACGACTACTATATCAGGCTCAAATTAGTTTTCTAATGTCATTGCTTCTGAAATTGGTTTTTTATTTGTTTGCGACAAATGCGTAAAGAACAGTTTTGTTTCGTACTTATTTGTTAATTGGGATATGTTGGATAAATTTCAGTGTGACTGAAATATGACAGATGTTATCCATTCGTTTGATGTGTTTGAGCTTTTGATTTTGCCATTTCATTAGGGACTTTCCGTTTTGAATTTTCCTTGGAGTTCTGTATTTTTGTTATTTTACTTTTTACATAGTTTTTAATATATTCAGAAGATCTAAACACATATTCACCTTCCGTTTGTTTTGTATAAGTCCCGACTGTGGCAGGATGTGACGATTCCGACGATAAAGATGACAGCCCAACGCATGTGCTTTGGTGTAGATATGCCGAGTTACACGAAGAGTACTTTGTACAAAGTACAGCACAATCTTCCAATGAGCTAGATGCATGTCGAAATACATAATCAGGAGACACAGTTGAAGATATGTAGTCCGGTAATTTTTTAAATGTCCAACTTTCGAAAGCTCCTTCATTCATATAAAATACAAAGGTAAACATCATATAAATGTCTTGTACCTTAAGGTGGTAACAAACACCTTGACTTAAATCAATTAGACTCGTTTAATTTAAATGAAATTTTGACAAAATATTTACTTTGACCCTTTGACAAAAATACAAAAATTTCGAAAACTTAAACCACACACTTTATCAGAAAAGTTTCGTTGACTATATAGCAGTTTGACAAACTCTTTCTTTAATCATCGAGAAGCTTAATATTTCCTCAACAATTGAACGTTATTTAAACGTTCAGCCAATTTTTACAGAATTATCTCCCTGTAGTGGTATGTACCACCTTAAATGAATTTCAATTGCATCCTGTCATAACATCAATTAAATTGCAGCCTATTAAGATAATGATAAATATGTAAGGCATCATCTATGATAGTTATTTGAAGCTTTTTAATTAAAATTTTGTTATTTTATGTTAGGGTACAACAACATACCCTCACATAATATCACAATTAAGAACAGATATTTTTCCTGAACGAATAAGACAACTACTCACGAATAAAATCGTTGATGAAACTAGAATGAGAACTGGGAAGTCATGGTCGTCGCTATAGTTTACCTCTTTTGTATCCAAAAAGTATTTAACTAATTTCAAAACATCATAAAGCATCAACAGACACAGATCGTGTTGTTTCATTTCTTTTCCAACCAATCAGATCTCAATATATGTGAGAAGGAAATGAGTTTTCTAATAAACCACATTTTTAAAGGAACACAACTGTTTTTCTATTTTTTATTATATGGAAAACAATTGACGCATACAATGTTACATATATTTACAAATAAATAAAGAAACAGAAATACTGAGTTAATTTTTTTAATACATATGAAACAAAAGGTAGATGATAACTCAACTGTGCATGAGTTTCAGATTCCCGCAGAATTTTCGTAAGACATAATTTACTGTGCCATATATGTAACACTCAGAAACGTGTCCTTCCCCCCAAACGTGTCCGATTCCCCCAAACGTGTCCACATGACGTCACTGAACTGCAAAACATGTCCTAATGTAAAAGGGCGCCAAAGCGTGTCATTTGTATAAACACCCAAACGTGCCCAATACCCCAAACGTGTCTAATCCCCAAACGTGTCCATATCAAGCTTAATTTTTTTCCTTTACTGGAACTATCATTCGTGTCCATATTATAAATTTGGTTATTGCTTTTTCATTAACGTATACTCATTTTACTATTTCATTAAAAAAATAGAAATAAATTACTTTAGGTCTTTTTTTAACCGGCAGTATAATCTGGGTAAAAGTGCCAATATGTTCGGCTATGTTGGATGTAAATGTAAGCAGCCATGCTCAGTTAATTTGTAGATATTAAATCAAATATCTCGTGTAGGGAGAATGTCACTCTCTCTGCGCATTAAAACCTGTGTAGCAATTCACTCTTTCATGGTGCCATCAGTTGTATTTTGGAAGGCAACATTCTTTTTTTTTTAATTTCCGCAACTTTTATTTAAAACGGCCTCTTACATAACGGAGATTGAAGTAGTTTCTTACTGAAGTCATAAAAAAATTGGTTGTTACTGGCTCTTAAATTTTTAGATTAAAATCCCAACTAGTGTTAATCCCGAATAACCGTAAAAATTTAGGCCTAATCCTAAATTCCCGGTATGATAATAAAACCTATGTACAGTATTTATTGTTAACATGATGTCGTTCAAATAATGCATGAAATATTTGGCACTGGACGTTATGTCTCTTGTTTGTGTGTCTTTAGTGATGCTCGAAACCTAAAATTTATTAAAAAACCTGATAAACAGTAAACTTTTGATTTGAAGAGTTTTTAAAATACCAGAACTGTTGAAAAAAGGGAAGTCAATTCTGCGGAAAGCCCGCCGTGCAATATTCGGTTTAATATAAAAGGCATCATCAGAATTTATTAGTACAAAATAATTCACTTGGTAAACGATTAATTCAACTGTACTAAAATTATTTGTATGTTCGCTCTAAATCAGAATGCAATACTTGCAACTTGCATTTCAGTCAAAAGTTAATTCATATGTTACAGATTAAATTTGCAATTATGATAATCATTAACAACCGGCATTGAACAAACTAATGATAATAAATGACCACTTCATCAACTGTGTCCCCCATCATAGAATTGCCGTAAACGTTATTGATGTCATTTGTATATGTATTAGCGCTAAAAGACGTGAGACGTTCTGGCGTTTAACAGTGGACACGTTTTGGCGAAAAACAATTATCGGACACGTTTGGGGGTTATGAAATCGGACACGTTTGGGCAATATTGAATATAACGGACACGTTTGGGGAGAATGGACACGTTTGGGGGAATCGGACACGTTTGGGGGGATGGACACGTTTGGGAGTGTTACATATATATATACAAATAGTCCTTTTAACATTTGGCTATTTTTAGGGTGCTTTTTTTGGTTTGATCCGGTGTTCAATATTTGTATTAAATTTTGATATTCATATATTTTGGCCTCGAACATCACTGACGAGACAATAATTGTCAAAATGCGTTTATGGTGCATTAAATTGGTACCGTTTATATTATTACTACCACTGGGTCGATACTTCTGCTAGTGGATTGTTAGTCTTAGAGGTTATAACCAGCCTAGTAGCCAGTACTTCAGTACTGGCATGAAATACGGATATTGTTTGATAAAACTTTGCTATTATGATTTTTTTCAATTATTTGAAATTAAGGAATATATCTCCTTCATGCAAAGCTCTGATTCCTTGTTCAGATTAAGCTTTACTTTAGGTCTTTTTTTTATGTTAGACCTGCACTTCAATGTTCGTATTATATTTTTGAGATTCAAATATTTTGGCCTCGAGCATCACTGAAGAGACATTAATTGTCGAAATGCGCATTCGTTTGTGCTATTACTGCAATGTTAGATTTTGCCAATTATATAGAAATAATGTTCATTTAAAGAAGCTCTTTATCAGACAACTTTCATTTTGTGAATGTTTTATGCGAATCAGTTATGATATCTATAACACATAAAATGTATGATCTGATTTAACTAGGTAGACATTTTTTGTTTTATAAATTGAAGCAATTACAATAAAACATTCAAAAAGATAAAAGGGTGAAATCCACAAAATAATACTTACCAGCTGCTATTGTGAAAAAAAATATTCCTGAAATAACATCAAACATAATACTAGTCTTCTTAAATGACATGATAATACTGTCAAAGATAAAATGTTTTATATTTTAATCAACCATTTAGCTGTATTTGTTTTAACGCTGAATTTAAGTAAACTTAGCCTTTACGTCGATAACATTTAAACAAATTAATAATGATATACAAGTTTATCATCATAATCATTATAACATATACGAGGATAACGTAACATTTCAAATATTTATTTGTTCTTCCATTAAGATAGTATTGACTTATGAAATTCGATGTACAAACAATATGGATAGATAAAATCATCAATAGATTGCCGACCAAAGTTATATAATAATTGGATAAAAGATAATTAAGACATCCAGGTTCAAGTGTCATACCTCAAATAATATCCTTGCAACTATTTGTTTAAATCATATGTTAACAAAATCAGACTTTCCCTTACAAAATTTGTTTCCTCAGGAGGAAAAATCCTGGAAAAAAATACAGAGGGAATTGCATGAACTCAAAAGGAAGCGACACATGAAATTGTGTCTCCTGCTATGTGAGCATAACCCGAAATGCTGAGTTTATTTGAAAAGAATATTAATGCTGACGTAAGGAAGGTATAGGAAGTAAAAAAATATATGTCAATGCGGAACAAAATACTGATAGACCATACATTAACAGATTAATAAAACATAAATACGTATAATTAACGGTAACAGGCGTTTCCAATACAAATGAAATTCTTGTGGGTAATAAATATGTTACTGGATCTAAATTAATTTAGTTTTGTATCCCAATGAAATAAGGTTCACCTATATAAATGTGGTATAGGAAGAAAGGTGTTGAAAAATACAAGGTATATTGTAATTATCAAATCTGCTATTAAGACACTCTAATGCACATCGATTAAATTAAAAATTAAAAATATTACATTCAACAATTTTTTTTAAAGACTTCAAAGTTTTAACACAGCGATAGTATGTATTTATTAAACACCACGAACCGCCCACCAAATCATATTTGGAAATTCAGTAAACAATCTAGGAAAAAATCTTAAATCAAATTAAAAAAATGTGCACCACCTGAACATGGATACTAAGTTTCATCTTCATGTAATCGCAAGTATATCAATAAATAAAACAAAGTTTAATCCTAACCATCACTCACGAACCTACATACAAAGCGGCAAGTGAAGGATGGTCATGATTTTGGAAAAATTATTGTAATTCCAACTATTTTAAAAAGGCTATATAACAAATTGCTCATATGAGGACATATTGACACCTATGCGTAGAAATTATTTTGTTTTAAATATGAACTACTTCCCAGTAAGTTATTTTATGACCTGTCTCATTTTGGTGGTGTGCATCTTTCAAAGTCTATCCAAATTATTTTTGCATAAAATTCCGCTCAATCCGGTGTTAGGGACCGTCTTAAACTTGTAATGAGGTGAGAGCTTTTCTCCCGTGTTGAAGGCCTTACTGAGATTTTGAGATGAGGAACAGCAATAAAAGGGTTGTTTCTTTGCTTTTTTATTTTGCTTTTTTTGTGTTGTTTGCTGTGCATGTACTGATTTAGTGTCATGGATGGATACCTCATATCCTTTTTTTCTATTACAGTACACATTTCTTTAATTTGTATGCTTAATTTAAGCACGATAAAAGCAATACAAATATGCACTTTTACAGCAATCCTGATTTTATTGTCGGCTATGATAGACAACCTTTTGTGCAATTGCAAAAAACGTTACAAATATAACAATTTAATAAGATTAAAAATCTGTCCTTCGTATTAAGTTTCCATAAAAGTACATATGCCAAGTGTTAAATTTGCTTTTACTTTAATATTATAATCGAGTATCTCATTATCTACTCTTTGCAATATCTTATGGAACTTTCGGATTTCGATGTTTTTTGTTCGTTATTAAATTGATATTCCAATTGTTTTGTTGATTTAAAAACGGCTGATAAGTTTTAAGTAGTTGAAACGCATACTAAATAAACAAAACCTGGTGCCTGATTTCAGTGTTAATGTATCCGTTGGCTATGTGATGGTAGGGGTAACAGACACAATAACTAAATACTTATGCTAGTAAGCACCAATGAAAGCTTCTATTGTTTGATTTTGTATTCTGCGATTAAAGGTTATTGACCTGTTCTATTCAGTAACATCGGCGTTACAATTTGTGATAATAAACAGCAGAATATGGTGACAAAAATATAACAAAACAAAAATAAACTGAAAACAAAAGATACACACCAATTCTTTTTATAACTCACTTTTTCGTATAGCATTGATTTTATTCGAGTTATACAACAACACTGTTAATACAGTTTATCTTTGTTCAAATCCTTCAATTGGAAAGGGAAAAATTAAGGCAACAAATAGAAATGGAGGACTGAGAGATTTCCAAATGGAGCGAGAACAACAACCGAAATGAAGAAAAAGACCGCAAGTGGAAATAAAACTTAAAATGTTGCGTTACATATTTAACTATTCAAGTGGGTATACTGTTAGACATTTGCGGTTACTAAGTCTATACATAGGATTAAACTGCAACTTAAGATTACGGTAGACGAAAACAAGAACTCATCACAAAATATAAAAACAACAGCAATGGAAATACATAGTAAAACAAACTTATTTGTTAAATTGTGTAACTCAGTCTTTCCGACGAGCCATTAATGCAGCACATAAGCTTTTAATCGCTATCTTTGATAGGTCCCATACCTTTGTATTTTTCAATGTCCTGTGCAACTTCTACTTAATTATGGTAAGCGTTTTCTTCTATGCATGCATGCATTATCTGCCAGAATAGAACTACATGTCAAAAATATGATTTCAAAAGAAAATGATAGATATATAGACGTACGTCAATCAGATCGCATCCCAAAGTCTATGTTTGTAAGGAGTTAGATTATAGTATTATTACAGTTACTATCAAAGGACATGTGCAAATAGCAAAGCACTGAATCGTCGTTCTGCATGTTCTACGTTTTGACGAGTTCATATAATCTTGTACCACGAATTTATTTCACTGACCTAACTAAAGGTCTTATTATTTATACCCATATTCAATTTGCTATTTCTATGCAAATATATGAAATGTTCAGTAAGACTAATTTTTTTTAACACAATGTCTGATTTTCGTCGTCGTGGCTACATACAATAAAGCGTTGACATATCGACCTTTTTATCAACTTGTTCATTAATTGCTCTTAATTTTTCAATTCAATTCCACAAACATGATCCGAAACTATTTATCCAAAATAGTTCCCTTAATTGCCCTTCATCTGTTTGACGCAAGCATTATACATAACGGTAAAGAATGCATTATTTGACGTCTTGTGGTTACAGTCATTGGGCTACAACATGTATGACCATGAAATGTTGACATTTGCTTACTGTGGCAACATATCTAAATTAGCGACATATATATATACGAAGTATTTTTCTTTTCTTGAGATGTTCATTACACAGTGACATGATGTTTATCAATGATGGAATAACCAAAGATACAGGTATACATTAAGTATAATTTTTGAAGTTGGAAAGTGTTTCAAGTTAATGCATTTATATGTGCGAGAGTGAAATTGAACGGTATGGTCATGCATTAATTATGAAGCGTTGATATTTACAACCAAAGCTAGAGGTTTTGGTCAAGTTTGATAATATCCCCAAAATGTGACCTGCTTATATTTTGGCATTAAGAAAAACAAGGAAGAGTTCGGCAATGTAGATATCAAAGTACGATATTTTATATCAAACCAAGTTGTTGCAAATGTCTTCTATGCTTCTTGTTCGAACAAGCAATGTTAATTTGTCTCAATCATAAAAAAAAAATGAAAAATAAAAATCTTTACCAACTTTTAGTATAAAAAAGAACGCTGATACGTAAATGCGGAAAAAAATGATTGCAAGTTTGCCACATATTGACAATAAATATGAAATCTAAATTTAATCATGTTGATATCGAGGTAGAAAAGAGGGCCATATTTAACCTACTTCATTAAATGGAAATTGCTTATATTTTTAGAAATTTAATTGTGACGTCACTTTTCGTGGCGTTGATACATTTGTGTGACGCACAGTTCATAATTCTATTGTGCTGTACTTGTATACTATCGTAAATTTATATTAGGTGTTCGTTGTTATTCTGTGGTTTACATGTTGAAATGTTCAATTATATTACTTATTTATGTATTTCTCTGTCCTTAATGTTCTTGTACTTTTTTGGACTGCATATCTGTTACGCAATGTTGTTATTTTAGCGGTATGTTTTACATTGCCATATAAGCGGGAGGTTTGACTAGCCATAAAACCAAGTTCAACCCACCATTTTTTCTTAAGATGTCCTGTATCAAGTCAGGCATATGGCAGTTGTTATCAAATAGTCCGTTTCTTTGTATGTTGGCGTTTTTTTTTTTTTTTGTAGCAGTTCAGTGTTTCTGTTGTTCCGTTGGTTTCCTCTTATAGTTGATGTGTTTCCCTCGGTTTTTGTTTGTGTCCGGATTTGTTTCAGTTTAATCGATCCATGACTATTGAATAGCGGTATACTACTATTGCCTTTATTTAGCGAATATGAATTAAATGCAACCAAAGCGTTTTTTGATATTAACCTCCATGAGAAACGTTCAAAGCCAAAGAGATTTGAAAGGATTTATTAGTCCAGAAACAAAAGAAGAGGTAAATGTCAAATAGGGACCTAACATATAGTAGCCTTATTTAGAGAATCTTTAGCCTAAAAGAGGATACATTGACAATTCATAATTTGGTTTCGTGTTCCTTTAGATTGTCAAATTAACAAACAAAAAAACAAAAAATAAAACAATAAAGACTGACCCTTCTTTACGCTAAATATCAAAATTACACAAATGAAATGTCCTTACCACCAACGGCATTATTTGATTTGTCAAATACTTCTCTAAACCTTTTTCCAAATTAGCAACCTATATTTCACGTTATTTAAACCTGTACTTCTGGTGTTTTGTGAAAATACCAAATCTAAGGATGGTGTGAATCAGATGCGGATACTAACAACATCAACAGATCTGGTAAAATATTTACTACCAAAGTCCCTCTCCTCGTGCAAAAGGATAGAATAATTAACTTCTCTACAGTTAACACAGTACTCCTCATAGATTTACTTAGCTGTACTTGACAAAACCTTTCTTCATCTTTGTACTTCATTTGACCTTTTTAATTTCTTTGATTCAAGCGTCACTGATGAATCTTTTGTACAGGAAAAGCGTGTCTGGTGTACAGATTTTTAATCTCGGTATCTATGAGTTTATATAAACTTTAAACAATGATTTGTTTAGTTGAACCATCTTTGTTAAAAAAAAACGAATGGCCAATATAGATACACATATCAATTTTTAGGAAAGAAAAAAAGTTTTACTCTCGTTCGATCAATTACTGAATCTGAAATCAAAAGAGATGATTTAAATTATCCTGCTTTACACTTTCCATTTCTATGTAGCAAGAGTTCAGCGGCGACTGTACACACAATATATTTGCTACATTGTTTGAGGGCTTGCGTTCCCTATCATGATTTTCTTCCTAGAGAATGAAGAGGATTACTGCATACGAGCAAGCTATGCAGTGACAGTTTTTAAGTAATAAAATTGAAGGCATTTGTTCGAACGATTTAAGGACGCCAATATATTTAATTGCCGTTATGGACTATATGTGTCAAAGATGATTAAGGATATCTCCCTCTTGTCACAACCACCCATTAAAATGCGAATGAGTGTCACATATTAGAGGTTTCTCAACATCTTACGAACGGACGAAACTCGACGAACGTATCGTTAGGGAGCTGTAATTTTATGCAGTAAAATTTTCTACCGATATTGCAGCGTGTTTAAAGACAACAGTAAACAATTTAATATTCATTTTGCAACCTTGTAATTTATTGTTGTGGTTAAACATGAGTGTTCCAATTGGTTTTGTGTTGTTGAATGTTGAGTAACCTTACGTTGAGTTTCGTTTATTTACATGTCCAATATACGTTCGATTTATCTCCCTTATCATTTAAAAAGAACAATGTTTTTGATAGTCGTTGTTAAAAAAAAATCTGCGCATTTGGTTTGCATTTGACTGAATGATTGTTGGATGTTTTTTTACAAAACGTTCAGTGGCGAGTATTCCATACATTTCACGACGATATTATCATTTGATAAAGGATTGAAAAGTGGTTGAGAGGACACAACCTTTATATTTAAATCTCCAACTGTGGACTTAAAGTCACATGAAACCTCAAATTAAAAAAAAAAATGATGCATATGTTTTTTATAACTAAATGGATAGTTTTCATTATAAAACTTGTGTACATGTACTTTTTTCTGAAGAATTTTTTTTAAATTGTCCACATTTAGAAGAAGTTTACTTTTTTTTAATTGCTTGCTTCCAGGAAGCAATTCGCCGACATATTTTCCGTATGCAAGTGACCTTAGCGTGACCCTCCTCGTAGAATTCCGGTAATCGCAATACGCATGGATCAGTCATTAAAATGAACTATTATCTGATTGTACATGTTATACACGTGCGCAATATCCATGCTTCTTTGTTGATTGTTTACTATAAGGTGACAATCGGTAAACTACAACTCCAAAACACGACAATTAAGTAGCTGCCATATTTTCACATCATAACAGACAGAGAGAAAAAGAAATTGACGATTATACGATATGTTTGCGTAAAAAATGATAAAATCGTGTACAGAAGACAAGTTTATGATATATACATGCATTGGTTCAAGAATTGGATAAACATTATTTTTCACCAGTCACTCGTTTCATACGACTTTAACATCTCTAGCGCTGGACTTTAAAAGTCAAACAACTCTATATCTGCGTGAGACCAGCAGATCACTGTATTATAGAGATGTTTTGCGTGGATTTATAGGCCACACAGACTAATATATCAGCAGTGCATATGGCCTTAGCTAGTTCTTATAGTTCAAACAAAGTAGACTAATCTTTTCCTATCCTTAATAATTGTTGACAAATAATAAAGATTGCATTTTGAAAGTAACAGAGAAATGAAATTTGGTCCCTTCATAAACAAATCAAAGGTGGCAAGAAAGGTCTAACACAAACACTCGTTAACCATAACCCATTTTTCATATATTCTGATTAATGTTGATACATAAATAGGTGTAAAACAACTTCGATAAATATATATGCATATTGAATAAAAACGCATGAAGAGATAAGATGTGGTTTAAAACAGTTTCATTTCTTCATTAATCTCCACATTTATTCAATAGTATTCAATAATAAATATTGGGAACCACTCCTAACAGCAAGAAAAGGCGGTATTTTTTATGTATCTTTGATATATATGTCGTTAAAACCGCTATTTATTTATATGTATTTTAAACGTTTTTTAGGGGAGTCAGTTATATTGTAAGTAATAGAGTTGTGTGCATTCTAATGGAAAGTATGAGTGCTACAGCACCAACAGAACTGATTGTAATATAGATATTAAAATGTACATTGAAACAATTTAAATTATACTAATATACTAAGTGTACGATAATAAAAGGACAACAAGGATAAGAAAGGCCTTGAAAATAAAACAAAAATCAACAATACATTTCGGAATATCTTTTCAAGTGAAATTTTTTTTCTCAAATATCTATTTCATTATTTCCCTTTATTCATTTTCTTGCCAATTTTGGTAGAAAATAGTTCAATAATAATTATGTAAGGTGAAGAACTGACCATTTGGATTTTATAGCTTTGAGGCAACAAAGTTATCTCGGACCCAAGGATTTTTTTTTTCAAATTAAAAACCGATTTTTTTCTAGAGTCGTTCACTCCTAGATTAAATTTACCTCTTTTATGCGCAGGGCTTTTTACCTTTGATCTGAGCCTAGATAAATTTCAAAAATATTCATTGCCACTCCAATCTCAACAAAAAAGGACACTAAGTCACTAAGTACACATTCTCGCATTCAATATAATAATATGTCCACAACTCAAAATGGTTTAAAAGAACCCTGCATGCATATCTTATGAAAGGAAGTGCACATCCAATAGTCCAAAATCATTCAATAAATGAGTGCTCCCTCTTTTCTCGTTACGGCAAGTTACGTCATGTTAAGGCGATTTTCGTCCGTTCGTAAGATGTTGAGAAACCTCTATTGAGCGTCAACTGTTCACATACATGAGCTCTTTTAAATGTTGTTGGTTGTGTTCGTGTTGAAAAAACTTTAGTTTTAGTTGTATTGTTATGTAGTTGCTGTTTTCAACGTCATTACGTTCTTTGTCTATGTTGTGGATTTTTAGTTGATTGTTGATTTTTGGATACCCCTCTCTCTCTCGAGATCTTAGTAATTTTAATCAACCATTATAATCTATGTTTTTTCAACTCATATATTTTCAAAACATAAATGTTGAAAACGATTCTAAGTGTTTTAATACGATTCCACATTTAGACGAGTGACATTAACCATAAAATTTCATTTTTAATGGAAATATGAAAATGTTATAACAGATGTTAATATTTATCTATTAAAAGTGCTTTGAAATATATATGTCGGTTTTTTGATAAATAGTGCCGTTTTCCAGAAATTTAAGTGAAAATGATAAAAATGCGTGAAAACCAACATTTTTGTCTGTGATTCAATTGTTATTCACCATAAAACCAAATAGCATATTTTATTTAGTGGTAATGATGATTTTGACATCATAAGATTACTGCAATTACGTTTTTTGTTAATTAAACTGCCAATTTTAACAACTCATGCAGTTGCTGCAAAAAAACCCTTTTTATCTGGTCTATGTTAAAACCAATTGTATGTAGTCAATATTAGGCTGAAAAAACACAAATCTTAAAGTGGCAAACAGGTTGATGTATATTATAAACAGGAAATTCATACTTTAAGGGAAAAGTTTTGAAACAAAACATATGTCAATATTTATATGTTTACTTGGTTGCTCATACTCCATGTTGCATTGACTAAGGAAGTGAAAGCTATTATAAGCTAGCCACTGAAAATGTTCTTCATGCCTGGCCGAAGTATTTAGTCTTATCAAACTACGTAATTTCTTGTAAATAAATTGAGACATGTTGCAATTATATTTACTTAAATTAATTTTTATTTGAAATTCTAGCAATTCGCAATAACAATACTTACACTTCCTGAGTAGTTAACATATTAGTAAATTGTAATATAAATATGATTGATTGATTGTTGGTGTTGAACGAAATTTTCAGCGCTATTTGCTTCTCAGGTATTTTGCGGCGATAATTTCTTTTTGGTTGAGGCCCACGGAGTGCCCAAGGAACCACAGACATTGGGCAGGAAAACTTGAAATCCCCATCAACAATTTATTAGTTATATTTATTAGTATCAAGGACGAAGTTACTGTGTATGTGTCACACCAAAAATCTACCAATCACCATCAATAGTATTTTGTAAAAGAAGGCAACCTCTTACCAAACAAAGCAGTTTTGATATTAGTGTTTATTTCAGCTACATTTTACAAATATATTTGCGTAATAGAAACTGAAATTTAAATGCATTTGAAAAACTTTTATTTCAAATTTAAATGGCCATGGTTTTACATTTTAATGTAGATGTGCCACATACTATTTTCATTTATGTCATTCAGAAAAACAGAGCGCTATTTTAGTAGATCATCTGTCAAGCATTGATTGAACATTTGCATATTAAAGATAGTACATGTACCTTAAGAATATAAATGGTTTAAATGAAGTTATTTCATTCTAAAATATTTATACAATTATGAGAAGTGAAAATTGTGGTTCAAATTATCCATTTTATAAATTCGGTTTTATATCATCTAAACTCAAATTATTTTTGTGGATATTTATTTTGCACTAAGCCCTCTGTTTTTGACGCGACAGTGACTTCTGGTGATTTTCTCACTTTATGAGAGAGAGAGAGAGAGAGAGAGAGAGAGAGAGAGAGAGAGGGAACTTTCCGTTTTGAATTTCGGTATTTTTGATGTTTTACATTTTTATATCTTGCATCGATATCTGGTTTTTAACATGTTTAAATTCTGTTGTCTTTTATTCGCTCAGCTTTGAACCATCTGGTTTTCTTCTTTGGTTGAAAGAAGGAAGAAACTAACAAGGAGACAATCACTGACCATAGTCAAAGAAAAACAGACTACAGCATGACCAAGGCAAAAATGTAGGACAGACAGACAACATTCCTTAAAACACTTCACCAAAATGTGCGAACAATACCTAAACCCAGTGGTGATCGCAGTTGCGCAGGAAGTGTATTCAATCTTCCACACTATTAATTTTCAGTCATATTTGATAAAACTACTAATAAAGTATTTAATAATGGGCTAACATTAAAAGGAATTCGCCAGATTTGTTATAGAAAAGCGCATTGTAAATATAGTATTCCTTCGAATATTGAACAAAAGTAAACTTCGTAACATGTCTTTCGACATCGGAAAACTAATTTTCTACTAAATATACCTTGTTTGTTCCTTAAAGTACTTCCATTACCCTTTTCTAAAAATTGGTTAATCATTTTTTGCCGATATTGACAATATTTTCTAGCAAAAAAAAAGCAAAATGATCCTTTTTTGCAGATGGTGATTTTAGGGCGACTGCAAAAGCTTCATTAGAAGGCTGCATCCTCACCTATATTATATTAATTGCAGTTTAAAATGATGAAAAAATATCATGGCCTATAAACGATAAATCTATTCTATTTTTGACATACAAATGTTCAAACCTCAGGAAGCATTTAGCTTTTATTGCAATTTTTATAATTTTTGGAAGTTTTTTCAAAAATGCAGTTTTCTGTAAATATTGCGCAATCAACATTTTAGTTTGCATTTGATTTGAAATTGTAGTTGTTTAATAAGGTTCGGAACATTTAGAAAAAAGAAATATGGCATTTTGTTTAAAACTATCAAAATTTAGGAATGCTCACTTTTTGACCTTTGACCATGATTTAACGAAAATTGCACCATACGAATTATTAACGATCGGACAAAACAGAAAGTACGATTAATAAGCTTTCGAATGATATATATTATAGCCGTATGCTAGGTTGGTGCATTAATGTCGTTAACTAAGCGGTTTTTTTTAAACACTGTCACTGGTCTAATTTACCGAATATCAAAACAGAATGTCAATTTCACTTTTTGAACTTTGAAAAACACTTCACGGTGATGTGCAAAATAAAAAAAATCTTAAATGCACTAGCATTAAAACTGAATATTACGCTGTCCATCACTTAAAATTATATTTCACATATGAAAGCTTGTTTCTGGCCACAATAGTCATCATACAATTGTCCGTCGGTATGAACGGCTGCACAATCTGCAGGAAAGGTCGGATTTTTTATATGAAAATTGTTTGGTTGACGTCCATGAAAGTTGAAGTAGTTTGCTGCACTAGGTATTATCCATTCCCACTTTCCTTCAATAGACAAGTCAGATGCACCGACATAGAACTCGCTAAAACTACCTTTATCTGAAAAAAAGCAGTTATAAACATCATAGAAATTAAAACAAGCTCATTAAAGATACCAGCCTTATAATTTGGTAAAGCAGAGGCGGATATAATTTGTACTCATCCTGCAATTAGAGAATTGATGCACAAATTACAGGTATACAAGTACATCTGGCTGTATATGTAAAGTACATAAATTAGAATCCAGGACCCTGTAATTCGGAGACTGTCGTTTGTTGCTAAATGTCATTTTAACTTTTCGTTTAATATTTTGTGCATAAACCAGGTAGTATAATTTCCCGTCACAGTTCATTGCAGAGTCATCTTCGTTGTCAGCGTATTTGGCATATAGACTTCTAAGAATGTCTAACACAACAGTTCAGACTAAACTCAATTAAACCTTAAACTCTAAGGATGCATGATTGCAGGATGACAACGATACATATATTCATATATTCATTGTCGGGAAGTATATAATGAATATATTTGTACTGGCTATGAAACAGGAGAAAACTGCGGTAAACACCGCTTACTTTTCTTCTTTTTTTATGGCATTAATTAACGGTACCATTTATACTGCACCAGACGATAAATGTGTCTATCGGACCACCATAATAGGAAGTTAGTTTTTTTGGCATATAAAATATATCAAATACGAGTCTAGGATAGTAAACACACTTCCCGGATTGGACAACTAGTAGCGATTGTGATATAAAAATAATATGGTCATCCATTGACTTTCCACGTCTACCAGTTTATGATTTGCACCGACATAAAGTGTTGAATGCGAATTTTTAAGGTGCACAGACTCGCATTTAGAAGGTTTTATCTTCCTTAAAAATCTGGGGATGGTCTCAGTTTACATAAAGATATCATATTGTCATGCATATGCATTTTGCAGAGATTGTAAGGCATAGAGGACCTGCATGTCAATAAAATGTTATGTAAACGATAATGAAATGTGTTTTCTTAAAATAATTGATTGATTTGTTTTGTCTGATACCTTTAGCTAGTGGTAACATAAGAAGCCTACTGAAACTTGAACAAACTAACAAAATCGTCAGTAAGTTTTGATAAAGGTCTACTGGATTGAACAATTAACAATAAGAACTGTTTCTAAAAGGGAAAAATCGCGATTTTTTACTATTAGATTAAATATGTTCAGTATAACATAAAATACATATTCACAAAGTTTTATCTGTATATGTGCAGTATTAAAGAAGAAAATCAATAATTAATAAATTGTTTATTGACTACTTCCTGTAGTACGTGACGTTTTCTCCTGGTATAGCATGCCGGGATTTAAAGTACAATCATTTAAAGTCTTGGTCTTTAATCATATTTCAACGTAATTATAAGCGCGACTAAATTTGATAGCTAATTACTATCCGATAGTAGGAAAATAAAATGAACAGACATGCAACTTTTTACATCCATGAGATAAAATTTTCTATATATACCGTATACATTTCGATTCATTTTTGTTTACGGCACAAAAAGTAAATATTTTAAATGTGTTTAATGGTTGCTTTTTCCGACGGATATGGTGAACAAATTAAAGTATATAAGTTAATCTGTAAAGACAATATAAGGTTGACGTTTATTGACCTTTCACTATCTACGCTAGGACTAGGTATATACGATGAGTATATTATTCTCTTGCAATACTCGTGGGGCTTGGTCAATGGTTTAAAGTAATTTACAGATCGAAAATTAGCAGGGCCTCTAGGGCACACCGTGCTAGGTGTGACCGTCAATTCGAATGGATTATAAGACGGAAGGCCGAGTTTAATACAAAAAGTTAAAATACATATAAAGGTGGTGGCAAATACAAATAGATCGCCGTGGAATATTAAATTATATTTATGGTTAGGTCCGTTGTTAACCGAATCATTATTTTGAACATGTATTTCATATTCATGTAGGATGAATAAATCAGCTGTTATAAAAATGATAGATAATGTTCAAATTTATAAATCTGTAGAAGTCAAAATGATTTTTATTTTTTTTATTATTATTTTAAAAAACGAAGAAATAAGCTTGGGAAAAACTAATAATCAAGTGCTGTAAGAGTATATCATTTACTGATCAAAACGAAAAAAAATGGTGTATCTAAAGCGCTTTTGATTTACCCTTTACGATTACAAAATGTACGGAAACACATTAATCTAAATAATTGAAATATTGGTAGGTGTTACTTGGCCAAAAGGTGTTTAATCAATATCTGAAACCATCTAAAGTCAACTTTGCTTATGTAGAATGGAACCGAAAAAATACATAGTTCGGCTGAAACGTGTTACTCATATATTATTTAGTGCAAGAAAACGTCTGTGATTTGTATTTAAAACAGACTGGAAGAATTGGATTTTCAATGTGCTTTGCAAGACTTGTCATACATATTCTTCGGTAGGACACATTATTCCCACTCTAAACAGACAAGAATACTCCTTAATACAGGACAGCAGAAGTATTTTAAAATTTCTGTAATTTGATACCAAGTAAAATAAAACGAAATTAATTTGATACTCAATATGTTTCTTTGAAGATAAACATATTCTCATTCGTTCTGAAAATAAAATATGAAATGTGTGTACAGAACATTCAGAAGTGTGCATGTCATGAAATCTTGTTATATCAGAAAAAGGTTTTGAACGCCATTATAAACATGAACCTGTATACGTAAGACCTCATGGGACGGTACCTTACCATATACAGGTAATATACATGTAACTCTGTAATACCCGGAAATGTCAAGGCAAATCGCTACCTATACAGAATTTACCATGTCAACGAAATTCTCACGATTGTAAAGCATGATCATTCATGATTTAAAACGGGTCCAGGGTGGGGGGAATGATTTAAATTCTGACTAGATTTTTGTTCTCAACTTACTAGTATATCACTAAACTGGAAAAAATTTACATACAGGAACAAAATTATTTTGTAAATTCACAGAATACTTCTTAATATCGGCTACAGTATTTTTAAATTTTGATGATTTAATACTAAGTAAAAAACACCGAAATTAATTTGATAGTCAATATATTTCAATCAAAACTTACATATTCTCATTCGGTTTGAAAATAAAATATGAATTTGATATACAGAACATGCAGAATTGTGAATTTTATAAAACCTTATTATCATGAATAGATATTGAACCCAAATATAAATATAAACCAGTATTTACTTGAAACTTCATAGGACAGTACCTTACCCGATGCAGATAATATACATGTAGCTATATGTAATACCCGAAAATATCAAGGTAAATCACTACCTATACAGAAAGTACCATGTCACCAAAATTATCACGATTGTAAAGCATCACCAGCCATCTTTTACATTACCTATGGTTTAAATTCTGAATGTACATTTTTTGTTCAACTTTAGTTTTCAAATTACAGTCAGGAACTTTTTTTTTTGTACATTTACGTTTTTCATCTGTTTCTTTCGATAGAAGTGAGTTGTTTTTTAAATTCCCTTTTGTAACAAAGCTTTTTATTTTTAGTTAACTTTAACCATAAATTGACTCTTCAATTAATCAATGTATAACGACCCTCCCCCAAAAAAGGAAAAACAAGATGAACGTTAAGTCACATCAAATTCAAATATTGAAATATTATTTTATTGTTAACCAGATATATATGTGTCTCTGAGTTAACCTATAAAAATGACAGAAATAAACTGGAAATATATTTATTGTCTGTAATTAGCAACTACACCTATGCACATTTTCTGGGAAGTTGAATAATCACTACTAACCACAGCGTGCATGCACATTTTTTAAATGAATCCTTCCATCATTTCAACCAAGAGTGAAAATTATATATGATATGCTATAGATGGTGAGACTTTATTTTTTACTAGATGTGTGTTTTTTTTTTATATTTATATACCAACTGTGTGCATTTTCCCCTAAAACATTCGAGATAATTTTCGTATACCCTTTCCTATTATATACAGAAATATGCTATATTTATCCAATTTATATGATTATTTTCTCTCTTATTTTGAATATATATTTTTAATTGTGACTATCTATAGTTCCGTAACTTTCTATCTGTTATAAACCAATGATCGACAAGTGCATACATTTTTATGAAATAAATACACATATAGGCTATGTTTCAAATTTTCCATAATAATTGACAACGAGTATATACTGACATTTTTTTCCAAATTTTACCGTAGGAAGTATATTTTATCTTTAGCTTGAATTATTTAGATTTTCATAAATATCATATTATTTACACCGGAAATGTCATTCATAAACAAGTGGTAGTAAAATTGTATACATATATGAGTTTAGCAATGACTAATATTATATCACTGTCGGACTCAAGACAAAAAATGTACAAATGATGTATATTACATCTGATAGTTTTTAAATGGAAAGTTCCATGTTACCGGCCGTGTACACTGATACGCTCAGCAGTAAAGCGATGAATGAACCTGCATTATGTAACTGCAATAAAGATTTTTTTAGGCCCACAGGAAATCGCTTGAATACCTGGACGTGTCACTTCACAATGCCTCTGGCTATAACTCCTTAAGTCATGCTGATGATCAAATTAGACAAGGACAGACGATGTGTGAACAAATTAGTTTTTAAAAAACAATTTTACACGGAACCCCGCTTCTTTAATTATGACTTTAAACTTTGAATGAATCCATAAAAGTAATTGCACCAAAGCAATTCTATGTATTTACTTGTTTAAAAAACTTAGTAAAAAATAACGGTTTACAAAACGGCAGACCATAGTTATTTAAGAAATGTAGATGTACAATCGGCCGACTTTTCCGACTATTAAACCTTTTTTTAAACATGGTTCCGTATCAAGTAAGTTTAAAAAATTCACCGATAGGTAGTGTACAACCATGTTTAGTATAATTCTTTTTTTAGGATCCGGGTAACTGTGATTGCTTTTGTCATTACCTTGTCGGGTTAAAACAATCGTAAGCCTGGCAAGTGATTTCGACACTGAATTACGACTACGTTAGTCCTTGCTTGTTTAAATACTTAATGGTTTATAGATATCACGTGCTTTTTTAATCGGGAATCCGTCAAGATGACGACATGTAGAGAATTGATAATCTGAATTTAAAATCGAAGCATATCTCTTCTCTAGTGGAATAAAACGTTAATATTAATGAATTTGTGCTTTTTTTTATTCATAATGAACATAATATAAAGTTTTCATTTTTTGCGAAGTTTCCTTTTAATTCAGTTGATAGGAAGAAGTAAAATTCGTTTAAACTTTCATAAGGCTTTACAAAATATTCACTTTATACAGCAAAATCAGTATCATTTGCGTGATTTGTTTCTCTTTCATCTTCCAGTTTGCTGATGACGCACTGTTACAAGCATTATACTAAAGCGTTACTTTTTTGTATTTTTCAATGTCTACAAACTGATCGGACATGGTAATGTATTTATACAGACCGAATAGTAAACATCGTCTATCAACAGGTGATTGCAATTTCTCTATTATCTGCCGAAAGATAGTTTAACATAATTATCTGAATACATTCTGGTAAACTACTTACGGTAGTTTTTGATAAATTCATAAGTAGAATTACTTTTCATCTCGGAGTCAAGAACTATCAAATGTCCGCCTACGTCTTCACAATACTTTTTAGCCTCATACCACGACAGTGCTAACTCACTAACCATTATGCACATATCTTTGTATTCCAAAAACTTGGATCCTTGACAAGCTTGTAAAAGTAAAAAAATAAATGTTGTTCAACGATGCTTTCTTGAGAAATGTTTTTTTCTTTGTGCTTGCTCAATAATTATTGTAAAATGTTGGTTAACATCAGACACCAAACCGAAGTATTTCATATCTAGGATTTAAATCACACTATTGTTATTTGTTATCTTTGTCACACTAGTAAACACATTTTTGACTGAAAAGGTCATTTTGATATGAACAGCTCGTAAACGATTGAACAATATTCCAAAAGCTTGGATTCTTCACAAGCTTGTAGAAGCAAAAACAAAATGTTGTTCAACGATGCTTTCTTGAGAATTGATTAATTTCTGTGTGCTTACTGAATTATTATGATAAAACTCTGGTTAACATCCGAAACCAAACTGAAGTATTTTGATACGATTTCCGTTCTGGTTTATATCAAGGATTTAAATCACATTGTATACCTGTATGGAGTTATTTTCTTTCAGAACGATAGACTCAACCCGGACGATACCAAGTTTCAATGACATATGCTTCAAGGCATAAGATAATGACCTGTGTAAGGTCATTATTTTTCTTGATAAAAATGCAAACTATGATTTACTTAAACACTTAATTCGTTTGATAGTTTCTTGTTGCTAATTGGGGAATTTATTTTTTAATGTTACATCTTTGATAGGCTTAAGGCAGAAACAATCAATACCTCCGTATATTAGACGACTGAAATATAAAAAATCGTCATTGACGCGCATTCTAACTATCGAATTTAAAAATGCAAAACTTTTCATAACACTTTTAAAACAAGCGAGATTTAACACATTCGTGTGTAGGATTTTGAAAATCTCATTGAGTCACACTGAATTGGAAATCATACTTTGACCTATATGCCATTACAAATAGAAAAGAAACATAGCACCCCCTCCCCCTTTTTTCATAAACTTAGTTGGTACAATAAATTACTTACTGAGTGACTTGTATTTTTCATACACCGTTATCGGGTGGTAACAATTCATTTGTGTCTTGCCTCATTATAGTTACAGTAATATATTTATTGTAAGTGAATATGATTTCTAAAGTTTATATCTAGATTAATTGGTGAGTTTTATTTCCTTATATAAATGAGCCGTAGGGCGTATTAAAACATTAACGCATCAGAAAAAAATATCCCACTTTAGTGTGGTCGGTAAAAAAGGAATCAAATTCTGCAAATCAGAAAATAATATTTTTTTGACGGTATATAAGTCAGATAATGCATATTTTAAGGTTTTTTTGTCGTAGAACACACCTCGGGGTGTCAGGATTGCCCAAAGAAAGACCTCCCTACGCCTACGGTCGGTCTTTCATTTGATCAATCCTGACACCCATCGGTATGTTCTATGACAAGAAAAACCTAGAATATGCATTATCTATAACCTATTGTTATTTGTTGTCTTTGTCACACTAATAAACACATGTTATCTGAAACGATAATTTTGATATGGACAGCTCTTAAACGATTACACAATACTTAATTAACCAATCAATTTAATTCAGTCTTTCAGTCAATTTTCAGACTTCTCAACTGTTATAATTTCAGAAATTATCAGACAATTCGCTTGCAGTCAACTAGGATCTGATTTTTACCAGTACAAATATCGACATACTGAAATGTCTGAAAGTCTAATGAACAGTACCGGATTAACTGCAACCTTATGGTCTGAGCGGTACAGAATTAACAACAAGAAGGTAACTGAAAATAAAAATGCCTGACGAAACTTAACGTTTTAAGGTTCAGAAATTGTAAGAGGGTAATTTTTGATAACAATTACTGTGTCAGACTAAAATTTCGTTTTCTAATGTCATTGGCTCTGAATTGTTTTTTTTTTGTGCGACGAATGCGGAAAGAAAGAGTTTGTTTCGTACTTATTTGTAAAAATAGGGATTAGTTGGATAAATTCAGGTGTGACCAACATTCACTAAAATTTGAAATGTACAAGAAGTATAAATAATTTACTCTCTACTTTAGATTGGGTATAAAGCTTCTGGAGTTAGAAATGTTATCCTGTTATCTTTAATGAGTTATTTTTGGACAAATGTCTATTAATTGTTATTTTTTTAACTGAAGTTTCTACACCTTTGTTGAAAACATGTTCAAGTGTCAACACATTGTCAGCTTACTGTATTTTGAAATCACGAAAAAAGAGGTTTTCAGTATCCGTCATTGATATAATAACGCAAAATCGCAAATACATGTAACTAAAAAACGTAAGAGTTCGAAAGAAAACAGTTTAGTGTAATACAACACTTAGTGTAATACATGAGCCGACAAAGAGACTAATATTCATAGTTTTTAATATATTCAGAAGATCTTAAACACATATTCACCTTCCGTTTGTTTTGTATAAGTCCCGACTGTGGCAGGATGTGATAAATCTGGCGATATGGATGACAGCCCAATGCATGTGCTTTGATGTAGATATGCAGAGTGACACGAAGAGTACTTTGTACAAAGTACAGCACATTCTTCCAATGAACTAGATGCATGTTGAAATACATAATCAGGAGACACAGTTAAAGATATGTCGTCCGGTAATTTGTTAAATGTCCAACTTTCGAAAGCTCCTTCATTCATATAAAATACACAAAAGTAAACATCATATAAATGTCAGATTGTATCTTAAATAAACTTCAATTGCATCCTGTTATAATATCAATTAAATAGCACCATAGTAAGATAATGATAACTAGATAAGGCATAATCTATAATAGTTATTTGAAATTTGTTAATTGAAATTTCCTGATTTTATGTTAGGGTACCGTTACATACCCTCACATGATATCACAATTAAGAACAAGTACTTTTCCTACACGAATAAGACAACTATAATGAGAACAGAGATGTTATTATCATCGCTATAGTTTACCTCTTTTGTGGCCAAAAATTATTCAAACTAATTTCAAAACATGATAAAGCATAAACAGACAAAGATCGTGGTGTTTCATTTCTTTTTCAACCAATCAGATATCAATTTATATGAGAAGGATATGAGTTTTCGTTTTCTAATAAACCAAAACCTGATAAAAATGAGAATAAAAGAATTTTATATTGATATAATGAACACAATTGTTTTCTACTTTTCTTATATTGAAAACAATTATTGCATACAATGTTACCTATTTTTACAAACCAATAAAGAAACGGAATAACTTAGTATTTTTTTTAATAAATATGAAACAAAAAGTAGATAATTGCGCTTCAAATTTACGCAGGGTTTTCATAAGACGTATTTTACTCAACCACATATTTAGAAATATATACAATATATTAATAGTACTTTTAACATTTTGGCTATACTGTAGATTCTTTTTTGATTTGATCCGCTCTTCAATATTTGTATTAGAATTTTGAATATCAATTAGTTTTGCCTTGAGCATCACTGACGAGACATTAATTGTTGAAATGCGTATCTGGTGAATTAAATTGGTACCGTTTATGTTAATACTACCACTGGATCAATACCTCTGCTGGTTGATGGTTAGTCTCTGGGGTTATTACCAGCCTAGTAGCTAGTACCTCGGTGATGGCATGAAAATACGGATATATTTTGATTGAAATTTGCTGTTTTAAAATTTTTGAAATTATTTTAGATAAAGAAATGTATCTCCCTCATTCAAAACTTTGATTCCATGTCCAGATAAAGCTATACGTTAGGTCCTTTTTAGGTTAGATATGTTCTTCAATATTTGTATTATATTTTTGATGTTCAAATATTTTGGCCTCGAGCATCATTGAAGAGACAGTAAAAGAGGGACGAAAGATACCAGAGGGACAGTCAAACTCATAGATCGAAAACAAACTGACAACGCCATGGCCAAAAATAAAAAGACAAACAGACACATAATAGTACAGGTGACACAACATAGAAAACCAAAGACTAAAAAACACGAACCCCACCAAAAACTGGGGGTAATCTCAGGTGCTCCGGAAGGGTAAGCATTGTCGAAATGCGCATCCGTTTGTGTAATTACTGCAATTAAGGGATGACTGTAATATTTTTTCTGTCTATGAAGAAATAACATAAAAAATGTGGTGCACACTGAATATCCCGCGTAGCGTTTATTTTAAAGTGTGCACCACATTTTTTACGTTATTTCGAATAGACAGAAAAAATATTACAGTCATTCCTTATAATTTAATTCTAAATTCCATTTTAAGCCGGGGTAAATCCTGAAAAAACGTTGATGACGTCACGTTCACATGACACAATTGTGTCTATGAGCTGATAGACAAAACACTGTCAGCCAATCAGAAGACGCGTTACATCCAAAATTAAATTATTATTAAATGTTGCCAATTATATGGACATGTATGTAGTAATAATGTTCATATTATGCAGCTCTTTATAAAACAACTTTCATTTTCCAAATAGTTTATGTGAATAAATTATGATATCCATTACACACAAAATGTATGATCTGCTTTAACTAGTTTGACAATTTGTTCTTTTTTATCTTGAAACAAATACAATAGAAAAATAAAATAAAATAAAAAGATGAACTCCACAAAATAATACTAACCAGCTGCTCCTGTAAAAAGAATTATTCCCGGAATAACATAAAACATATTACTAGTCTTCTAAAATGACACGGTAATACTGTAAAAAAAAATTGTCTTTGTATTTCAATCAAACATTGAGCTGTTTTAACGCTGAATTTAGGCAAACTTGATAACATTTTTAAAATTTAAAGTTTATCATTATAACATATACGAGCATAACGTCAAATTTCTAATCTTTATTTGTTCTTCCATTAATATAGTATTGACTTAAGAAATTCGATATACGAACAATATGGATAGATAAACTCATCATTAGATTGCTGACCAAAGTCAAATAATAGTTGGATAACAGATAATTAAGACAGCCATAATCAACTGTCATACATCAATTAATACCATGGGAAATATTTGTCGAAATCAGTTGTAAACAAATAAAGACTTTCCTTTGCAAAATGTGTTTCCATAGAATGTACACTACATGGACTTAGAAACCGTCCATATATGCGAACACTCGTGCCAGTTATGTAATGAATGAACAATAACTAGTCAGTTGTGTAATCAACTGGCCAAAAAAATAAATTTCCTTATTTTGCAAAATTTCAAATAAATATTTCAAACATTTGCAATTACTTCTAAAAACTTTTGTTCAATTTTCATGTTAAATTGGCTAAATTAAGTCTGATAAAGAGAGTCCCCAAATGTACTGAAGATGTTGATTATATTTAACTGAGAACATAATGAATTGTTGAATCTCCGTCATTGTGAAAACTAACTGAACAACACGTAATAGTATTTTTTGTTGTTGTTGATATCTTTACTTTTGTTCCATTTTTATCAGGAACAATTAAAAAGTAGGTAAACAAGTAAATTTGATGACACAGTTGTTTACCGATATCAAAATCTCATATGGAGGTTAAAATCAAGGGATAAAATATAGAGGGAATTGTATAAACTCAAAACGAAGCGACACAGGATTCGTGTCTCCTACTATGCGGGCATAACCCGCCATGCGAATTCACACTTAGTAAAAGTATGTCACAATCATGAATAGAATACGATTTGCTTGTAAATGTGTAAACACAATTTTTAGCTGGTTTCTAAGATTAGTTTATTCAAAGAAGAATATGAAATGCTTACGTAAGGAAGATAAAAAAAACTACCAAGAAGGAACAAATTCTAAAAGACTCTACATTAATAAAACATAAATATATATAATTAACGTTGACAGATTGTTGACAATACAATTGGAATTTTTTTGGGTAAGTTGTATGTTACTGAATCTAAATAAGTTTAGTTTTGTATCCCAATGAAATATGGCTTACCTACATGTATGTGGTATAAGGAAGAAAGGCAATGCAAAATACAATACTACATTTTAATATCAAATCTGTTTTAAGACAATGTAATGTACATCGATTAAATTCAAAATTAATAGTATTTCATTCAACATATTTTTATTGTAAAGACTTAAATGTTGCAGAATTTAACACAGCGAGAGTATGTGTTCATTAAAAACCACGAACCGCTCACCCAATGATATTTGAAAATTCAGTAAGCAATCTGGGTAAAAATCTTAAATTAAATTTTAAAAATGTGCACCATCTGAACATGGGTACTAACTTTCATGTAATCGCAGGTATATCAATAAACAAAAAATCAAAGTCACTAACATACGAATCAGCAGGTGAAGGATGGTTATAACTTAGGAAAAATGCTTGCAGTTCCAATTAAAGGCTATATGAAACATCACTCATACAGGAACCTCTTTCCTCGTGTTCCTATTCGCGTTATTTTTTTCACTTCCAAACATTTCATGGGGGCGGGATCAATAGACCGTTATTTATACATCATACCATACTGGTTACCGGAATGTTTGATACACCAAACCAGGTACTTCATATCTGAGAAACATGCAATATATGCCCTCAATTTTAGCATTCATTCAAACATTTTTCTGTTTATTCAAAATTATCAGTCAATATATGTTGTACAAGGATCACCAGTACTTCACCTTTCATCTGATACTTTAATTACTAAAATATATTCTACATAGTTTTATATCTGCACCTATGCGTAAGAATTATTTTGTTTTAAATATGTACTACTTTCCAGTATGTTCTTATTTAAATCTATCAAAATTATATTTGCATAACATTCCGCTCAATCAGCTGATAAAGGACATCTTAAACCTACAGTGAGAAGAGATTTTTAATCATAAACCTGGTGCTTGTTTCCAGTGTATATGTATCTGTTGACTAACAAATTGTGGGGGTTACAGACACAATAACTAAGTACTTAAGCTAGTAAAGACAAATGAACAATTCTATTGTTAGATTTTGTATTCCGCGATTAAAGGTTGACATGTTATCTTTAGTAACATCGGCGTTACAATTTGTGAAAATAAACTGCAGAATATGGTGATCAACAAAACAAAAATAAACTGAAAACGAAAGATACACACCAATTCTTTTTTAGTCACTTTCTTATATTGCATTGATTTTATTCCAGTTAAACAAAAACATTGTTAATCCTAAAATTTTAAAGGTACGAGTAAAGGCAACAAACACACACGGAGGACTGAAAGATTTTCAAGTGGAGCGATAACACTTAAGAAACAAAATGAAGAACAATACAACAAGAAGAAACAAAACTTAAACGGTTGCGTTGCATATTTGACTATTTAGTGTACATACTATTAGACATTTGAGGAAACTAAGTTTACCTATGATTACACTGCAACTTACGATTACAGTTCACGAAAAAAGTTGTCGTAAAAAATATATAAAAAACCAGCAAAAGAAATACGTTGTTAAACCAAATAATCTTTTTGAATTATGTAAATCTGTCTTTTCGACGACACATAAATGCAGCGCATATGGTCACACTAGCTTTTAATCGCTATCTTTGATGTCTCCGAAAATGCCCCATAAATTAGTTTTTCTCAATGATCTAATTATCCTCTACTCTAGTATGGTAAACGGCTTCCGCTATGCGTGTATTATCTGCCAGAATAATTCAAAATGGTTTATGTTTGTGATGTTTTTTATTCGCCGTTTTATCCCATGATATTTTTTGTCAATACATCAAAGGTAGTTATATGAAGCATACATTATATGTAGCAGGCACTTTATGTGATTTTGGTCCGGTGAAACCGTACACTTTTCACTTTTAGCAGTATCCTTGAACTCTACTTTCCGCTATATAGATTATGTTGCCTCACTAAATAATTTAAAATGTGGTGACCGTAATGAAATATCCGTTTTACAAATGATAGCGGATATGTTCCTAATGTCGTAACAACAATCCTGTCCTCTTTTCCCGAATTTGATCTTCCGAATTCTATTTATTACCGGGTTTGTACTAACATGAGCAATACGACGGGTGCCACATGAGAGGCAGGATTTGCTGACCCTTCCGGAGCACCTGAGATCATCCCAAGTTTTTGGTGGAGTTCGTGTTACTCAGTATTTAGTTTTCTATGTGTGTTGTGTACTATTGCTGGTCTGTTGGTCTTTTTCTTTTTTAGCCATGGCGTTTTCAGTCCATTTTCGACTTATGAGTTTGAATGTTCCTCTGGTATCTTTTGTCTCTCTTTTCCGTGTAAGAATAATTTTTTTTATCACAATATCTTATTTTCTGTGTCATGGCTTCATACAAAAACGCGTTTATATATCGACCTATTTTTATCAACTTGTTAATAAATAATCTGAAATTTTCCATTCAATTCCACAAGCATGATCCGGGACTACTTATTCAAAATAGTTCCCTTATCGATCTATTTGACGCAAGCAGTTAACATGCTATATAACTGGTAACGAATACATAATTCGAAGTCTTTTGGTGAAAGCTATTGGGCTACAGCATTATGACCTTGAAATATTGACATTTGCTTACTTTGGCAACATATTTGAAACAGCTACAGATATCTAAGAAGTATTTGTTTTTTCATCAAATATTCATTACACAGTGATTTGATTGTCATCCGTGAATGGATCACCAAAGATATGTATACCAGATATATATTAGGAACATTATTTGAAGTTGAAAAGTGTTTCCAATTAAGGCGAAGTGTACGTAATTAACTACTCCATAGAATTTTTTCAAATTTTACATATGGATTCTGCTTGTAAAAATATATTAGAAAAAAAAAAAAAAAAAGTGGTAACCGTTTTCGTTTTTCAGATACAAGCTGTTGAAATTAACAGCATGATACGTCAAAAATACAAAGGATATATAGGGAAAATCATAAAAAAGGCAGATATTTTTACTTAATCAAGATTTTCTAATTCGTTGGTTCACAGATTTTTTTAAAAATCGATATAAGATCCAAAAATGAACGGCGAATATGTTGGTGCAAAGAAAGTCCTTTACAACCTTGCTAGTTTTCAAGCTATATCCTGTGGAAGTTTGATTTTTAGCGGAAAAAAGTAAAAAAATATTCGGCGACGTTATTGATGTCTACTGTATCGTCCCCACAACTTCTACTCTATATTGACGCTATTATACCGTACAGTGTCGTAGAAAAATGGTGAGTGTGTTACTGTATAACCCATTTTCCTAATTATTGCAAATGCTCAAGCGTAATCAATTGATAAGGAAATAAACTGACTAGTTTTTAAGGATATATCTGCTGCCAAAAAAAATGCAAATTGGCAAATAAATATACTGCAAGTGAAAGAAAGTAGTTACTGTATAGACTTTAACTCCATCTTTTCTAAATTATACAGGTTTCCACATCTTTTTTTAAATGCTTGTATTGTTCTAATTTTTATGAATCAAATATCGAGTTTGAAATTGTCCCGGTAAACACAGCGTTGAGAGAATGATTCTATACGTATTTAAATAATCGGTAATAATATTTTGATCTCGTATACATGTCTTTTTTAAAACTTATTTCTGCATGTTTGTATTTAAAGAAAGCAAATATAATCTGTATCTCTTCATCCTCACCATTTCCGGCGCTATTCGAGGTATTGCGCACAAACCTCATTTCATTTGTCAGGCGGTTCAAATATATGATATAATGTTTGCTGGAGTTTCAGTAACAAAGTAAATAATTTCTTGTACCATTATTTGTTAAATATCCAAATGCTGGACTCCCAAAAAATAAGAAAAACTGCAACTGCATATTATCTTGAGAATTTTTATGCCTGTAATATTAAAGGTCAAAAGAACAACCCGCATATGAATTTCAACAAATTAAACAGATCGGAGTTTTTGATGTAACTTCCCGTAGCACAGATCATTCCCAGTGTTATGCTTTAGTATTGTGTATACTGTAATGCTATAGCATTGTGTATAGTGTAATACTTAAGCTTTGTGTATGGTGATTTGCTATAAACGTACTGGTATAATGCTATAAATGTACTGATGTAATGCTATAAGAATGTAACAAGGGCAATGTTATGAGAATGTATCCATCCAGTATGATGCTAATAAAAATGTACCTAGTGTAATTTTATTAGAATGTACCTAGTGTAATGCAAGGAGACTGTTCGTAATGTAATGCTATACGAGTTTACCTAGGGTAGTGCCATACGAATTGTGCCTGGTTAAATGCAAATTAATTGCTTTTTTGTTAATATAATATAAAAACAAGGAAACGTGGTATGATTGCAAATGAGCAACTATCTACCACAATTTAAGGTAGATCGTGTGTCTTTTTCTGAACGTCTGTTCTGGTCATGTTGCAAAAAATACTTTTTTGTTTTTAAAATATTTTACCAAGAGTATCAATCAATATACAACAAAATACCTAAAACTTGAAATTTAAAGATTGAACTATTAAAGAATTAAGTGTCGTAAATTATATTTAAAATTTTGGGGGATTTTTCAAGAAAATAAGGCCCGTTTTGTTTTTCTGGTTTGATTTAAATGAATTTGATACGAATAGAAGCAGAATTGTCACTGGTTTATTTGTTTATTAGGTTAAAATTTGTTGTTAGGCGTTTTTACTTTCTGTTGAAATAAACACGAGTCGGATTGTGTACCTGGTCCCGCGTGTCTAAAACAAAAACAGTGGTAATAAAGTCAGATTAAATGTATCCAAAGCGCTTTGATGTATTAACCTCCATGAGGAAAGTTCAAAGCCCGAAATTTCAAAGCCAAGGATTTATAAGTTCCAAACACGGGAAGAGGTATATGTACAAAAGGGAAAAAGAAGGTAGCTTAATCTATCGAATGTCTAGCCCAAAAGAGGATATATTGAGCAATTATAAGTTGGTTTGGTGTCGCTTTAGATTAAAACAAAACAAACAGAGACTGATCTAAATATCCAAATTACATAAATGTCCTTACAACCAACGATATTCCTGGATCTGTCAAATACTTCACTAAACCTCTTTCCTAATTACCAACATCTGTTTATCGTTATTGAAAACTGAGCTTCAGATTTATTGTGAAACTACTTACTTAAGGGATGGTTTGAATCATATGCGGATACAAAAACATCAACAGATCTGTTAAATATGTACAGCCAAAGCCCCTCTCGTCATGCAATACTATAAACAAAAATTACATTCTCTACATTTAACACAGTATTCCTCATAGATTACCGTGGCTGTATTTGACAAAATGATTTCGGAATTTTAGGTGATCTTCAACTTCGTACTTTATTTGATTCGAGCGTTACTGATGAGTATTTTGTTCACTAGACGCACGTCTGGCGTGCAAAATTTTAATCCTGGTATCTATGATGACTTTATGTAAACTTTCAAAAAGGAATTTTTAGTTATACTGACTTTGTTTAAAAAACCGAATGGCCAATGAAGATACAAACATCGATTTAAGGAAAGAACAAATCATACCATTGTTCGATCAATTACTGAATCTGTAATCAAAAGTGATGATTTTAATTATCCAATTGCGTACTTTCCATTTCTACGCAGCAACAGTTCAGCGGTGACTGCACATACAGTTTATATTTTTCAGTTGATAAATTGTCCGAGGCCTTTCGTTCCCTATCATGATTGCCTTCATAGAGAATATAGAGGATAACTGCTTAAGAGAAAGCTATAAAATTAAAGTTTTTTACTAGTAACATTGAAGGGATCCGTTTGAAAGATTCAAGGACGCCAACATAATTTGAATGACCGTTTTGGACTATCTGTGTCAAAGATAATTAAGGATATGTCCCGATTGTCATAACCACACTTGCGTTTTGTTTTTCTAGATTTTGGCAATAGAAAATGCCAATAATCACAGACAGTTTACCTGCCAAGAAAACTCGAATGGGTGTCACATATTGAGAAGGGACTGTTAACATTTCATGAGTACAATAATTCGATCAATCTTCAGTATTCATTGTATTGTTTTGTTATTGCTGTTTTTTATCGTCGTTTGGCTATGCTTTGAATTTTTAGTTGACTCTCTCTCTCTCTCTCTCTCTCTCTCTCTCAAACATTTATATTCTGCGTTTTATAACTCAAATATTTTTGTGCAAAACATAAATAATGAAAACGTTTCGAAGTGTTTTAATAAGATGTCACATATACATAATATCAAAACAGAATGGCAACATCACTTTTGGAACCTGTAACAACACTTGACAGTGCTGTGCAAATTAAAATGTACTAGAAAACTGGCGGTTCATCAGTCAAAAATGTAAAAAAAATTACACATTTACTCAATAGTATCAACAAAAAATGAAAAGACTGACTGACAGTGATCAATAGCAGAGAGAAAATAAACGAATGAAAAAATTATCTAGAAATTAAGAAACGGGATGCTTTCAATCAATATATTGTTCTCTTTGTGTTAGTTACTTACATGCAATATATTCAAAATCGTGATGGCGTCAGTAAGTCATGTTAGACTTTCGAAGAATAAATGAAAGTATATGTATACGTTTATTTGACTACTAACAAATGTTTTGTTCATGGCTTAATGGTCACTATACATACTGTAAAATGGGGTTGTTGTACAACTATTCGGCTATAAAAGTGTTGGAGCACACAGTATAATTATATTTCACATATAAAAACTTGCTTCTGGCCACAATAGTCGTCTAACAATCGTTCTGTGGTTTGAATATCTGCACAATCTGCGGGAAAGGTTGGATTTTTTTGGTGAACATTGATTGGTTGACTATGATGAAAGTTGAAGTAGTTAGCCGCACTAGGTATTATCCGTTCCCACTTTCCTTCGCCAGTCAAGTCAGACGCACCGACATAGAATTCATTAAAGCTGCCTTTAACTGAAAAATTGCAGTTATAAACATCATTGCCTTATAATTTGGTAAGCAAGAGGCGTATATAAATGTGTATTCATCCTGCATTGATGCACAAATAACAGGTATACAAGTGCATTGGCCGTTTATGTAAAGTACATAAATTAGGAACCAGGAGCCTGTAATTCAGTCGCTGTCGTTTGTTGCTAGATATCATATTAGTCATTCTCGTTTAATAAATCGGGCATACATAAATTCAACAGTTAGTTAGACTTCTAAAAAAAATCTAACACAACAATTGTGACTTAAAACAGTTAAACTTTAAAATCTAAGATTGCAGGATTGCAGGATGACAACTATAGCTATACATTATCGGGAAGTATATAATGAATATATTTAAACTCGCTATGAAATAGGAGAAAACCGTGGCAAACACCGCTTATATTTCTTCTTGTTTTTTTATAACATTAATTAACGGTACCAATTATACTGCACCAGAAGCGCATTTCGACAATAAATATGTCTTCAGTGATGTTCGGACCACCATATCATGAAGTACGTCTTTTGGCATATAAAATATATCAGATACAAGGATAGGATAGTAAACAAACTTCTCGGAGTTGACATATAGTAGCGACTGTGATATATAAATATGGTCAAAAGTCGGAATGCGAATACATATTTTAGGTCATTTTTTAGTAGCAACAAACAAAAGAGCTATGTCAATTGGACATGATTTGATACTATATCTGCCCTTGAATTTTTACTTGCTAACATTTTTGTTCGCTTTGGAGATTCCGTATATCGTCAAGTTATCGGAATTCCAATGGGGACTAACTGTGCACCACTTATTGCGGACCTGTTTTTGTATTGTTATGAATTACAATTGATGACTAAAATCAGCAAAGACCCATCGAAACAACATCTGATACAAAAATTTAACAATACTTTTAGATATTTGGATGATATATTGGCTCTCAATAATGACAACTTCAGTATGTATACTAAAGAAATTTATCCTGTTGAACTTACTTTAAATAAAGCCAATACTAACAATGACCACTGTCCTTTCCTCGATCTTGATATCTATATCATTAACGGAAAGCTTAATACAAAAAATTATGATAAAAGAGATGATTTTTCATTTCCTATCGTTAATTATCCTTTTTTAGATGGTGACGTTCCCTTGTCACCTTCTTATGGTGTTTATATATCTCAACTTGTACGATTCGCTCGTGTATGTAACAACGTATTAGATTTTAGCGAGAGAAATTTATATATTACTGAAAAATTATTACACCAGGGTTTTCGATATCATAAACTAGTCAAAACATTAACTAAATTTTATCATCGGTATAAGGACATCATTCGTAAATATAACTCAACATGCAGACATCTTATACGTTCGGGTATTTCACATCCAATCTTTTATGGTAATATTCTTTACAAAGCACAAAAATGCCAGTATTCACCTCAAAAGCTAACAAAACCTTTAAACAGACTCATTAAGAAGGGATATAGTTACGATACTGTTGTCAGGTCATTAAAGATTGCATATTTTTGGCTTTAATATTGATTCACTTATAGGGTCTTTGCATCGGAATTAAACATATTTATTCTAAAACCAGTTGTTGGCATGACACGGGTTGTGTTCTTCTCATATATTTTATGACGGTATAATACTACACCCCTAACAGGAGGGATTGTGCCTGATATTCATATGATAAAGACATAATCTTTCAATCAGTTTAATTGAGATCTGGAGCTGGCATGTCAGTAACTGCTAGTAGTCTGTTGTTATTTAAGTATTATTGTCATTTTGTTTATTTTCTTTTGTTTCCTATTCTGACATCGGACTCGGACTTCTCTTAAACTGAGTTTTACTGTGCGTACTGTTGTACGTTTGTTTTTTCTACATTGGCTAGAGGTATAGGGGGAGGGTTGAGATCTCAAAAACATGTTTAACCCCGCCGCATTTTTGCGCCTGTCCCAAGTCAGGAGCCTCTGGCTTTTGTTAGTCTTGTATCATTTTTAATTTTAGTTTCTTGTGTAAAATTTGGAGTTTAGTATGACGTCCATTATCACTGAACTAATATACATATTTGTTTAGGGGCCAGCTGAAGGACGCCTCCGGGTGCGGGAGTTTCTCGCTGCATTGAAGACCCATTGGTGGCCTTCGGCTGTTGTCTGCTCTATGGTCGGGTTGTTTTCTCTTTGACACATTCCCCATTTCCATTCTCAATTTTATTCCTTGACTTTCAGTGGGGAGTTTGATTTGCTGTGCGGGATTCATAAATACGCAGCCATGTCCAGTCAAAATAAGGACTGGTCGCAGTTTAAATTCCCCTCCCCTTTTCCCGGTCAGTCTGCTTTTCAGAAATAAAATTTGGTAATTCAACATATTTTTTTTTTAATTTTTGACATCCTAAATATGCATTAATATTAGCCACTGGACGACAATCAAGCGAAAATCAATCAACTAATCCAAGTAAAAAAAAAACAACGTTGCGATTACATCATCTAATTTCATCTCTAAATTGATTAATTTGTTTAGAGAAATGTTGCTACACTCGGTAATGCGTATTTCTTGTAAATTCATCTGACATACCTTCAACCTATGAAAGCTGGTCACACTGTCCTAGTTTATGCTTTGCAGTGACATATTGTGAAATATGCTAATTTTAAATGTGCACAGACTCGCACTTGGAATGTTTTATCTTCCATAACGATATCATAGTGTCATGCATATGCATTTTTCAGAGATTGTAAGGCTTCTGTGGCCTGCATGTCACTAAAACGATCGGGCATGGTTGTGTATTTATACAGATCGCATAACAAAATTTGTATATTAACAGGCTTTGCGGTCATAAAAATTTCGAGCACGAGTTGCGTACTCAGACTCAGTAATCAACCAATGAAAATCCTGGGATTGTCGATTCGAACACAATTTTTGTAAAGTTTTATAACAAAGGGCCCAAGTGATTGAATTGCCTCTATTATCTGCAGAAAATTAAGTAAATACATTCTGGTAAGCTACTCACAGTAACTTTTGATAAATTCATAAGTAGAATTTTCTAAATGCTTACTGAATAATTATTATACAATGCTGGTTCACTTCAGAAAACGAACCGAAGAATTCAAATACGAAATCAGTTCTGATATATATTAAGGATTTAAACACACTATTTTTTGTCTTTTTCCTTACTAGTAAACAAATTTATTAACTTAATATTTACAATATAGTTAATTCTGTCTTTCAGTCAATTGTCAAAGTTATTCACTATAGTAATTTCAGAACTGTTAAGCATTTCGAATGCAGACAATATTCTATCTGTACAATTATTGACATACTGAATTGTCCGAAAAGCTATTGAACAGTAGTGGATCGAATGTAAGCTTAGTGTATGAACGGTACGGAATTTACAACAAGAAAATATTCTAAACTCGGAACAAGACTTAACTATTATAGTTTCAGACATTTCAGATTTTTTTTAGATACAAATGACCGTTTCACACTTATAATTTATTTTCTAATGTAACTGCCTCTGCATTTGATTATGAGTGTGAAAAATGCGTAAAGAGATGGTTTGTTTCGAACTTAAATTCCAATGTGACCACAATTCACTAAAATTCACAATGTACAAGAATCATCAATAATTTACTCACTACTTAACCTTTGTTTCTGATTTGGTATAACGCTAGTACTTATATACCAGATTTCTTTTTTGATATGAACTGATTTGATTCCAGCGTTTCATTTGGAGAACATATAATGCAAATGTATGATAAAAAGTAAAACAAAAATACCGAACTCCAAAGCAAATTCAAAAAGGGGAAGTCTATAAAAAGTGACAAAATCAAACATAACTAGTGATAAACACATGTCATATTCCTGACTTTATACAGATCTTGGTATTTTTGAACTATGTAGACAAAAGAGATGATCTTGAATCAATTAAAATCAAATATTAAACCTAACATAATCGGGTGAAATCGACAAAGTAATACAAACCAGCTGTTCCTGTGAGCAGAATTATTCACATAATAACATAAAACATATTATTAGTCATCTCAAATCACACGATATTACTGTGAAGTTAATTGTCTATATATTTTAATCAAACATTTAGTTGAATTGTTTGAATTGTGAGTTTAAGCAAACTTAGCATTTAAGTTGATAACATTTTGAAAATTAATAATGAGTCCAGGTAAGGTGACATGTCTTACTGCGGACTGTTACCTTGTGAACTAGCAAGTTAAAAATCCGGCTCAGCGTGTCGGTCGAGTATAAAGCAGGGTTAATATTCATGTTACATCAACATGTTCTCGTCTTGAATATGCATATTAATTTGCCGCTGGACGTTAAGCAGCCACCCGTCATCATCATCAAATAAAATTACGTAAGTCCAGTTTTGATATTTTCTTATATTTAAATATTAAACAGGAGCATTGCATTTTCTACTCTTGGCAACCTTTTGGAACTTTTGGATTTCAATGTTTTTTTTAGTTTGTAATTAATTTGATATTCCAACTGTGTTGTTGATTTGAACAAAACTGATGAGTTTTAAGTAGCTGAAACGAATACCAAAAAATAAATACAATAACTAAGTTCTTATGCTACATATGCTAGTAATGAACAATTCTATTTTTTGTATTCTACGATTAAAGGTTGTTGACCTGTTTTATTAAGTTACATGGGCATTGCAATTTAGGATAATAAACTGCAGAATATGGTGATTATAAAAAGATAAACTGAAAAGTTACAAAAGATGCACACCTTTTTTTTTTCATTCACTTTCTCGTATTGTTTTCATTTTATTCGAGATATACAAAAACATTGTTGATTAAGTTTATCGATGTTCAAATCCGTAAACTGGAAAGGGACAGATCAAGACAACAGACAGAAACTGAGGACTGAGGGAAATCCAAATGTAGCGAGAACAAGAAACAAAAATGTGAAAAAAACGGCAAGGAGAAACAAAACTTAACCGTTTTGTCTATACCTAGAATTACACTGCAACTTACGATTACAGTAGACGAAAAACAAAGGTTTATCTCAAAATATAAAAAAAACAGCAATAGAAACACATAAAAAAACAAATGATTTTTCAGATTATGTAAACCAGTCTTTTCGGCTACACACATACATGTATGCAGCGCATATGGTCACAACAGCTTTAAATCGCTATCTTTGATGTTGCCACAAAGTCCCCATAACTTTGTATTTTTCAATGTCGTGTTCAACCTCTATATAAACTCTATAAGGTTGAATAATTCTGTTTAATGTTCTACACTTCCTCTTTTTTCTGTTTTTTTTAACAATCTGTTGTCTTGTATTAGGTGATAGCTAAGCCTAGAAGATAGCTCTTGTCCAATATTTCATTATTATTTTGATGTCCGAGAACCCTCAGGATACTACAGCTGTATTATGTAGCAGCTATAAGACAAATATAATCTGTCTCATTGTTGTATTATGGAATGAATCTGTTTAGAAATGTCTATATATCAGTAACCGTAGTACATTGTAGGTGATAGACTATTGGTAATAGATATTTAGTATATATTCCACTATCATTTTAGATAGTATTCATAAAATGAGAATTCATATATGTATCATTAATATATTGTTTTTAAATTAAATAATCACATATATTTCTCAATACATAACAATTATATAAATCAGAACCAACAAAAATATCAATAATTGTATAAATAACATCAGGCTTTTATAACAATGATTAAATGTCAAAAATAGAAAGAAAGAAAAACGTTATTCGTTTGATTCCAGATTTGTGTAAATACATCAATATGAATTCCTGTGATAATTGGAATTAAATTAACATTAGAATGTCATGATATTGATAAATATTGGTTGTTTCATCAATAATCACACCACATCTCCCTATGTTTATATTGTCCCTCTATCATTTTTGTTTTAATTCATGACCAGCCCAATCCTTTTTAATGATAAATAAATAGCCTTTGACGTATGCAAAAAATAGAAATGATTTTAAACTTTTTGTATTCTAATTCATGATTTTAACCAAATGAATAATTCTAATTACAAAGGATGATTGATAAACAATCATGTGATTGTTTATGTTGGTAAATTAAAGTAGGTGTATAAAGGTTTGATTACATATTTCAACTTTAACAGCAAAACAAATTGTTGAAGTCCAAAAAAGGATTATCATTTACTTAACAACTTTTATATATATTTGTCAATTTGGAAATATCGGGAATTCAATTTAATTCATTGTTCTACTCAGAATTAGGTGGTTTCATTGAGAACATTAGGTCCTTAATGCAAATCCGGAACCAAATAGTTTTGTTTATACATTTCAACGCATTTTATTCAACGTCCTAATTTCCGCCGTATGGATATTAATATTTTTTGCTATGATTTCTATAGTTCTATAATAAGTATGTAGCTTTGAGTTTTTTACATAAAAAAGATATATTTCTCCATAATGAATATTTTACATTTGTTCCAATATATTTTCTAATCTTAAAAAATCTATATTTTGAGTCACAGACTATTATTATTATTATAATTAAAAAACAAATGTGCAGAGAACAGATGAAGGTGTTTCCATCCAAAATGTACATTTTTTATAGACAAATATTAACTTCCGGTTTTAAAAAAATATTTCCAGTGTAGGAATGCTAATTATCTTTCACTGATTCAAAAAATTAATAGTTTATGGTACTTTTTTGATATCTTATTTTTATTAAATTAGTAACTTCCAGTTTACTCCAAGTCACTTCTGGTAAGAATTATATGGTTTGAATGTATTTTTGATTGAAATAATGTATATGATTAAGCTACGTCCGATTTTTAAAATGTCACTTTTGGTTCAATATGATAGGTTACTTTACAATGATTCCAAGAATAAATTGTTTCTAGATATTTAGTATTCATTTATCTCCATACCTAATGCAGAAGACCCCATGGCTTTATCATGTGTCAGTATGAAGTATGAAGTATTCACATTTGACCTTAGCATCTATTTCGAGGTTATTAAGGATGCACACCTATGAAGAGCCAACAAGTTCTAGAATGAAACTTTTTTCTTAACCTAATTTTGGGTTGATATGACTGTAAGAAAGTAATTGAAGAAGAAACAATCATATGGTGGTGCACTTCTGTTTTTGTTACGGCTTTTTGAAAGTCACAGTTTCACAATTAAACTTTTTTTCATACTTTCACTAAAGATGAAGTGGCCCAATCTGAATAAGTTTAACTTAAAAAAACTATAGGTTGGTGTATATATTAGTAAGTTTTATAAATTTGGTTGCTTTTTCATGTGAAATTGACCATGCTGTCAATTTTGTAAATTTGGATTTTCTCTCTTTCTTTTAGAACAGAAAGCATATTATTTAAACTTCTTTGTTTCCAATGATTAAAAAAATACATATCTAAGAATTCTGAAAAGAAAAAATTGATATGGGATGTACATATTTTCGGTAAAATCCTTTCTTTGTACCTTCACCTATTTTCTCAACATTTTGGTTGATGACATTGACTAGATTGGTTATACAATTTGAAAATTTCGTTTCTTTTCATATAGTTTAGTTTGATTATATATTTTTTTAAATCCATTAATATTTTCCACTTGTATCACATGTTTTGGAAATAATTCCCGAACGAGATTTCAACGAGACTGAAACATCAGGACAATGCATCCTTAAGGGAGGATCTTAAATCAAAAACCATTAGGTCTCCACTAAGTATGGCTTATGAGTTATATCAACGTTCAACTTATTTTGAACTTTCCAGGGGAGAACACTCTTATTTAAAGACACCGTAACTCTCAATTTTGTAAAGTTCTTCTGTCAATTTTTATAACGATTCCTGCGAAAATGTAAAAACAATCAAAATACAACATTGTAAAAAAGTGACCTTGACCTTTGAACTTTACTTTAAATATCTTTTGTTGGACTAAAGACCTCAAATAAAAAAAAATGATCTCTATTATTTACGGTTCATGAGTTACATTTATATATCACTTATTTCAAATACAGAAGGAGAAATAACTCTCATACAGAGTCTCCGTATTGCGTCATTCAAAATGATAACAGAACATTTTGAGGATACAAAACGATAACAGAACATTTTGAGGATACAAAACTCAATTTGGAAAAATAAATTTATCGGTTTCGTTTACGTTTGCGATAACAAAACAAAACAGTATTCGGGGAAATCAATCTTACAAAGAAACGTGTTTGGTTAAACAGGGTGAAATAAAAAGCGCAAAAACAGTTCGATATCAAATGCAAAATATCTTATCGACACGTTGTGAAACAAGCAAACTCTGCAAGAAAATAATGTGGCGGAATAAGAAAAAAATTGTAACATGTTGATGTTTGTTTACCAGCTTTTATTGAATCGTTTGAAGAAATGTTTTGCATTTTGCCGGACTTAGAAACTTAGTTACTTTCCATCAAAATTTTCAACCTTCGTGAATGGCACATTGTTGCAATTAAATTGCACACATTCTACATTGATAAGTCACAAATACCATGAATATTGTAACTCGGCCCTTCGAGACTTGCATTGTATTGATGTACGTATTTATTTATCTGGTTCTAAATAAAATATTGTTTACACTAGACTTTGGCCCTTTTTTTAAAGTTGGAATGTGAACAGACATAAAACACAAGATTACTGTAAAGTAAGATTTCCATTTTGAATCCAAAAAAGAATCTTCTTGATCTAAAATAGGTTTGAAAACAAAATCTATTTTTTCAATAACCACATATAAGAGTAATTGTTCAGGTGTCAATGTTTTGAAATTAAGATGAAATGTATTGCCATAACTGGGTATATATTAAATACATGGTAAGATATATTTATATTTCTTTGAAAAATTATTTGTTTGCAGTCTTTTTTCCAAAAATAGAAATAGCTGTGAAAATACTGTAAATGCTAAGTAAATTGTTTAAAGATTGTTTAAAGATTATGCATATGGAAAATCGCGAAACCTGAAAAAAAACAGAACAAACTATAAGATATCGAGATCTCAATTTTACTTAATAAGTGATTTAAGCTGCAAAAATGTTGTTTCTTCATATAAGGAATATGCGCTACCGATATGTCTGGAAAAAACACCCAATGGCAGTCGGCAGGGTTTAAGAACATTTGTTGTTCGACCTGTTAGTCAAATGCGTTTTGTTAAAATATACTCTTTTTTTTTTTTTTTGTCTTTTGGAAAATGTTGTTTGTGCTGTATTTAGACTCCTCTAACAAGAAATTTGTTTTGCATGCACACGTATAAAAATTGCGGTTTTTATCCAACGCAATCATAGGTTTGAACGTTGTTTTCAATTTAGACTTGTATATATATATGTCTTTTGGAAAATGTTGTTTGTGCTGTATTTAGACTCCTCTAACAAGAAAATTGTTTTGCATGCATACGTATAAAAATTGCGGTTTTTATCCAACGCAATCATAGGTTTGAACGTTGTTTTCAATTTAGACTTGTTTATATATATATATGCAACGAATGTGACCTAGGGTAATGTGTCTATTGTATTTTGAATTTATGCATTAGTCATGCTTTGTTTTGTTTGTTGTTTGCTGAGCAGTTGTTACAGAATTATTTAATACCGGAATATATAAATTCATTCACTAATGAATTCAAAATTAGTTTACATATCTTTTAAACATTGAACAAAAGACCCCTATTGTGTGCCTTTTTGGATTTTTAAAAAAAATTCTATTAACAAGTTATGGTCCTCTTCAATTGATTTAAACAAAAAATCTTATACTTTATCTATGTTCTTTAAATGTACATTTTTATAATTTAAAAACGATTGGAATTTTGTTTATGACATGATTCAAAGCACTTATGCGTCTTTTGTATTTTGTCCCCGGATTTTAACAGAAGTTACATAACAGTGTCACAAATAGAGTATGTTAACCCGTTCTAAAAACCTGATTTTACGCGATATATTTGTGCTGACCAGGTTTTGGCTTCCTGTGAAGGTTTTTGTGAAATGCTTGTTCTATCAAAGGATTTGTCTGGTTTTTTTTTGTCTGGGTTTCAATTAGAAACGCGTATTTTGACCTGATCAAAGTCTAAAATATCTGCTATTGAAATCGTTACAAATTTTGAAGAAATATATGTTATATATTTTCTTACTGAATAGATAACCGTTGTTCAGACATTTCACTTGTAAGTAAACAGGATGCTTAACAGAAGTTAAAGCTATTGCTAAAGTTTGCTTTAAGGTCAAGATACTTTATTCAGGTAGGCATATATATATATATATATTATGAACGTTATCAACGGTAATGTCGTCAAGGAGAGAGGTCCCATTGATAAAAATATTAAACAATTTTGCAGTGCATCATGGCACTGGAATTAGTCTGTGTTTAAATTTCTAGTCACTGTTTATTATTTTTCAAATAATGATCTGTTCAATTAAGCTTTGATCTCCTCTCATTTAATCGTCGATGATGTAATATCTGTAAACATAATTACGATATCAATTTAAATGTTAGCTATATGAGAAGTGCTTTCAAATCATGTCAATCTAATTAAGGAATTTGAGCATTTGCAATTTATAATGATTTACAATCTTTTGAACTAATCCATGGCAATAGCTATTGATATGCATGAAAAGTAACATAATAGATCACTCCTAAATTAACAATGAGCAACACATTGATATGTCAAGTTGAAATTTTGTGTATTTTTTTCAAAAAATACTTTGATCCTAATTTTGACTATGGATGCAGAATGGTATACATCACATATTTAAAGTGAGAGTTTCCTTTTTCATATTTCACATAACTATATGCGTTTTAATTGATTTTAAACTATTTTTAAACAGTAAATTTCAAGAAAACAATATCTTATTTCATGTCAGTTCTGCATACTCAGCTGGTGATACTCTCAGTAACTAAAGATTTTACTTGCAGTCGGGTCATCAATCTAGTGGCAATAATAACAGTTATGGTACAATTCGGGTCGTGACAGACCCGTCGAAACAAAAATAAACAAAAAGTTTCAAATATGGAAATTACTCCATAAAGAAAGCTTATAGACATTTGCAAATGGGCACAAATCAATAGATCGAAGGAATAAGACAACACTTTAGCGACACGACAATTTAGGAACAGAGAAAGCCATAGCGAGCAGAACAATAAAGAACAGACACATATCAGTCAAAAAAACACTCAACCAAGAACGTAAGATTTTGAGAAATGAACCTACATAAAAAAAAACACAAAAAACAAAAAAAAAAAAAAAAACAAAAAAAAAATTGGAAGGATTTAATTTATGTTTATCTCCTGATAATTACATACAAATTACGGAATTGTAATTGTGTTAACTAAAAGGTTCATCTAAGATATTTTACGAAACTTTCTATTTAGCTTTCCAACTGTTTTGATCCCATTTGAGTCTTGTAAAAGCTCTTTTGGCGAATCAAAATATAAATCTGGTATGATCGTAAATACGGTTTTAGTATGTTTATCACTATTAACCAATTTCTGTAGTTCTGGTACCTTAAGTAACTATTTTAGATAACTTTTGCACGTGATATTTAGAATTTATCCATTTAATCGGTTTTATTAACTAATTGAAATATTGGTTGATGCTTTCATTCAATTTCTGGACGTTTCTTCAACCATCTTAGTATAATTTATGTGTAATACAGGTAAATAATCAGTTTCAACCAGAATCGTAAAGCACATAATAGATATCTCAGATGTGTAAATGTATTAGTTATTAAATTGGAAATTATTTTCAAAAGAAATAATTAAGTAATTGTTTCGTCCACGTTTGTTTTCAGTTTTCCATGTTCTAAATATTCATAAAATTATACAGAGTTACATATAAAGGTTAAATCTTTTTAACATAGATACAATTCTTTCAATTTGAAACAAACTGAAAAAAAATGTAGTCAGTATTGTTTATTGATTTATTCTATCAGTAAAGCATTGATGTTATGCTGTTAAACATTTGACTATCAACATCCTAATTAAAGAATCATGTGCACCTTGTAAAACACTATGTTCCAAAGTAATGCATTAAACAAAATCATATATCGCGTGCATGTCTGTTCAGGCGGTTTTTTTAAATTTTGTATGAGCGCTTTAATACAACATTCAAATAGATAATTAAAGGGGCATTAATTGTCAAATACATGTTCACCGATTTGACTCAAATTTTCATATTTGATTTATAACATTCTAAAACGTATATCCAAATTACAATCAGTCTGAAATAAACAATTAACAGTGCATTGACTCGATAATATATATCAGCATTTCGTGTGTATTTCAGTCTAGACGCCATCTAATTAACTATCGAGATTACCTCTGAAGAGTGTCGACGGTCACATAACCCAATATAAACATAAACATAAATATAAATAGATAGCGACCTCGTGTAATTGGACTTTTCTAGGTCTGTTTGATTTCATGTTATAGGTTAAAAAAATATTAACCATTGTTTTCACCTGTGTATAAGAATGATTTTTTATGGATCGAATCAGGCAACAAAATGGTTCACTTTCAATGTTGACATTCTCTTCATTTTAATTGCTGAACACGACTAATACATACGTAACCATTTCTCTAGCTAATGGGTTAAATTGAAGGTCACATGAATACGGATTCAATGAGGTCGAATTATTCGCGAGTGCATAATTCATCAGCCAAATTTCTGAGCTTATTTTGACACAATTGAACTAAACTGGCTCCTAAAAGCGTATTATTTCACTATTTTACTTTCATTAATGATTGAACAAAAAAAAACATATTTCATTTTTTTTTTATATCTCGTAACTAATGCCCCTTTAAAACTTATTGAAACCATATGCAAGTTAAATGGACTGGCGCCATTAGTCAGTAATTCAAGTTCATGTTTTTCTCCCTGATGCTTCATTTTGGAAACTGCAGCAATGTTGTCATTTCAGAATATAGGGTTTTCACCAGGATAAATTTAAAAACGTGTGAAAGGAAAATCTTGTTTCATTAAGAACACTAATTCTTCAATCTCAATAGTGATAATTAAGCGTTAAAATGCTGAAAAAGAAATACTGGTCAAAATTCTAAATAAGTTCCGATGTATTTGAACTTTGTAGAGTAATAATTTAGATTTCAGCTGTTCCATACTTCTCACATGTACAAAACTGAACAACAATCTAAATGTAAGTCGAATAATAATTAGTAAATAAGTAGTGAGCAAACGTTGTGCTTTTTAATTGGGTTGTAAATTACCTATTACACTTGTATTTATGAGGGAAGGCTTGTTTTCATAATTAATAGTGTTATTGTTTTTTTTTATCAAAAGTACCGTTTCATGGGTCGTACAAATGAATTGTAAGAAAGCAGCAATATTAATTTTAATATCTAGCCCTGCAATTAAAGCAATCTATTTGACTGTTGATTTCTTCCAGAAACATTTCTTTTATGCGACGTTCCTCATTGTAAAAACCAATATCATTTTATCAGGCCGTATGCATTTGATAAAACCAAAATCTGTGTTCTATCGATGTACAGACGTTAGAAAAGATGCTGATGTGAGTCATTCCAACGGATAAGTGTAAAATAAGGAGAGGTTTAAGGCTGCACTTAATTGTTTTTACAGCACATTGACTTGAGTGTGTAGGAAAAGGTAGTATCTTTGGCTAGCTTGCTTGCTAACTGAACCATGAAATCATTATTAGCTAAGGTACTAACTTCTTTTGGGCGGAGTCAATAGTTAAGCAGGGAACCAATCAAAAGTAGGAACAGTATTAAAATATTGTGAAACCATTTTTACAATTTTATCCCTAGTAGTAGGACAACCGACCGTGCGAAACCCTCATGGGTAGCCAAGGTTTTTTTAACACTCCCTAGTACAAGTTAGTTCAAAAGTTATTTTTATGTTATATGTGTGTTTTATTTGTCAATTCCATTTCAATGAGTTACCTCTGTTCATTTATATATAGAGTGTTTTCATATGTTATTCTATATAACATTATGATATAATCGATTAAAACATATTCATATCATTGTTATATATTGTTTATATATATAATAAGGATATCATTATCTTTGATTTTGATGTGTATTTTGTTTGGGGGAGTGCTACAAAATGTGTAAAAATAAACTTAGTCGGGTCAAATCTTTGAGATGTTCCTCTCACCGTGCTTTTGTAAAAATGGTATTGTATTGTTTTAATTAAAATGAAATTGACAAATCAAACACACCTACAATATGCTTGTGAATTTACCTTATAATTGACACTATATTCTAAATTTAGATTGGAAACTTATTTCTAAACTGGATTCATATGTCTTTTGATTGAGGTAAGCCATTTAAATTGATATTTTATAGTGTGTATTTCTATGTTGTGATGTTACACTATCGTTTCAGATAAGGGTGAAGGTTTGATATCATTAAAACGTTTAAACCCGCTGCATTTGTTTGCACCTGTCCTAAGTCAGGAATCTGATGTTCAGCATTTGTCGTTTGTTGACGTGGTTCATAAGTGTTTCTCGTTTCTCGTATTTTATATAGATTAGACCGTTGGTTTTCCCGTTTGAATGGTTTTACACTAGTAATTTTTTGGGGCCCTTTTAAGCTTGCTGTTCGGTGTGAGCCAAGGCTCCGTGTTGAAGACCGTACTTTGACCTATAATGGTTTACTTTTATAAATTTTGAATTGGCACTCATACCACATCTTCTTATATCTATTCACAATGTTTATGCACCATGTGCACTGTCCTTAACTTTGATTGGTTCTCTACTTAAGTATAATAAATGACTCCGCCCAAAGGAAGCTGGTACCCAGCTAATAATGATTTCATGGTTCAGCTAGCAAGCAAGCTTACATGTACCAAAGATATTACCTTCACCTACACACTCAAGTCATTGTGCTGTAAAATGAGGAGATGTAGTGCTATTTCCAATAAGACAACTATCCACCAGATTTCGAATGAAGTGAATGTAAACAATTATAGACAACCGTACGGCCTTCAACAATAAGTAAATCCAATACTGCATGGTTTGCTATAAAATGTCCCGACATGAAAAATCTGAACCAATTCAAACGAGAAACTATCGGACTAATTTATAACAAAACAATTTACAAAAAACAAATATGACAGACATGAACCAATGACAACCACAGAACTACAGACTCCTGACATGTGTAATCGGCTATAAAAGGCCCCGACATGAAAAATGTGAAACAATTCAAACCATTTCAGGGACAAAGAATCGGAGTTGAAAGGATACGTATCAATGTTTCGAACAGTTTGTCATTTTGAAATGTACTGAATAACAAAATGTGTTTCAAAATCTTTTAATTGATTCATTATCGGTTTCCAATTAAAATTTGTCACAACGTTTTGTTCATTTATTTTATACAAAATATTCTATTCATGTTTACAATTCATTCAACATTTCAAAAATTCCCGATCAAACATTAACAAGTCTATTGACAGAACGCTTCAGTAAAATATAAACTTTTAAAACACTATTTTTTCTTGATTTTGATAATGACTAAAATTATGTCATTGTTATTTTATTACATCCTAATATAACTTTTTCATGGTCGAAATAATGAGGAATGTATAATGACATTTATTGAAATGTGCAGTCGAGCAAAACTATTGTAATGCTGTTGAAACTTCACAAAAATCCTTAAAAGAGCGATATATAACGGGGTCGTCTAGATGTACAGCTAAACATCTTTCTAAAGATCTTACCATCCTTTTTCCACAGTAGAAGATGGTCTCCACAAATATTGTGCTGGGAAATTTTCAACTACATGTAGTTGTGCTCTGCGCATGGGTATTCCTTTCAAACTTTAAAGATCTACTCCAATATCTTTAATCACAATCTTTAAAATCAAACTAGATGTGTCTACGCTCTACACTTCTCTTCTTTTCCTCGTGCTCAAATGTCACTGCTTTTTTTTTTCATTGTGTTGGTTCATGAACAATCTTTCTTTGCAATCTAGCACACTGATGCGAACAATATATACACCGAAGATAGTGTTATTAAAATGGTGATGTTTTTATCGACAGCGTATGAGATCAATTTGATTGTTCGACATTTCAGAAGACAATTGGTATTTTAATGATAATAATTGTGCAACCCTACTGACTTTGTTTTACTCATATGAAGCAGCATTCATACAGAACCGTCAAAGAAGCATCTTACAAGTTATTTACTTTCACTTTCGATATATAAATGATGTTCTGTCACTCAATAACCAAGTTTAAGTGAATGATTGCATTGCATGTATCACAGAGAAAGATTAAGATTTAGGTTACTTCCGAAACAAGAAGGGTTTCTGCATTTCTTGATCTTTGGCCTGATACTAGTATTGACACAGATGGACGATTTAGGCTTTAAACTCGAATCTATAAATAACTGGTGATTTCAACTTTCTATATCTCATCAGCAACACTTACGTCTGACCCAAACGTACTGCACTAACATATTTCAATTATTACGATTAGTCGTGTATGTTCACATATGTTCGTGTATATACGGACTTCATTTACTCAGGTGTAGTCCTGACAAAAAAATTGCATGAATGTTTTTGAGGGAGAACGACTAAAATAAGTAATGATGTGCCACTAATGGAATTCAAATTTGTAGTTGCAATTCCCTAGTTAAATCTTTGTTTGTCAAAAGAATATTTTTAAATAGGTTGTATCTTAAAAAAATACAAATTGAAAATTTCAACAGGAGACGATTTATCTTGCTTGGCTTTAGGGCTGTTATGGATTCCAGATTAAGCGGCTGAGTTTGAAAGCCAATCAAATATTTTTTGAAAATATTTAAAAAAAAAAGTTGAATAAGAATGGCAGCTAAAAGTAGAAGTGAGAAACATCGGAAATATAAATACCATTTAACCGAACTGTTAAGGTACCCACAAAGATATGGTTTCAAAGTCAACGATTGAAATACTCCCAAATCTCATAAATACCTCAAAACATAGAACGTGTACCTTTCAAATAAGCTTTTAATATTATCTGACAAAGCAAACAGAATGTTTAAATGCCTCTTCGATTAGCACGTAGATTTCAAAGGCTAATCGATTTCGAAACCGAGCGTTGCCCGTTTAAGGTCAGATGTTCCCTGTTGACTGATGTTCAATTATGTTTTGATATATAAATAAATTGACATTAAAACCAACATTGTATCCGCTGTATCCAATGTTGAATTATACTTTCACAATAAATTCCTAAATTTGATATTATATTTAGTAAACATTTTGAGACAGTATTTATATTCATGTTAAAATTGTTTCATATCAAACTCTGAACTTTGAACACATTTGCATAACGAACCAACGGAGATATGCACACTCAACGAGAAAGAAATAACGACAATGCAAAGTCATTGAATAGAAATTTAACCATAGGAGAGGAACATTCTTACCATTTGTCACAAATTGACCTCGAGAAATTTTAATATTAGGGGCCGAAAAAAAAACAGCGATTACTTTTAACGTTTGATTATATAAATAGTACTCTATAGTAGATGATTTGTTTTATTTAGAAAAATCTGTATTGTTTCAAGAGAATGCGTCATTATTAAATTTCTACGTTACCAATTTTTGTTGAGCAAATATGGAAAACGTTATAATCGTATCAGACAAATGATGAGGTCATTCGCTAACCCTGATATCTATATAAGTCCTATTTTTTTTTTTAATATTTACGTCATACCTGGACAAATAAGAATATCCTTAACCGTTTTGCATTTTACTTCAAACAAGGAATCTGTCGCAATATGGTATGTTTAATTACATTCATTATACACGGAAAAACAGAAATTTGTCAGCTCATAATTATAGATGAAGTGTTTTCTTTATGTTAATCCTAACAGCAATTACTTTCATATATATGAAGAACAAAGTATTGTCTTTCGTCAAAAAGTCAACAAATGGTTAATGAACAAAACTGACGGTAAAACTATGCTATAAAAATAAGAAGATGTGGTATGATCTGTATTTAACGCTTCTGATGATTCAAAATCCTTTCAAGAAAAAAGATGCAAGGGACTATCATGATACATATTGTTGTTTAATGTGTTGTATATTTTGATTAATTGATATCGTAAACAAAGTTATAGTTTAATTTAGTTCCGGTCAATCGAAATTACCACTACCAGCTTTTCAAATAAAGAACTTTTACTCTATACGAGATTTGAACAAGGCTTATAGAGACTATCTGACAATTGTTCATATCACCAAAGCGTAAATATGAATACGTAAAACTCTAACGTCATAAATGAACTTTAGATACTACCTCAAAGACAAAAAATGATTCCTATATCTAATTTACTGTTGAAGTCAGAAAAAAAGCATATGTTAAGATATTGAACACATATTTAAGGTGTCAATCAAAATTTAGTTATATTATAGTAATAAGAAGTTTACTTTTTTATATTAATAAGTATTGTAAATTTCATTAAATACATGTTATATCAGTATTACAAACCTAATCTTGATCTCTATCCAATTTTTTTGAAATTTTTAGAAATTTACCTGTTACTTTTGTGCGTCGATCTATTCGGCTGACATATAATGCGTTGTTCGGCTGTGCTGATCTAGGTTGTTTTACGTATTCGTTTTTATTCTGTAGTTAGTCACCACTTCCGTGTTAACATGTATATCAATTATATGGTCATTTTTATATTTTATAAATTAACTGTTCGCAATAATATGAATTATTCTAAATACTAAACATTTTCTTATCCCAGGCAGATAACCTAGCCGTATTTGGAACAACTTTTTGGAATTTTGGGTCATCAATGCTCTTCATCTTTAGGACTGGCACCTTTGATAACTATTAGTTTGTCGTAATGTTCTATTGTATTGTTTATTTGTGTGTTTCTCTGTCCTGCATGTTCTTCCATTTATTTGCATTGTAGTCCTGTCATGTAATGTTGTCATTTTAGTGTTGTATTTAACATTGCCATTAAAGCGGGAGGTTTGGCTAACAGGTTCAACCCACCATTTTTTCTTAAAATGTCAGGAAAATGGCTATTGTTATCTTATAGTTCGTTTCTGTGTGTGTTGCATTTTTATAAAATTAGTGTTTCTGTTGTGTCATTGTTCTCCTCTTATATTTGATGTGTTTCCCTCAGTTTTAGTTTGTAACCCGGATTTGTTTCTCTCTCAATCGATTTATGAATTTCAAACAGCGGCATACTACTGTTGCCTTTCTTTACTTATGCTTTCACGTCTCTGTTCTGATTTTAAAACGATAACAATTTACCTTTTAAAACAGAAGCATTTGTAAAGATATGAGCTGTTTCAAAAAAAAGGTATACCTAAAGCTGTATAATTGTCTTTTCAGTATTCAGATAAATCGTTTTATTTAATTTTATTTCCACCATCAAAATCGCAGTGATCGGTTTCTAAAACATCGAAGCATTGTTCTAGCAATGATCGATGATGCCTTTTTCGATAAACAAAAAATAATTATAATGTTTTAAAGTTGTTTAAAAATAAAATCAATATCCAGTAAAGGACACATAGAATTTAATGCTTCTTTTTTAATGTTCGTCTTATTGGCTTTTATATGCATTTTGAAAAAAAGATTAATTCTATCATATCAAATTATTCAATAGAACAATTACCATCACTTGGTATTATAAGGAAAATATTGTCAGTAGTTAAACGTAACATTATATGATTTGTTTTCAATATTTATTTCACATTTGAGTTACACTAATTGGAGTTTTCAATTAAGATTCATATTTGTTTTAAATAGAAAAAAAAAAGAAATGTTCGCTTGGTCGTTATTAATCATATCTAATATTGTTTAAAAATGGATTTCCTTAATCATACTTAATACTGTTTAACATATTTCGAATTATCAGGATTGCCTTAACGTATGCTTTAGAGTCATGTTACTCATACGGATGATATTATTTATATTCCCGATTACAACACTAGGTATGTATTTATTATTTGCAAGGGGTATGATAAGGTCCTATTTACCTTCTTTTCAAAAATCAAAATGAATCATACATTTATCAAATTACATCTTTCATTCAAAATTGCTGTGGTTTCAGGTGAATAAGGGATTTTGTATTGATGAGGATGTTGAGATAGTGTCTCTTTTAATTCTTTTTCAAATATTCAAAAGACTTTAGTGGACTTGTTCGGTCTTAATTGGGCTATATTTCGAATTTTGATGAAATTTTGTATGCATTTAGAACTCGTTGAATTGTTTCTGAATATCGTTTAAATAATATACGTAGCTTTTATACTTTCAATTAAACAAATGGTCAAATATGTTTACAATTGTATAGAATATATGTAACAAGAGGCGATAAAACTTACTGTTTTTACCTCACGAAAATCCGACCCTACTACTTAGTTTGAAATTAAATATTTCATTTAATTATTAAATAAAGATTTTTGCAATACGTTTTTTTTAGATACTTTACCGATAGATGTTTTACCTATGTATAAGTGGTGTAAATCAATCTACGTTCGCTATGTTCGTTATGGTTTTGAGTTATTTTCAGTATTCTAAAAATGGTAATTCAGCCATCGGTAATAACATATTGTAACTTGATTTTCATCAAGCAATGCATTTTGCAAAATCATCTTTATAACTTTGCTATATTAGACATGTTGAAACGAGTGAGGTGATTGGTCTTTTGGCTTTTTAGCATATATTTTTTCAGATTTATTGTAAAATTGCATCATTGATATTCAAACTATGAAGTGTACCACAATTTGATGCGAAGATTGGTGAATTTTGAAATAGTGCTAACGTCTCTTTTTTAAACGACCTGCTCTTTGTGAAGGATGTCACTATATGAGGGAGTCTGCAGTTAAATCTCTATGTTTGTGAAAAGGGGTTTGGGCTCCAAAAGTTTTGACCAAACATACTCGTTCGCTATGCCGTGTCTGTGGTGACGTTTTGAATTTCAATGAGCCTAATATATGTATTACTGGTAAATTATTAAGTCAGGGATTTCGTTACCATACATTACTTAAAACCTTTACTAAATTCTTCCATAGATATAAAGATTTGGTTTGCAAGTTTGGCTGTACCTGTAGACGGTATAGCACATTCTAATTTTTACAGCGATATTGTTTACCGAGCCCGAAAATTTAAATACGATCCGGGTAAACTTATCAATCCGTTAAATAAACTTTTTCTAAAAGTTACCAATTCAACATTGCAATGATATCTTTGGAGGTATAAATATTGATTCTGTTATTAGTAAATTAACGATATACTAAATAGTATTGTTATACACATATGCACTTCACGATACTACAATCTATCGATACTATATTTTGGCATTTTACAAGATCATGTTTTTCTCCGACTGTCTTTACACTAAATCCATTGGATGTTGGATGTATACTGATTGATATGTTAGTCTTAAATACATGATTTTTTGTATTAGATGTAATTGGTTTTGAACTAGCTATCAGTAACTGCAAGTACTTTCATATCTGTACTTGGTGTCATTTTTGTTGTTAGGGGTGTATAAATACCCTGCCGCATCCGGTCTGTGTTAGATGTTATTTTATTTGTATTAATCTGATGAGTTTAGCCCTTTTCAACTGATTTTTATAATTTGTTTTTATGTTGTGCTGTAACACCACTGTCCCACGTTTAGGGAGTGTTGACCGCTCACAAACATGTTTAACCCCGTCACAAACATGTTTAACCCCGTCACAATCTTAATGTGCCTGTCCCAAGTCGGATATTTGTTTTTCGTTAATTGCATTGTCATAAATTACGCCGTTAGTTTTCTTAGTTGAATTGTTTCATAGTTTTCATATCGGGGCATTTCGTAGCCGACTACTAGTATACGGTATGGATTTTTCTCAATTTGGAAGGCCTTACGGTTGCCTATAATTGCGTACATCCACTTCATTTGAACTTTGGTGGATAGTTGTATCATTGGTAATCATACCACATCTACTTATTTTTATAATGGTCAGTTTTGATTTAAGATAGTTTATTTATACCAGACTTATAACTATTCAGGTTGTGAAAGGGTGATAGTTTAACACTTTCAAATGTATGAATGCAAAAAGGGTGGTCCCTAACATTTTTTATAATACTTGGGTTTTTTTTCAAATGTTCCAATGTATTATCCATTTCTAGCTACTATCGCTGCACATGCTCAATCAAGTTTTAAACAATTCTTTCTTGTAGATTTTTCACAAGATTGGTCATTTTTTCAACAATTACCGGATTCTATCGTATGGAAAACGTCTTCAATCACAGAACTTCTTTATACACAAACAAGTTTAAACTTGGCAAAATGTGCCTTGCTCTGCAAGGTTAACCTGTATTGTAAGGCATTTTACTTTTATCAAGAAGCATGTTTTGGATTATCGTCAATAACAGCGGATTCTTCGACAAATGCTTTTGTCAGGGTTTATGTAAAACAACCAGTAGAAGGTAAGTTTGAATTTTAAGATATTGAATTGCAATTAGAACACTAAATGATGTAAGCTAAGAAGTATACACGATACAAATACAACAACAAAAACATTCATATCGTTTTGTAGGTTGTCACATTCCTTAAATTTTCGGCTTCTAATTATCTACTTAAATAGCATAGTTTTCATTTGTTATGTCTAAATCTTTGCGTCTCTTCCTTTCTCTGTGTTTGAATCTGTGCGTCTCTTCCCTTCGCTATGATTGAATCTTTGCGTCTCTCCCTTTGACTATTTTTGAATAACTTCAGACATTGTATCTATCAATACTATATATAGAAAAGATTTTGATCGGTATTTTGAAAGACGTTATCAACAAAATGTAGCTTTTTGCGTGCGACAAGGCAATAAAGATCAGCTCGGGTGACGGTTTCCATGTTAGATCAGTTGTATTACTCTTCATGTGTATCACTTTCCCTTATTCAATATCAGGAAAAATCGTTTTGAGGTTATTAAAAAGGCCCAAATGGATGCCTGACATTAATTGTAGAAAAACCATTTCTTACAACTGATATATTTGAAATATGCTGTTTTGCTGATTGAACAGTCCGCTTCAACGTTATTTTTGGTTCATGGTCAATGTCTTTGCTGTTCGTTTCAAACTTTTAAATTTGAAATAAATATGAATAATGGTCATGAATCATGTTTTGAGAAGAAATTATTCAATAAAAGTATTACTATTTGAACATGATTACGTAATTTGGTAACTAACGATAATGTGATCACAAATAGAGACAAATCGACGATTACAAAACGATAACTTATAACAAGTTTTATTGAATTAAGTTCAAGACGTACTTGTATTTTATAGTAAAATGGTACAGTTTAATAATATCTCTAAAGTTAAGATCTATCAATCTTTCATGTCATTTTTTTTTATCAAATAGTTCCACCCTTCCGTAGTTCCATTACTCATGAAACATATTAGCTAAGCAAAAAACGTTATTTTGCCAGTGAAACTTTTTAAGTATTATCTCTTAATTCTTTTCTTTTAATATCTTAAAAATGAAAACAACACTTTATGATTTTCATTCGTCCGATCCACTTTTCTGGATTTATCTTTATTAGAATCGCTCCAAGCCAAACATTTGAAAGTGAAGGATGTATAAGAACCGAAAAAGTTGAAAAGCTAAATCACAACAAAGGGTCTGATTAGTCTATAGCCATCAGGTCACTGAAATATCATTTTTCATTTTTTTAAGACAAGAATATAACCTGAGAGAAATAGTTGGAATTTATTCTTTATTCTAAATATATTCTTTTTCTGAATTCATTTGTTTATTCGTTGTTCGTATGCGCTAAGAGATAGACATATCTTTTACTATTTTATGTTAAAAATAAGAGATTTTGTATTTTGGTTATATTGTCTTATTACAACCGCAAGAACGACAAAAATAATAACAACATGTGCTATTTTGTGTTATTAAGGTGATAGAGTTGTTTTCATACTTACAATAGCATTTCATTAGAATATCGTCATGATCGTACATTCTATTTCATACGTTTTTAACGGAGCTCTCTTACAATTTGACGAAAGGTACGTAGGGTTTACGAATCATATATAATATCCATTAAAGGGATCCTTTATTATTTTTTAAATATAACATTTTTATGTTATCTTAATCAAGATAGTCACGGAACTTCGATGGCATTTTGCCTAAAGTTTTGCCTATTAGGAATCATTACACTGCCTGCAACGTTACATTGGAATCTCGGAACTAAGAAGATAACTCAACAAAGTTCTCAAAAAAAGATCTTCAGAAGAAGTTCCCCTAAATATCAAAGATTGTTCTAAATCACTTTCCCAACCCCAAAACAATTACATCTGTGCATTATTTAACTCAATAAAGTACCAAGGCAAATATATAAGACCCCCCCCCCCAAAAAAAAAACAAAAAAAACAAAAAAAACAAAAACACAAAAAAGAAACATTCTAAATATGAAAACCCCCGAAAATGGTAAAGAATTGCACCCAAAAAATATCATTGGCTCGTTTTATAATTCTTTTAGTTATAACCCCCCCCCCCCCCTCGATAATACACCTTACCGTCTTTTGGTGAGTTCATACACCGAGATTGATACAGGCCCGAGAACACAGTTATTTCGTAGTGCATTTCTTTTAGATAATAGTCAAATTAAAGAAATCGCACCTGCTCTATCCCAAAAAGATGTTTACAGTGTAGTGTACTACTATTTGGACAAATAATATCAAAATTATAGAAAAGTCTACCGGTTCTTACTCAAAATATTGACAATTGTATGTTAAGGGGGTCTAAAATTCAGTTTGACAGCTTCAGACATACTAGTTTTTTACCTTTTTTAACTGGACCAAATCACTACTTAACATAAAGATTCAGCAACCAATTGTTTTTTACAAGTTATTTCATCCCCTTACTTAATATTTCATGCATAAAATATAAAGAAATAAATTTGGAAAGTGTATGAAAAAAATTGGCAAGTTATACACTGTCCACACTAGGGACTATATTTGCAGACAACGAAAATCTAAGGACGATAACTGTGTCCTCGGACCTAATACAGGACTAAAAAAAATTTACTTTTAATCATCAGTATCAGAATCTATATATTGCAAGATTATTGATGTGGTTTTTTTTATGTACATTCTGATGTTAAAATGTGTATGAAAACAAATCAAGATCTATAATTAGAGCTCAAGGGCGGATTTAGGAGTGGGCCTGATATGCCTCTACTTAGCAGATATACTCCTAGCATCCTATTCTGGATCTCCGCCTAGGTATAATGTATGCACATCTAAGCCAAATAATTGTAAATTTTTCGTTAAATTTAGAGCATCATACTTCAAGAATGTCTTCAAAACAGTAATGGTGTAAACATTAAACAAAATGCATGCTTGAATACTTCCCGCACAACTCTGTGTAATCATGATTAACATAAGCAACCTATCGGACGTAAGTGTACTTTATACTATTTTTTTTATTTTCAAATATTAAATGTTAATGATTTTTGAAATGCTTAAAAGATAAATTTGATTAAAAAAAATGCCGCTTTACCGGATTATACATAGACTGTCAGTATCATCGTGGGAATGTAATACATGGTCCCCTTACGTTCGTTCGTATCTTTCGTCAAAATGTAAGAAAGCTCTAATGAGACTATCAGATCATAAACAATCGTTGCAGGTAATAAACCGTCGATGAAGAACGGAGATTCAAAATTAATGTTTTTGATATTTAATATTGATATCGTTAGGACAACAAATCAAAAACATTTAATCGTTAAGACCAAAAAGGGGTCTTTATTCAAACAATGTTCCAGCATATTGCTCAAGGTCATATGATGCTTAAATTTTAAAAAGAATATGTTTTATATACTTGCACGATTACTATAAAACACGTGTACATGGACTTTTTGTTAATAGAATATCATTTATCTTACCAAATCCTTAGAAATGAACTGCCATTGAATATTGTCTTCCCGTACTCCAATTCACTGATAAGTTTTTCGTATGCAATGACCTTTACCACGAGACCTCTTGTTAGAACTTCGGCAACCTCACAGCACATTTGAGAGAACAAAATCGTGATGAAAGAAAAGGAAAAAAACCGTGAAGGTTAGATAGTGTTAATTGTTTCTGAAAGAAAATTAAACACATCAAATCATTTAACAACTGTTATGAAAAAGTTTAAGTAGCACATAGAAAATATATTAAAATTATTCAAACATCGCATTTTCAGGTCTATCATCTCACTTATTTTGTTCACGTACTCCATGATTCTGTGTTTGTTGTTCAAGAGTTATTGAGGTCACAATCGGTAAACCTTGGCAATAAAACCCGAAAATTAATAAGAAGGCACACTTGTACTAAATGAAATATTTTGTTGTTTATTATACGTTATGGATTCGTAATAAATGTAAAAAAAAATAGTGCATAGAGAACTTAGTTAAGTATGTATATGTAAGCATTGGTTCAATAACTTCCCTAACATTATAATTACAAGAAAATGGTTTCATATGACTTCAACTTATTATTTATTTGTCAAATAGTTTTCGGTTCAATGGATTACCATTGGAAAATAGTGGCTCATAGCTTTCCAGATGAAGAGTAAATCTATAAATAGATAACGGACATAGAATATCTAAGAGTCAACTCTTTGCCATATAGTAGTGTTTTATAAAATGGCATGTATTGGCCGATTTTTGCTATTATGATAAATACTTATGAGTTGTTATTGCCCTCTTGGTATCTTCCGCCACATCTTTAATTTTATTGTAATCGTTTTTACCGTTCTGGAATTTTGCCCTTTGTATTAGGAAAATTTATTTAATTTTTCATTTCTGTTATCTAATTTTAGTTTGCCTCAACCAAATGCTATGAAACTTATATTCATTGAAGGTGTCCTTTGTTATTCTGCGGTTTACATGTTGTAATGTACTTTTATATTATTTATTTATGTATTTCCCTGTGCTGAGTGTTCTTGCGTTTGTTTGTACTGTATTCCTGTCACGTAGTGTTGTCATTTTAGCGGTATTTTTAACATTGTCATATGAGCGGGATGTTTGGCTACCCATAAAACCAGGTTCAACCCACCATTTTGTCTTAAAATGTCCTGTACCAAGTCAGGAATATGGCAGTTGTTATCAGACAGTCCGTTTCTATGTATGTTGTAGTTCATTGTTTCTGTTGTTCCGTTGTTTTCCTCTTATAGTTGATGTGTTTCCCTCGGTTTTAGTTTGTTAACCGGATTTGTTTTTGCTTATTCGAATTATGATTATTGAACAGCGGTATACTACTGTTGCCTTTATTTATACACAATGCTTATTACCACAAAACACAGATCAAGTTCAAATTTGGGTGGCATCAGTTTAAATGTTCTTGAGTTATGCCTCTTTATAAAGTTATATGCAACATTGAAAAGAATAATTTGATTTAGGTGCTTCAAAAATATCTTTAAAATATTTTTGTGAATAAAGGGAAGAAATACAGTGAAAAATTGTATGCACTCCATTTTTTTTAGATAACTTTCTTGTAAATATGCTAGAGATAAGTTCTATCTAGTTTCACTCTGAAATATTATCAAAGGACTTATAACATTAACAAAAATAAATAAATACCCACGGGGGGTATTATAAGAACAAAGGTTCGAATATATATAAACCTGAAATATCAAAATGTTTTATTTCCAGAGTGTCATGGCGATGGTTTTGTTTACTATAATGGTCTATGTTTGATGATTAGCACAATACAGTTGACTTGGTATGACGCCAAAGACTACTGCGAGAAGAGACATGGTTACCTACTTGTCTTGGATTCAGAGAAGAAACACGATGACATGGTTTACTTTTATGACCTACACTGTAAGATAATGCTACACTAATTTTAAGTTCTATTGTATCATTTGACTGTATTACTTGTATCTTTTTAAAGAGGGAAAAGGAAAATTATGTATATTGCATGTTATATCATATGAAAAAATATAACCCAACGTTTAATATAAATTCAACTAAATAAATATGGGCATTTTAGTGCTATATCCATATAACTATATGGTGAACTACTAGGAAATAGTTTGTGTACATGAATGCAGACTGTAATTCATATATAGTATCATAACATATACACGAATAACAAGCATTATATATACATGACCAGATGAAAACGGTAAAGAATTTACGCAATAGGAATATCTTCATTTTGATCAGTACAGTGTCTCAACTCTCATTACGACAAATCTAAAAACATGCAAATACAGACAAAATTCTGACTTAATCATAGTTTATGTAAGTAGTTCTGTTTAGTCTTCAGTTTCATGTGAAGTGTTTCGTGGATAGAATGTTGTTTGTCTTTTTATTGGTTTACTTTTGGTATACAAATAAGAGGATTTGGCAGGATTGAATATAAGACATGTGTCTACTAAAGAACAAGCACATGGGCAACTACAAAACATTAAACAATTCAAAAGAGAACATCAACTACACTTCAAACCTTTTGTGTAGAGGTGATATGCTGAGACATCCCGCATATTAAACAAATAACAACATGTAGGTTGCACTTTCACAAAACAAGCCTCTTTTGTGAAGAATTTAATATTCATATATATATTTTGTTTTATTACATTTATTAAAACTTTTAATGAATATATATATATCAAACTGGTAAATTCATATAATTTTTGCAAATATGGCTTTGTTTAAACGCTTCTAGTTCATTATATTAGCCAAATTTTGTTAGATATATGGTTAGAGATTATATTATTGTGACGAGATTTCTGAATTGACCATTTGAGGCAGAAATGTGAACTTTTATAGATAAAAGGGCATACAGTAAGATGTGGACTGTAGATAGAGGCAGTATTAAATACTTTATATGATCATGAATGATGGAATGATTAACTATTAAAGTTTACATTTATAGTATTCGGAAATGCTTTTAATTTGTTGTTAGAGTAGTTTCATACAAGTTCTAGACAGACATGTCATGTCAGAAAACATGCACATAGGGTAAACGGACAATAATTAAAGGATTGCTTTCAAATTCTTTAAAAATTGAAACAGGGGTGGGGGTATTAAATGTACTGTTAAGTTAGAGTACATACAGTGATTTCTTTTGGGCTATGATTCTGATAAATAAGTATTGTTGTGAGAAAAAAGTTTTTCAAGATTTTTCTATTTAAATAAATGTTAGTATAGGTTGCACTTTGTAAATACAGTTGTTTCACAAACCACTCCTTTTTTGGGGAGAAATTTAATATTTATAGATATTTTGTTTTGTTTACCTACTGGTTTCTAGATATGATCTTTATGCTTCCTCTAGTAGAGACACAACTTGAGAATGTTACCAGTATAAATACATATGGATAGCGGCCGAATTAAATTCTGAGGAAAACCCAAAGTGAAAGGAGGGGTAGTACAGAATTTAAGTATAAGTTTAAACTCTTAGAAGTTCGAGGCATATAAATGTTGAAAATATGCCGCGCAGCCCTATGTTTTGACCTTTGAAAAAAATTGTAGTCAACTTTTCTAGGATATGATTTTTTACGAAACTTCATAGTAAAAGTGGGAAAGTTTTAGCCGTAAAAGAAGTTCTTTTGGGAAATTGCATTGTCTATATTTAAAAAAGTGCAAACTATAACTTGTTGCAGATATAAATTATATAACCAGGCAACCGTATCATACATATAATCTTAATTCCTCGCCTCTATCATCGAAAATGAAGCTTGCAATAATGACCCCCTCTTTTCTAGCCGAGATCTTTGTAACTATAGGCATTGTGAGCTTTTTTACAAAGTCGAGAAACTTTTATGAACAAATGACATCGTGTACACATTTCGAAAATGTCCAAATAAGAAAGTTGAGTTTATTAACTGTTTATTTTTCAATCATATTTCCTCCTCTGCAATTGTAAAGGGAACATAGTGTTGTAATCGCCTGGTTCGCAAGTAAGGAACACAGCAATATATGAAAATATGTAGTCATCTGTTGTCGAAAAATTGATTGGTTATGAAACATATAAAATTGTGAAATATTCAAATATGTTAGATTAAAAGACATATAGTATCATCACACTCTTTTCAGATCCGGATGCAAATGACCAATTCTTCGTGGGAGCAACTGATGAGGAGAATGAAGGAGTTTGGAAATGGATAATAACAAATTCATCAAGTTATTTCAGATTCACCGGTAATCAACCAAACAACAAAGATCAACAATTTCCTGATAACCAAGCAAACTGTGCAGCCCTTTCAACTTCCAGATTAATAGATGAATACTGTCTCCAGCTTAAAAAATTCATCTGTGAAATGTAGTTATTCCTGTTTTGGACATAATCCATTTATCATTTGAAATATTATTCGATTAATGGGGAACAACTTTTCCAACTTTACGATGGGAATAAAAAGTGTACACTAATCCTTGCAGACATTTCTCTGTTTGTATGAAGCAGGGGGGACAAGGGGATAATACGTTAAGAATTGTAAAGACAACATTTAACATATCTATAATATTAGCCTCCGCTATATGGACAGCCTAACATTCCTAAATACTGTTCAATTACCATTGCGTGAGGTATACTTTAATCCAACATCAGCATTATATATGCCGATTAAAATAGACAATGGTTGGACGCAAAATTTACGCGCCTGCACTGAAGTTGTGAAAAGGATTTATAATTTGGAATGATATGTGATATGTTTAGATAGCTATCAAATTGCCTCGTTGTGTTGTTATAAAAAAGTTTTCATGTGTTTCTATCTTCATTATTTGTTTAAGCATCTGTTACAAGATCGGTCATTTATCGACTTGCTGTTCTGTTTTCATTCATCAACACACATACTTAACGTTGCCTAATTTTCGCCAGAACCTCAGCAGATGCTGTCTTGTTCTCTCCCCCTTTTCTGTTTCTATGCAGAATCCAGAGTTGTTTTCAGAATTGTTATCTATGTAGATTCCAGAGTTGGTTGCCGATATTTTGTCGTCGTTGTTGAATTTTTTGCAACTTGTCCAGATCAATTTGACTTAGAGCTTGCAATTCAATATCAGTCTATAGAAAGTGCGAATCGAGAAAATCGTTTCTTATGTAGAGTAGCGATATTTACTTTTGTAAACGAGATGTATTGTGGGAAATTCGAAGACGAATGACATATGTAAGAAAAATGAAGATATGTCGGTAAATAATGTAACTGAACAAAAATTGTTGAACTTCCCACGCACTGTATTTTGTATTTTTATGAGAAAATATGCAAATTGGATAAAAGGAAACATTTGTTTACGAAGTATAATTTTGAATACGTCCTTTGTTAATAGTCGATGTGTTACCTCTGCATGTTTAATATGGTTAACTTGTGTTGTTAATTTACAATCTTCTCCGCTTTTACCACATACGCCTTATAAAAGCTTTACATATTTTAGAGATCCTATTTGTTGCTGTGGATTTTAACCTATCAAATATCTCACACAAGATGGAAAACGCACATGTTATTTCTCTCGGAACTATTTTTCTGAACCACCGCAAAGCCTGAATCATTTAGTAGTAACAGATACAATTTGTCGGCTCGGAGTCGGAATATTTTTTCCGGGTATTGTGAGATGTCTGCCTGTCGACTGTTACGTTGTAAACTACACATTTAAAAATCCGGTCTGATAAAAGACAAGGTTCTATTTCATTTAACATTTACAGTCGTCCTGTTATGCGTGTAATATTTGCCACTGGACGTTTAACTCTAATCGATTATCTTCATTCATCGCGGTTAATTCAGTACTGATCATACACTTTGCTTGCTCAGTTAAAATATGTCCAGTCTATTTTAATATCGGCAAATAACTAAAATTTTACCTGTGGAATAAAATAGATATTGAATTGTCCGAAAAGTTAATGAGCAGTTCTTAATTTGCTGAAAGCGAAAAGTGTGAATGTAACGAATTCGTTTGATGTGTTTGAACTTTTGATTTTGCCACTTGATTGGGGACTTTCCTTTTTGAATTTTCCTCGGAGTTCAGTATTTTTGTGATTTTACTTTTCACCACAGCATATATCTGCAAATGAACTATTAAGATGTAAGAGTTTGTATGTTCAGACATTTCAGATGCGGTTGAGATCAAAATGGTCATTTATAACTAACATTCGTTTATTCTTGATTTATTCAAAATCTACGCAGGTATTAACACTAATTATATCTATAAATGTAACACAATACATAAGATTTGCTACCATCATCAAAAGGAAATAAAGTGCTAAGACTTGGAAAGTGCACACTAAAATGTGATTGGAATTAGCTAGATTTGCTAAGAAACACAATCTCCACAGTTTTTGTCGATCGCTGAAACACCAAAATATTTGTTCTCTAACGTATATTTAATGTACACATACATACAATTATTTTTATCTATCTCCCGCATGTAACGATATTTCACGTATCACACTGAATGGTAATACTAAAAATGCGTTAATATGGACAGTATACATGTATACTGTAATGTGATACGATATTACTACATTTAACTTAGCTATTTATTAGGCTCAACGATGACCTTCAAAGTTTAAAAGACTACTTTATATCCATGGTAAGGGAGATAATAGATTTTTGCAAGGAATTACAAATACACAGTTTTTAAGCACATGAAAATTTTCATTTTGTCACAGTGTATTCCATTGTCTAAAACATATACAAACCTTAGAGGCATCTGATGCATGTTTACGTTTGCGGTCTGAGGAAGACGCATGACGTCAACCAGGTAAGATCCAAAAAGACAGAACAATGTTACGCGGAATTTTCTATTCAACACAAAGATAATTTAAACATAAGTGGAATACGTTTTTCAACTCTCGATTTTTTTTATTTCAAAACTAATAATTAATTTGCCATAGGATCTGATAAAACGCGATATCCAAAATCGAGTTTATTATTGTTATTGAATTTAATGGGGAGAATTGATATCAAGCGATATGAGACCTTTTTCTACTACGTGTAGTATCTACAATCCAGTACCCCTTTGATTGAAAATAATTCTACTTAGCTGCAAAGAAGTAAATTCAGGCTTTATAGAAGCAAAGTATTTACTTGCCAAAGGCATTACAATGTTTTACCAGTGATATCGTAACTGTTCCTATTTTTATCGTGTTGATACTTCTGTAGTTGCCTTCATCTTTCTCGTACTTTGGTAAATAAAGGCAACAGTAGTATACCGGTGTTCAAAAGTCATAAATCGTTTTAGAGAAAACAAATCTGGGTTACAAACCAAAATCGAGGGAAACACATCAACTATAAGAGGAAAACAAAGGAACATCAGGAACACCGGAGTGCAACAAAAAACAAACGCCAACACACATAGAAACGAACTATTTGATAACATGTGCCATATTCCTGACAGGACATTTTAAGAAAAAAATGATGGGTTGAACCTGGTTTCATTGCATGCCATAGCATAAGAGATAACTTTATTTTCCATGGGAAACAAATTAAAAAGATAACAAATAATATAACTAGCGGACCATAGTTTACCTAAGTCTTGTTCCATTCTGATATTGGGCAATTTTCACAGTTTTTCGCCTTTTCTGTATTAAAAAAAGAAATAGGGAACAGTGCAATAAAAAACCACAGGTCCATAAAAAAACAAAAAACACAATGTTCAAATTATGAAAAATTGATGCGAAGATACCAAAGTACCAGAAATATCCAGGTAAGAAGATACCAATGATCAGAAGTATGCAGGTGAGCAGATAACAAAGTTCAAAAAAAAAAATTGATGATTGTAGGCCTTACTTAAAAAAATATATAGTTACCATCGGATTCCGTGAACCCATTTTCTATTTTGTTCTATTTTTGAAGAACCAAAGCCAAGTAGAGAAGTAGAATATTCAAACATTATCTGACTGTTCATAGTCTTGTCTGTTTTTTTTTTTTTTTTTGTCTACTTATATGAGAATTAATAACAACATCAAATTGTTGACTCTAAAGCTGTTGTTCTCGTCCCGATAGATGATATCGTCATGGTACTTATGGGAGTTATTACAGACTTGTTTCGACATAGAGCATCCTTGTAAGCCTTTCTCATATTTCCATTGATAACACCATATAAAATACTATTTATACAGCTGTTTAAAAAGCACATATAAATAGCCAAAGCATGGAACTCGTCCGGAAAGTCTGAAATCTTGTTTCCGAAGATTGAAGTTATCCCAAAAGGTATATACAGAACGAGATACGCAACAAAAACTGCAAACTGTGTCCTAGTTACCATAAGTTCGTGCATTAATGTTCGTCTGGCTAAACCATTATTCCAGTGTCTGTGAACGTTTTTCTTTGAATTGCTGACATGAATGTAAATTTTCACATAACAAAACGACGTCACATCAATAGGAATCAAGAGAGAAATAATCATATAGGTATAAGAAAATGATGCATCTCCATATCTGTCAAATATACATGAATGAAGTGATTTGTCAAACGTCCACAGATGGTCATAAAACCACATGGAAGACGCAAAGGTGGTCGCTAGTGTAATAGATGCAGCAATTGCTATAGCAACCCATCTCTTTGTATACATGTTGTTGAATCTTTGAGGATGACATATTTTCATGTATCTACAAACAGCAATGTGCATAATAAACTGGATGCTGCACGTGAATAAAAACGCTGTAATGACTGCGTTAAATCTACACAGCTTCCAATCCGGAATGGCATTTAGTATTAAAATGTATACAAAGTTGAACGGTATCAGGTAAAATATTATCATAAAATCTGTAATAGCCAAACAAGCGACAAATATATTTTGCATTGTTCTTAGCGCTTTGGTTCGTGATATGGTCCATATTATAAGTATGTTCCCGCAAGTTCCAGTTACGTACATTACAACGCAGAAAAACAAAGAAATACCTACTGTTTGAATGTCATATATTCCCATTACTAATTTTTTTCAATAAATACCATACCTAGTTCAAAAGATGTCAAAGTGACTGGTTCAAAGTTTTACTTTATATTCCGATTGATAGTTAAAATTCTTTTACGTTGCATTGCTCTTTAGAAACAATGTCAAAATGACTGTTTTATAGTGTATCTTCTGATATATGTTAATTTGTCTACAAAATAACTAATATCCAATAAGATTATCATACACGTTTTAAACAGAGTATTCATGGCTTAACATCATGAGTAAGCCTTCATTCTTTACTTTCTGTTTAAGCGAATTAGTTTTTGCTGTTGATATGCCAACTTCCAATTTATAACACAACTGACATACTAATTGAGCCTTTTACAAATTTATTTTTATAATGAATATCAGAGATCATCAGACGGTGAATTTCGATAAAAAGGATCTGTTATCCGTGTTATATTGTGTTTTATTTTTGTAGATAACATTGTATTTTACAATTCATTCATTACTGGGTGGTATAAATATCTAATATAGGATTTGGCTAATACTTTTTATAAATCAAATTTATCATATATTAAGTGGAAAATAAAAATAAAAAAATGGGTTCACCGTCTAGTTAAATTTTTTTGAAGGGTTCAAGTTTATTGGTTTTCATTCAAGATTACTATAGAAATGATAGGGAAATGAATGCATAGCCATCTTTTTTGAAGAATTTCTCATGAAACCTAATATAGGATTTTTTAATGTTTGTGTTTTTTCTGTTGCTTAAATAGTCTTTTTAAATAATAAAAAATAAAATCAACAAGTCACCGTCTAGTTAAGACAAAACATGTACATCATTAAAAATAATGAGTATTATTTTCTAATTTTGAGACCAGATATAGAGACCTGGTTATAAAAACTTGTTATACCTTCTATACATGTAAGACAATATATAATATATATAATATTTCCAAACAGTTGGTTTGCATATTGGTTGCCATGGCAACCAGCAGTCAAAATGGAAAATCACTAATTTTTGGGATTTTTTAAAATTTTCAGTTCAAATTCAATACCAAACAATTTGAAAAATGAGCAGGCAGTATCTATTACAATAGGGGTGTGTTTGTTTTTAGAACCTGCATATTTATATGGACTGTGGAATCCTTGAGGCAAATAGTTCTTAGTTTGTCTGCCCGTTCACTTGTTTAATACCACTGGTTTCAGTTTATAATTTTAGTATCTCTTGCTTGATTGTAATAAAACTTGCCTTTTTTATGAAACCTAGAGACTCACTCAGACACCTGACTTAAACTGATTTTTCAGTTTACAAGACAATCCCCCATCTGCAATAAATATCCCACCTCAGGGACCTCTAACATTAGTATTCCAATTTTGATGAAACTTTGCAAGGTATTTTTATTTTATTGGTGTTCTGTACATAAATCAGGCTGTTTTGACATGTTTGAATTGCCTTACATTTTTCATTTGGTTTTATAGCTTGCCAAACGGTATGGAGTTGGCTCATTGTTAAAGGCCATAGGGGGGCATATACATGTATCTCTTAACTTCTATCTCTTTTGGTCTCTGGTGGCAATAATGCCCAGTATATCCCACCTTTTTATATATATTTGAAATTTTAAACACAATGCTGACAAATATAGCACACAGGACAGCTTCTATGTTTGTTGTATAATGGAATTATTACAGGAGCATATCTAAGTTTGACATAGACAAATTCTTCTTTCATTTCCTAGTACTTGTTTATGTATAAAAATTAATACATGAGATAGTTGAACCTGATACACCCGCCATATAATACTTATTTTTTTAATCTGTCAATTTATCCGTTTTATGCTTTTGAAATTACATACATAAAAAATTTCAGGTTTAATAGTGTGTTATTAGATTTGTATTAAACAGAAAATGTGTCTATAAGACACAGGATGTCCTGCCATTAAATGTAGGTCACAGTAATCAAATTGTTGATGACCTGTGTGGTATCATAAAAGAATACTGTAGTGATGATATATCACAATAGGTTTCTGTGAAATGAACCTAAACACAAGACTTAACGGTAACCAAAGACACAAAAGCAATAAATGTAGGTCAAAGTGACTCAAGTAATGTATAGTACTACTAGTATACAAGATGTCTGTGGAGAAAAAAATATCACTGATATATTACCATTAGTTTCTATGAAATAGAGATAAATGCAAAACTTTACTGGAAAGGGATGTACATACTTATGAACTGACAAAGGTATACTAGTATCAATCCATGTTATCATTAAATAATCAACACAGTATGAATAATCTACAGGAGGGACCCAGATTTTTTGAAAAAGAGGGTGGTGGGGTTACTGATGGATGGACAGACAGACAGACTGACAGAGTGCAAACCAAAAGTCCCATTCGACTTCGTCAGTAGGGGACTAATAATCTAAACTTACAACAGGGTAAATGAAAATTCTGTTTGCCATAGAAACTCCTGCCTTTTTCCCCGAAAAATCAAATAGTCATTAGTATTAATTAACTTATGGTGTCTGATGTAGACAACATTCTGTATGGATGTGCATGTCCCAAGTCAGGAGCCTGTTATTCAGTGGTTGTCGTTTGTTGATGTGTCACATTTTTGTTATTGGTTCATTTTTGTTACATAAATTAGGCCGTTAGTTTTCTCGTTTGAATTGTTTTACATTTGTCACTCCGGGGCCTTTTATAGCTGACTTTATATATGCGGTATGGGCATTGCTCATTGTTGAAGGGTCATTTGGTCTTTTGGAGAGTTGTCTCATTGGCAATCATACCATATCTTCTTTTTTAAATATAACACAACTGCCAAGTTGCAAATAAATGGTGATTTAGTCAACACACCATGAATTACATTATACTATCGATCTTAGTTGTAAGATTAACCATGGTAATGTGCAACGACTCCTGGACCCTAAGTGGTCTGTAAATAATGTGTCATAACATTTACCACAAGTACATTGTACATTGAGCATCACTCATTTTAGTGTGGGTATTGTTGTGTTTTTGCTTATTCCAACCAGTCCCTGTCCCAAGTCGTGAAATTCTAGTGTTTTTTAGTCTTGTATGTATTTTAATTTTTGGTTCATTTATATGTTTTGGCGTTAAGTGTGACGTCCATTTTCCCTGGACAATACATTTTTGTTTAGGGGCTAGCTGGACCCTGCCTCCAGGGGCCTATTTTCTCGATGTGTTGAAGACTCATTATACCCATAGTGGCCACAGGTCATCTTTTCCTATTTGGTTGGATTGCTGTCCTGACATGTAATTTTCCATTCTCAATTTTATATAATTTATAAAACACATTAATGTTTGTCCCTGTTTTTTGCTGCTTTTTTTCCATTTCCGTTAAAAAAATAACTTTCAAATGATTTTACGGTCGTGAATCATTCTTGTGCTGGGATCATTCGAACACGATGTAAAAATTATATATCTTCAATAAACGAAGGATCGCATCGCTAGAAACTTAAAAAATACTTACATTTATGTTCATTGTTTGTTTACAAAATATTACATACATTTTACGCATATTTCCGGGTACTTTTCTAGTGTAAAACAAGTGTGAAACTGCTTCATAAGCTACTAAAATGAAGATCGTGTTCTAACATTTTCGATCTTTGTTTCAGTATTCATGAAAAGCAGCCCACGTCTTCAATTATTGTGATTTATCTTGTGTTTATCTTCTCACGCCGGCAAGAACATGCCATTACCACAAAATGGAAGTGCATTTACAACAATGAAAATAACAATAAATTTTTTTGTAAAATTCTAGAATTACAGTTTTCGATAACAACATTCTTTTGTTATATATTTAAATCAAATAGATTATTACTAGCAGATTCATGTCGTTGCCATATCGGCGGACATATCAATAACATACATCACTTGAGGTAAATCTAGGCAGATTTTCCTCACTTTTAGACATTTGGTATAACTGTAAGCTTCAAGTTGTTTCTTTTTTTCTTTCTTTTCTTCCATTTGTATCTTTTTCTTTTGCTGATCGACCCTCGGCACCCTTCGGGCGGAATCTACTTCCGTGGTCTTCCTTGTTTCCTTTGTAAGTGTCGGTGTGTCGATCAAATTTTCGAACAAAGTATAATTAAAAATTACAGTAAGTTGTGATATTTGGTTTCTAAATAAATGTTACATTATAGATATACAAATGTATAGTATTTGATAAAAAGTGCATTGATCTGATGATTTAAAAAAAAAATCATATTTCATACATTAATAGAAAAGTTTGAACATGCAAATAATTAATTCTTGTTTATTTAGCAAAACAAACAACAACTACCTTGTTTATTCAAGAACATTTTACATCATAAAATAATGTGGGACAATTAGAACTTTTCAGGTGGGACAATCAGAACTCTAAAATTTTAAAAAATGGGACAATCGGGAATTAACCTTTTAAACAGGATATTGTGTTGTTTGTTTTATTCAATTATATTAATGTAAGCAATATAATAGTTACCGTTAAGTTGTTAGTTTTGTATTTAATCTTCATAGTCGTATTGATATTTAAACTGTTATTCTGTTAGTGTATAATTGATAAACACGGGTCGATTTAAGCGCAAGTTGCCGTATCCTAATAACCGTGCAAAACTTGTATTTTTCTATGAAAAACAGGAAAATATACCATGAATCGCCATACTTTTTCTAAATATTTTAGGGATGCTTCTATCTAGTGTGAAAATGTCCCTCGTTAATTATTATTTGACTATTTTGGTTCAAAAAGTTGCTCGAATTTTATTTGTTTTTGTTAAACATGCATCATTATAAAAGAGGTATAAACTGTAACGCCAGTTTTCTGTATTTGTTTCACTCACACTGTCAGAGTCAATGCCACTAACTATTTGAATAACGATTGAACCACTTTTTGTAAATGGCCCTTAGTTCAGTGTATGTTCACTTGTTTTTGTTAATATGTCTTTTGATTGAGTTAAACCATTTCAATTGATATTTTATATTATTATACTTCACGTAAAAATGCCATATTTTGATTGGCTAATACGAGGGTGTTAATTTACTCTATTACCCTTCATGGAGACCCTTGATCAAGTGTGCGCTTTATCAAATACGACTCTATCCTATGGCAAATAATCTATTACCCTTCACGGAGATGCTTGATCAGGTGTGCGCTTTATTAAATACGGATGGTTGTTATGTACAAGACGTCATAGTTTATTACTTTGAATTTGAAATTTAATCGACAGTAATAACAGAACATTCAGTATAATAAATTAAATAACACATATCTGAGAGGGTGATAGAGCAGATTGTTATCCCTCGAAAAGACATTGTTAACCTTGGTTTCGCCTCAGTTGACAATGTTTTCTCGGGGTAACAATCTGCTCTATCACCCTGTCAGCTATGTGTTATTTATATAGTGTGTCTTTCTATGTTGTGATGTTACAATGTTGTTTCAGGTTGGATGAAGATTGGCGCCTATTAAAACGTTTAAACCTGCTGCATTTGTTTGCACCTGTCCTAAGTCAGGAACCTGATGTTCAGTGGTTGTCGTTTGTTGGTTCATAAGTGTTTTTTATATAGATTAAACCGTTAGTTTTTCCCTGTTTGAATGGGTTTACACTAGTTAATTTTTGGGGCCCTTTATAGCTTGCTTTTCGGTGTGAACCAAGGCTCCGTGTTGAAGGCCGTTCTTTGACCTATAATGGTTTACTTTTACCAATTGTGACTTGGATGGAGAGTTGTCTCATTGGCACTCATACCACATCTTCTTATATCTACTTAGTGTGACATTTACAGGTGGTCATAAAGACACAAAGGTGATCGCTAGTGTAATAGAAGCAACACTTGCTATAGCAACCCATCTCTTCGTATACATGTTGTTGAATCTTTGAGGATGACATATTTTCACGTACATACAAACAGCAATGTGCAAAATAAACTGGATGCTGCACGTGAATAAAAAAATGCTGTAATGACTGCGTTAAATCCTCCGATCCGGACCGGCATTTAGTATTAAAATGTAAACGATGTTGAACATGTAAATCGGAATCAGGTAAAATATGATAAGAAAATCTGTAATAGCCAAACAAGCGACAAATACGTTTTACATTGTTCTTATCGCTTTTGTTCGTGATATTGTCCATATTATAAGTATGTTCCCGCCAGTTCTAATTACGAACATCACAACGAAGAAAAAGAAAGAAATACCTACAGTGTGAATGTCATATATTCCAATTACTAGTTTTTTTCTATAAATAAAATACTTAGTTTAAAAGATGTCAAAGTGACTGGTTTAAAGTCTTACTCTATATTCCGATTGCTGTTAAAAAAAATTACAGATACATTGCTGTTTGGAAAATATGTCAAAGTGGCTGAGATATGTAAATTTGTCTTCAGAATAACCATTATCCGATAAGATTAGAATACACGTTTCAAACACAGTATTCATCATCATGACATAACATCGTTATCAGGCCTTTGTCTTTAACTTTTGTTAAAGCGGATTATTTTCTGATGTTTATATACCAACTTTCAGTTTATAACACAACTGACATACTAATTGAGCCGTTAACAAATTTATTTTATAATGAACATCAGAGGTCATCAGACGGTGACATTTGGTAATAAGGATCTGTTCTCCGTGTTTTTATTATTATCATTTAACATTATACATTTATTTCCCGTGCCGGAGGGAGATATGAAGATTTGTTCACCCAAGAATATTCATATTTCACGAGGGCTCTGCCCGAGGGAAATATGATTTTTCGAGGGTGAGCAAATCTTCATATCTCCCGAGGCAAAGGGAAATGAATGTTTTATTCCACTGCCTATGCTTTGTTTACTATCAATACATTAAATATTATTTTGCATACATTTTTTTTTCTTATCCGCTTGTTTTTGTAAGTCAAACCGTAAACACGACTTACCCATTGATAAACAGTAAGGATCAAAATTTAATTATAAGTCTTTTTGTTTTATCGTCTGAAATAAATTTGAACATGATCATGATTTTTGCTATCGCTATTTTAAGCAGAATAAGAAGTTCAAAACGTTATGTACATTAACCGCGCGTAACGTCGCACGAAGTAATCCCGACATTTCAGAGGAGAATATGATCCTCAGAATGGAATATGAATATTTGTTCAATGACACGTGGGATAGTCTCAACCAATCAAATATTGATTAAACTATCAATATGTTTAAATAGTGGAATAATATATTTTACGATTCATTCCTTATCCTCATATTTACTTTATTATCATTATTATTAGTAGTAGTACTAATTTTGAACAGGGTATTGTTCTGTTTGTTTTATCACAATTTTGTTAATTGTAAGCACTTAGTCTATATAGTTATTGTTAGGTTGATAGTTTTGTATTAAATTTTCATAGTCGTAGTACTTATACTTTATTCAGTAAGTATAATTAATTAACACGGGTAGATATAAGCGCCAGTTGTAACCTAATAACCGTGCAAAACTTTTCTATGAAAGAAAGGAAAATATAACATGAATTGCAATACTTTTTAAATTATATATTAGGAATGCATTTTATCTAGTGTGAAATTCTGGATATGTCATTTGATGATGGTTATTTGGCTATTTTGTTTCAAAACTTTGTTCGAAATTGTTTGTTAAAAATTCATCATTAAGTTGTATTTGGCAAAACATTTCGAAATTGTGGGTCCTCAAAGCTCTTCAACTTCGTACTTTATTCGCCCTTTTGAACATCTTTTTTTATTAGAGCGTCACTGATATGTCTATTGTAGACAAAACGCGTGTCTGGCGTACACAATTTCATCTTGTATCTATGTTCAGTTTATCTAAAACCACTGGGTCGATGCCACTGCAGGTTGTGGTTTCCTCCCCGAAGATATCACCAGCCAAGTAGTCAGCACTTTTGTGTTGACATGAATTATCATTGATATGGTCATAATTATCAATTTACTGCAAAAACAAACTTTGAATTTATCGAAATACAAAGGATTTTCTACCCCAGGAATAGATGATCACCTTAGCTGTATTTGGCAAAACCTTTCTGAATGTGTGGTCCTCAGTGCTCTTCAACTTCGTACTTTATTTGGGCTTTTTAACTTTTTTTAACAAAACGCGTCTTGCGTATGATGATGTTTGATAGTTTATTTATAAAAAGGTAGCGCCAATTCATGTGAAATTTATACGCGGGAAATTGGCCTCACTTTTTTATAATGTTTCGTGCATGTGAGGCCAAAACAATTATTGAATTCAATGTACTTGGTTCCTGTCTCCAAGCAAAACAAAAGAGGGTAGGTAGACTTTTAGGAAAATTACTTTTTTTTTTTACAAAAAATATTTTACATAGACTATAAAGTGAATATTCTGATTTTTTACGATGCATAACCCAAGATGTTTCGACTTTCGTCCATAATCTGTGTTAGAGAAAGCATGGGAATTTAGGATAGGTAGGGAAACAGAAAACAGAACTATTTTTTTAGCCTAATGAGTTATTTTACTTTAACTGCTTCCATGTCTTTGATCATCTCATCGCGATAATGTTTGCTGAAATGACATTCCACCGAGTCTTAATTGGTATTTTCTAGATCTTGGTCACGAAAAACAAGTCAAAATTTAAAAACTAAGTTAAGAATCAAAATATATAATTATATAAAAAAATTATCCATGTAAATATCTGACATCAAAGATAAAATCACAACGGAAAAGTATATAATCTGGTTTGTTTTAAGGCTGAGTGAGCAGACTAATTCATTAATACATATATAATGAACCTATGAATGTATCGCTATGATTACTAATTTTTTTCATTAGGACTTTAAAGAAACGGCCTAATTTAGAAATGTTTCATCTACGGACATACCAGGTTTAAGATTTAAAAGTAATTTCATTAATAAATTATTGAATTTAGTTGTAAACAATGTACGTAATGAACGACCTTATTGTGATCTATAGCTTTCTGGCTTTATAATGGATTTCATGCTTTTTATCTTTACAAATATCTTAATGATGGAATTCAATCCGTTCATGTCTGTTAGACGTCCGTCGATATCCGTTTCATGTCCGTTCAGCGTCCGTTTTATCCGTCGACGTCCGTTCTGTCCGGTGGAAAACTTTGAGTACATTCAAAACTTTGAACGGCCGTCCAACGGATGAAGTGTCCGTTGAACGTCTGGTACTCGTCCGTTTTTTACGGTACTCGTCCGTTCCGTGTCCGTTTTGTATCCGTTACTTGTCCGTTATACATCCGTTGGAGGTCCGGTAGATCAATTCACCAACGGACTGCCACCGGAAGTATAACGGATAAAACGGACGATGAACGGATGTGAAACGGACATGAACGGAAGGATAACTGATAAAACGGATAAATGCCAATTGAAAAATTCGCATCAGAAATGCATATCATTGGTATGTCAGATTTCTTGAGTGCGGGAATGTTTATTATTCTTGATGGATCTTGGAGTAAGAGCACGTCTTCACTATCAAGCAGCTCTTATTCAGGCCAGACTGAACTTAAATGTTGCAAATATAAACCTACTAGCTGTCGAAAGGAGAAGAAGGAAAAGACAAAGAAGATGGTGGACAAGATCATGGCTTAGTCCTGAAAGACGACTCAGTTGTATGTATTATTATTGCCGCCTTTAATTTTCCGCTTATCTTGTTCATCTGTTTTATTCGGTACGCTTCCGTTAGGTTCCGTTTTATGCGGTACTCGTCCGTTGGATGTACGTTCGACATTTGTTCTGTCCGGTACGTTTCCGTTTCTCGTACGTTGCATATCCTGTGTGTGTCCGTTAGGCATTCATTACGCGTCCGTTTTATTTGGTCAGTACACCAACATACTCCCAACGGATAAACATTTTGTCAACGGAAAACTTTTTTACATCCGTTCGGCGTCCGTTTGAGCTATCCGGTAAGGTGTGACCACAGCTTTCATCGAGAGTATCACCAGCTCAATAGCCTATACTTCGGTACTGGCATGAGCATACGGGTGGTGTTCTATTGAAATATGCTGTTATGTGTATAATAACATATTTTGAAAATCGTTTTAGATTAAACAACATTTATCTCTCAAGTATAACTCAGATTCCTAGTCATGGTTTGGCTTTATGGTTGATTTTTATGATTTAATCAGCTAATCAGCGTTTGTATAAAATTTTCGAATTTCAAATGTTTTGGCCTCGAGCAATACTGAAGAGACTTTGATTTTCTTAATAAGGATGTGGTGCACTTAATTGGTACCGTTTATGTTATTTGCGTAAATCTGCTGTATTGGATGTCATATTAAATAACAGAAATATGGATCCAGGAATCGATAAATCTTTTTTGATACAACGTATAGACATGTTACGTTTCATATTCCACATCGAAATCAGTGTCACGTTTGTACACGCATCATGTAATATAAATACATTAAGATAATCGAGAGCAGGTTGTAATTATCAATAATATCAAAAACTCGTTTGTGTTCATTAAATTATAGATATGTGACCTACATCCATGTCTCATTCGAAATTCAGAAACGAACAAAATAAGAAAGAGAAAGAACGAAAAATAGAGAAAATGATCTGATTGACTTTATATACATGTATATAGCTACACTGAATAATGTTATAACATGTTGTTGCACTCAGACAATGTAACTTAACCACTTCTCTATAATTATATAATGTATAATGACTAAATATGACCAATCAAATTATATTTTAGAGGGGGTGACACGGCGGTATCAATCGTTGAGCATGAACCTTCTGGTGAACCTGTATTCACCCATGATGAATTTGTTTACCAACGGGAAAAGTTATATATAAATCAGAGACTTGGATACCATGCAGGAATAATTATTGAAACGGGACCAAGATATATCTTGAATTTTGCAGTTGGATAACTGAAGTGTGAAAAACTAGTTTGATGATACAGCGATATTTATGTTTTTTTAATATATTTTCAAAGAAGACCTATTCATTTATTAAACTCGGTCATAACAGTTGTTAAAGGGACATACGCTACTATTTAGACAAGAAGTAAAATATGACACAGTGTTTTTTTAACATTGATAACACAGGAATTTTAAAATGATTTGTCGCTATTCGCTGTCAATTAGCATCAATTTTGTCCAAATATTTAAAAGAAATATCGCTGATGTATTATTGGCTTGCAAGTAAAAAATTCAACCTCATTTGAATCTGTATTAATGCGACCTCTAATTTAACCATTTGCTTGAGATGGCTAAGACTAAATATGTTCAGTTATAAAAGGAAAGAAAAAAAAACATGTTAACATTAAAAATGAACCACGAATATCCAATTTGTCTTTGGATTTATTTTCGTATTTATGTGTATAACGGGTCATAGACCATCGGCATTCTTCGGGGTCATATCGATTGTTGATCAAATGGCGTCTGGTCTAAAATATGAAAAAAACTCCAACAGACAAAAATCAATATTGTCACCACCAAAAAATGAACCACGAATATCCATTTTGTTTACAGATTCGACCAACAAAAAAATCATTCTTATACTGGTAAAAATAATGAAAAACATATCTTCAAATCTATATCATGAAATAAAACAGACCAAGAAAAATTATCATTTCACGATTTCACGTGCTTGTCTTTGGATTTATTTTCGTATTTATGTGTATAACGGGTCATAGACCATCGACATTCTTCGGGGTCATATCGATGGTTAATTAAATGGCGTCTAGTCTAAAATATGAAAAAACTCCAACAAACAAAATCAATATTGTCACCACCAAAAAAAGAAACATACAAAGTAGTATCTCAAATCGTAGGGGAATACGTACATGTAGTAAGAACAGGACGATTTCAAGAAATGACAAGCCCTGAATCCCGATCCGCCTAAACAGGTATATATATATAAGTACCATGCGAAATTACTTTAATCAACGGTGTACCATATGAGGAAACCAAGAAACAAGTTGAGTCAAGTTTGGCCTTAGGATCAGGATCAGGAACTCTTGATTGTTTTTTTTTTGTAATTTGGATGTACGTTTTAGTATGTTATAAATCATTTATTAGAATTTGAGTCAAGTAGGTAAACATGAATGTGACAGCTACGTGTAATACCGCTTTACATGCTTTTGTGCATTAAATTTTTTCTTCAATAATCGTTTCAAACATTCTTCCTTCCACATTTGTTTACATTTTCATTTATCACGGTTTTTCCCTCGCACTTACGCGGTGCTGATGCAAAGTTTCTGAGTCTTGGTTAAAGATCAGTGGATATGGAAAAGCTGTCTGCGAATTAGAATACGGGAAGAACACTGCAATAGCAGTACATTTCTGAAGATTTGGATAAAATAAAGGATTTTCCTTTAAAAGAAAGCATATGTAGTACTACTCGTATTTAATCGAAATACATTGCTATTCAAGTCTATAAAACATATTAAACAGTTTTGTTAATTTTTTTTAAAAGGATTACAAGATTTAACTCGGTAACCATACTGATTAATAATCTATCGAAAACCGAAATCAACCGTGTTACAAAAGTGTCGTTTGTGTTGTATATTGTGCGTTTTAAACATGTCAACATAGACAACTAACATATAACACAGTTAGACGAATGCGAGACAAGATTTAAGCAAAATTAAACCAAATATAAATACCGAATATCTTTTAGATCAATGTCTAGTGAACATCTGACTGATATTTATGACACATGTATACTACTTTTTAAATGATTTTAGAATTCGAGGAGTTAACAAGTGAACAACTGCTTTTCCGCGTGTACTATTTTGTACATACATAACTTATAAGCACCGACTTGACTGAAATAAATATGGAGATAATGGAGGAGGGGACAGAGGTCCTTAATTTCTGTATTCTTCAATTTTTTATGTCATTTTTTTTATTCTTTATTTGTTTTCCCTTTTATCTCTATTCTTTATACTTTTTGCCCATAATTCTGCACTTTTCCCAAATTATTCTCTATTTTGTAAATCCCATCCAGATCCTCGTGTAGGCTGTTTTGTAAACCCCATCCAGATCCTCGTGTAGGCTGTTTTAAAACTGATCAGTTATAAAACCATTCAGCAAAAAGGGTAATTATATGTTTCCGTATCCTAATTTTTCCAGTTACTGTACTGTATTTGTACTGCAAGTATTAAGTTCCAGTTTTTCTGCAATGCTATAGAACCATTAATTCGGGCCCGACCACAAAGAGGAAAGTAGTACATATTTTAAACGAAATAGTTCCTACGCATAGCTATAAAATTGTCAAAGTAAAACATTTGGGTAACTTTGGCTTCAAATGAAGGCTTAAGGACTTGGGGTCACTGTAGAACCCTTGTTAAAAGTTTCTCTCGAATAGTAAAATAAATGTATAAATTTGTGATAGGAGATACGAAATACCTATTTTGTACTACCCAACTTCATGGAACCAGTATGCTCTAGTATGCAATTAAAAGTATGCTTAAATTTTCAGCACAAGTCAGGATAAGGTGTACTTTTGATATGAATTGACTGCCACTTTATTTGAAAATTAAAACAAAAAGCGATAAATGCTGAAAATCGCATCAGTTAACATAGAAAGCAATGGGGCTATGAATAAGTGGTTCCTAATTATCTTTTATGTCCAAAAAGTGCCAAAAAATATTTTATAATAATTTTTTGTACTTTAATATTACTGCACTTATCAGTCGGAAGTACTTCATACTATTAATTTATTGTACCATTACATTACGAAAACATTAAAAACAAAACTATAACTTAAAATTTGAAACTAACAATTTATATGGAAATGTAAAAGTATGATATTACCTTAAAGTAATACATCAGTATTATGATATTGGAAACATTTTGAGGGCTTAAAAGATCTAGTACTGACAAAACCTACACACCTTTAGGCTAAGGTAGCCGCATCTAGGCTAAGGTAGCCTCCTCTAGGGTAAGGTAGCCTCCTTTGGGCTAAGGTAGCCTTATCGTACACTTAAATACGGAAAAGAAATGTTATTTGATTTGAAAAAAGTATCTGTAATGTGATTAACACGTGCTTGAAAAATGCCTAACATTAAACTGCCTTTGAAAGTCGTTGACGGGACATTAATTCATCTGATGCCAATCCTTCATTCCCATCCGAAGGTGTTTGAGTTCTGCGTTCACGATAAGCAAATAACATCCCACTAAAGATTAAAGAGAAGAAGGATATTAATACATTTTCTAATGTTAACTCTACTAAGATTTTGTTCTCGTCCCGATAGATGATATCGTTGTGGTATTCATTGGTGTTATAGCAGATTTGTTTCGGCATAGCGCATCCTTGTAGGCCTTTCTCATATCCCTATTAAACACACCATACAAAATACTATTCATGCAGCTGTTGGTAAAACAAAAGTACATGGCAAATGCATGAAACGCTTCCGGGAAATCGTTTACTGAACTTCCGAATGTTGTTATTCCGAAAGGTAAGTATAGGATCAAATAAGATATGAAGACAGCAAACTGAGAGCGTGTTAAAAGAATTTCTTTTTTAAGTTTACGCCCTGCAGGGGTATTTTTCCAATATCCTTGTAATCTTTTCTTTGTTTTAATCACATAGCAGTAAATTCTATAGTATGCTAATGCAGTAATAGACACGGGAATCAGTAAACATGCTGTCATATAAATTAATGAATAAGGTCGAGAAGCAAATCGATTGAACAAGCACAAGTGCAACGTTGGGTCAAAATTCCAATAGTTATTGTCGATACACAGAGGTAATGCAAATATAACCCCTATCAATGGAGAGGAAATTATCAACGGTATAAGTTTACTCACAGTAAAAATTCGATTAAATTTGCTAGTTCTACAGATTTTGAAGTATCTGGTGACAGCTATGTGCATGATGTATTGGACACTAGTCGCAAAAACTACATGCGATATGATCGCATTGGCCTGGCATAAATCTGTTGGTATCACTGCATCCTTCACAAGCATTACAATCATACTGAATGGTAAGAGATATCCCACAATGAAGAAGTCAACAAATGCCAAACATACCACAAATATGTTAGGAATAACTCTTAGTTCTTTCTTGGCAACGAATGTCCAGATGATCAACGCATTTCCGGTTGTACCAATAGCATACAGTGCAAAGCAAAATATGAGGGTGACTATTTTAGTTTCCAAACTGTAATAAAACATTTCACGAATATGGTTTACAGATATATCTCTTTTTCTGAACGTCAGTTGATCATTGGAAGATTTTAGGTAAAATCATCAAAAATCAGTTACAATCTACGTACGAACACTACAACCATCGGTAAACGTATGCACCAAATTTATAATATTTTCACTGTCATTATTAGGAGATTAGACATACCTTTCTTTCTAATAACAATAATAAGCAGATATATATTACATCTGCTCTCTTATTAACACAAGAAATACAATACAGTGATAATACAGTCAGCAATCCGTCAGTATGATTTGTAAGGATAAATAACAGATTAAATAAAAATGTCAAAAGCAATAATAGAACTTGAACTCTACTAGTGATGTGTTAGTTTATTAATTAATCGCTTGTCTCATAATCTATATGACTATCAAAAAATGGTTATACTATCATGTTTTTTGCAATATTAGCGATCGATGATAACTAGAAAAAATGTAACTGTCGTATGTTGAAATTGTCGCCTCTTTCGAAACAAAAAAGTATTTGAGACATCTTACAAACATAAAAAACGAAAATATTCATTTTGTTCCATAATCTTCAGATGTTTTTCCCAAACAAATACATATTTATACAAGAACTAAATTACATTTTATAAGAATTTAATTATTTTGATTGTCCGATAACGATCACGTGGTGTTTTAAAAAAAGATGTTTTAATTCCTAGTACAAAATTTGATTTGTTTGTGCTTTTCCGTTTCCAGAGTGATTTTGTTCTGTAACTGGTTGTTTTAACATCTATTATTGATCCATAACATATAATCAACACAAAATATTTCGTTCGGTGATCATTGCTGATTGAAAACTGTAGCTGCTAATTAACTTTCGAGTTTTGGTGTAGAAGGTAACCGATCGTAAACTTGATAAGCAATCAGCACAGAATCATGGAAAAATAAGTTACATGATACAGTGATGTTTATATATATATACTAGTATATATATATATATATATATATATTTTCAATGAATTCCTATTTGCTAATTGAACTAGGTTATTACAGTTGTTAAAGGTGCATTAGCTACAATTTAGACAAAAAAGTTAAGAGATCGTAAAATACGTTTTTTATCAAACATTTATAAAAAGAGGAACATTGAAATAATATTTTTCTATGAGCTGTCCATTTGAATCAATTTTGTCAAACTATGTCAATAATTCAACCTAATTTTAATCGTAGCCATGCGACCCCCAACTTAACCCTTAGCTGGAGATGGGTTACGCATGAGCTTAGCATTGAGGTCATATCAATGGTTTATTAAATGGCGACTAGTCTATAATATGAAAAACATTCCAATAGACATGAAAACTATATTACCACAACAAAAGAAAGAAACCTACGAAGTAGTATCTCAAATAAAATGTAAGGGAAAATATAATAAGAACAGGACGATTTCAAGAACTGGCAAGCCCTGAATCCCGATCCCACTCCTTAATAAGTATGTCTAAGTACCATGATAAATTACTTAAAGTTTGAGCAACGGTGCACCATATGAAGAAACCAAGAAGTACCAAGAGACAAAGTTTGGCCCTAGGATTAGGATCAGGATTTGTTGATTGTTTATTTTGGACTTTTTTATAATATGTATGTACGTATTAGTTTGTAATAAAACAAATATGAGAATTTGAGGTCAACATAAATGTGACAGCTAATACCCCTTAAAATGATTTCTAGTATTAAATTTTTTCTTTAATAACCGATTCATACTTATCTTTCCACGTTTATTTACCTTTTCGTTTAAAATCACGTTTTTTACTCTCGCACAGAAAACTTGCGAAGTTTCGAACGAGATGTGTCTTGGTTAAGGTCACTGCATACGGAAAAGCTGTCGGCGAATTAGAGTAAGGGAAAACAATAATGCAATAGCAGAAACATTTCTGAAGATTCTGATAAAATAAAGGATTTTCCTTTAAAAGGAAGTCTATGTTCTCGTATTTTGTCGTAAAACTTAGCCATTCAAGTACTATATAAATCATATTATTTAACTTTTTTTGTTAAATTTGAAGTATTACCATGCTTACAGTTCTAACTCGGTAACCATACTGGTTAATAATCTATCCGGAAAATCACAAGCAAACGTATTACAAAAATGGCGTTTGTGATGTCACTTGGTTAAAGTCACTGCATACAGAAAAGCTGTTAGCGAATTAGAGTTAGGGAAAACAATAATGCAATAGCAGAAACATTTCTGAAGATTCTGATAAAATAAAGGATTTTCCTTTGAAAGGAAGTCTATGTTCTCGTATTTTGTCGTAAAACTTAGCCATTCAAGTACTATATAAATCATATTATTTTACTTTTTTTGTTAAATTTGAAGGATTACCATGATTACAGTTCTAACTCGGTAACCATACTGGTTAATAATCTATCCGAGAAATCACAAGCAAACGTATTACAAAAATGGCGTTTGTGATGTCACTTGGTTAAAGTCACTGCATACAGAAAAGCTGTCAGCGAATTAGAATAAGGGAAAACAATAATGCAATAGCAGAAACATTTCTGAAAATTCTGATAAAATAAAGGATTTTCCTTTAAAAGGAAGTCTATGTTCTTGTATTTTGTCGTAAAACTTAGCCATTCAAGTACTATATAAAGCATATTATTAAACTTTTTTTTGTTAAATTAGAAGGATAACCATAATTACAGTTCTAACTCGGTAACCATACTGATTAATAATCTATCCGGAAAACCACAAGCAAATGTATTACAAAAATGGCGTTTGTGATGTCACTTTGGCGTTTTTAACAAAGTCATGTCAACATTGACAAATACTAAATAAAACAATCATACAAATGCAGCTTTGTAGTTTCGTCTTCAATTGCGAGACGATATTTAAGGAAAACCAAATATGAATACCGATATCTGTAACTTAGATAAATATCTAGTGAACATCTGACAGATATTTATGTCACATGTACAGTCATGTATTATACTACTTTTTAAATTTTAGAATTCAAGGAGTTAAAAAGTACACAACTACTTTTTCGCGTGTACTATTTTGTATCTGCATAACTTTTAAGTACCGAAAAGACTTAAATATATATGAAGAAAATGTTGGAGGGTCTGGATAAGGCCGGGGGTCCATAATTTCTGTATTCTTCAATTTTTTAGCTCATTTTTCTTTATTTTTTTCTTCTTTGCCCTTTTTTTCTCTTTTCGTTATACTATTTGCCCATTATTCTGTACTTCCTTAATTATTCTATTTTCTGTAAGCCCCATCCAAACACTCATGTAGGCTGTTTTAAAACTCATCAATTATAAAACCATTCAGTAAATATGGTAATTATATTTTTCCGTATCCTAATTTTACAGTTACTGTACTGTATTTGAAATGCAAGTTTAAAGTTCCATATTTTAAACGCCCGAAAAAATTTTGACGGGACGTATTATGGTATACAAATGTCGTCTGTCCGTTTGTCTGACGTGTCCGGCGTAAACATGTCGCACCGTAACTTGAGAACGACTTATCCAAATTTCATGAAACTTTACATAGTTGTTTCTGATGATGGTCAAACGATCTGTATACTTTTTGGTGAAAATAAGATTAAAACTTTTTGAGTTACGGGACTTAATAACTAAAACAGGTGTGTGTTTTTTTCACATGTCGCGCCGTATCTCAAAAAAAAATTTATGAATATTGCTTAAAACTTTACACACTTCTTAGTTATATTAATCTAAAGATCTGTATACTTTTTGGTGATGATTTAAAATTTTATTTTTGAGTTATTGAGTATTTTGTAAAAAAAAGGGGAGGGGATTTTCACATGTCGCGCCGTATCTCAAAAACGATTTATGATTATTGCCTAAAATTTTACACACTTCTTAGCTATATTAATCTAAAGATCTGTATACTTTTTGGTTTTGATTCAAAATTTTATTTTAGAGATATTGATTTTATTTTTGGTAAAAAGGGGGTTTTCACATGTCGCGCCTTATCTCAAAAACGATTTATGATTATTGCTTAAAATTTTACACACTCCTTAGTTATATTAATCTAAAGATCTGTATTATTTTTGGTTTTGATTCAAAATTTTATTTTAGAGATATTGAGTTTTTTGTAAAAAAGGGGGGTTTTCGCATGTCGCGCCGTATGTCAGAAACTATTTATGATATTGCATAAAAATTCACACACAAGACAACGGGCGTATCATGCACTCATGGCGCAGCTGTTTATTTGTAATGGTATAGAACCACTAATTCGGAACCGGTCAAAAAGAGGAAAGTATAGTACATATTTTAAATAAAATAGTTCCTACGCATAGCTGTTACTATGTCAAAGTAAAACATTTGGGTAATGTTGGCATCAAATCAAAGCTTACGGACTTGTGGTCACTGTAGAACCCTTGTAAAAAGTTTCTCTTGAATAGTAAAACAAGTTGATTTCTTTTTTGAAAAAAAGCAACACGTGATCCCAAGACCGCTGACTGGTCAACCAAAACTAATTACTTTTTTTTTGCTTTGATTTGAAATATTTAACTGTGAATTAGCTAACGATGAATGTAAAACACCTTTATTGAAAATATGTGTAATTGTGTGTAAATTCTTGCACAAGTCAACCAAAAGCACTGTTTGATTATATATAGTCGTAAATAGAAAAGTGTACATGTATATACAGCTACATAATTTATTTGAATTTACATATGAAATCTTCACTTTTTCATTTATTAATTAGTTGGGAATGTACATAATTTTTTCTTCGTGTCTAATATACAAAGTCCTAATCCTATTGCAATTCCCAGTTTCTGCAAACTGAATGTCCAAAGGAAATTGAAGAGGCAGATCGCAACATATATGTTAGCATTCAGTTTGCTCAAAATTAATCTGGATGCATAGATTCTATCTTTCATATCTTCATAATCTGTTTTCTGGATGCCTTCAAATGGTATATAAAAATAAGGAGATGTGGTATGATTGCCAATGAGACAACTATCAACCAAAGTTCAAATTAAGTGGATGTAAGGAATTATAGGCAACAGTGCGACCTTCAAGCATGTTTAACCCCGCCACATTCTTTATGTGTCTGTCCTAAGCCAGGAGCCTGTAGTGTTTATATTGAAGGCGTATACTCGTTATTGAAACTGTCTGTGACAATTTATTTGTAAATCAAAGTCCTAAGGAAATATTGGATATCAGCACAGTGTTAGTGTTGAAGTCTGTACAAAGCATATATGTTGGACAATTAGATGTGAATGTTTGCATTGCTTGTCTAAATTCAGCACCAGACACGTGACTTTGACATGTGACGTTCATTAAGGTATATTGACCTGTAGTGTTTCTTTTGTTGTTGTGTTACTGTCCAATTGTCTTTTATCCAACATATTCTTTTATATATAATGGGTTCTTTTGAGAGCATAATCAGATATTCATAATGATTGTAAGTAAATGAGAGGCTGGTGTGTTATTACTTTCAAGAAAAAAGGAAACCCATTAAGTTGCTTCACACAGAGTTAAGCTTTAAATGGAAATGGGACTTTGAATTTCTCTATAACACCTCTACCATGAGTAGCTAGTCATAAATAGACAAACCTTCAAAACCACAATAAATCCTAATCCTGATGATGTATACTGTTTTCCTCTTTTTTTAAAAAGAAAACTACTGATATTAGTTTCTAAGAACCCTAGCAACAACTCTTTGAAGGGTCCGTAAGTGGCCTGTGTCAGGGCCAAATTTCTGTTCCTATCCAATATACGTTGATTTAACAGTGGCAATCCAAATTTCCTTGACCTTCATCCGACCTTAATCCCGGATGGCCTCTATTACAGGACCTTCCTATTGTATTTATTGTTAATTTTTTTTTTGTCCTGAACATGCATGGAGTATTTGCCACTGGATGGTAGGCAATCAGTCACTACATTTTAGATTTTAGATACTAACTAGATATCATTGAGATGGAAGCCATCTCTGTGGGCCCCGCTTTGAATAATGTGTGGTAAAAAATTTGTATCTTTATCATTGGACATGGGGTTGTAAACTGAAACCAAAGTTTTTGACCTTGACCTTTGACCTAGGAAGGTGTACATACATTATGACACACCCTCTGGTGTTGGTTAATATACATGTCGAGTATAAACTTTGAAATCATAACGGTTCTCTAGATATAGAGCGGACACAATTTGTTACGGACGGACGGACGGACGGACAGACAGACGGACGGACAGAAGGACGGATGGACAGACTGATCACTATAGGGCACCCGCCTTTCGCCGGGGCCCTAATTATTTTTTGTACATCCCTGATAACTGGTATTTATATTTTGCATATAATTTTCCTAAATGCATTCACTGTTAAAATCTGTCGGGAATAATATGATATTATTAATTATATATTCTATAAATGATATTTTAAGTTTCAGTAAAATGTTAATAGTTTTAATAAATATTCCCTTGGTTTTTACTTTTAACTTTTGTTAGTATCTATTAATGAAATTAAATATTTTTGACAGACATGTCGTTTTGTTAAATCATCTTTCTGCTTTCCGACCTAAGATACTATTAATAACAGAAATACCATTTTATTTAATTGTCTTTCTGCTACTGGTACTAAAAGATAAATATTTTTAACAATAATATCAGTTTGTCAATCATCTACTTGCTTTCCGACCTCATGCAATGATGGACATACAAAATATCACGTTTTAACGTTCAGAAATACTCAGTGCATTGTGGCAATGCACAATAGGAGGGGGTATTAAATGATACACGCAACGCGTACAGGGACCGTCTGATACGGTGCTTTTGGTCCGGGATTTGCTTTTTGTCCGTTTTTGCTTTTTGTCCGATAATTTTGCTTTTTGTCCGACACTTTTGCTTTTTGTCCGTTGCTTTCGGTCCGTTTTGATTTTTGTCAGATAATTTTGCTTTTCGTCTGACACTTTTGCTTTTTAACCGTTGCTTTCGGTCCGTTTTGCTTTTTGTCCGATTATTTTGCTTTTAGTCCGACACTTTTGTTTTTTGTCCATTGCTTTCGTCCGTTTTGATTTTTGTCCGACACTTTTGTTTTTTGTCCGTTGCTTTTTGATCGACACATTTGATTTTTGTCCTATTTGCTGTTTGTCCGATGATTCTGCTTTATCTCCATTTCAAAATGTGAATATTTTTGTAAGTTCCGTTTGAACTTCGAAACTCAATGACATACTTAAAATAAATACAAACCTTGTTCCTCTCTATACATGAGTGGTACAATGTATATGGAGTATCTGTTTTTTTACTAGTCTGATTATTTAGTATTTAATTTACTACAAATTTTCACTTCTTCGTACTATGAACATCAAAATTATTTCATTTTTCCTTAGATGCTGTTCTTGGACCTGTACAGGAAGTTTTATCTAGCACTAATTGTATATTTTTATTGTTGATATTCGCTCCATATGTACCAAGTGTTAGATTAGTTTTATTGATATTAAAGAAATTTCTTGGTACTCCTAAACGGAAGATTTTATGAACACAGAAGAAGTATACTTAACAACAAAACTATTTTCATTTACCTGTGTATAATATGACGCAGGTTTCTTCAAAAGTGATGATTTTCTAAAAATTGTTTGAAATTTCACAGTGATAACATACTTTAACTTTGTTTAAACCTGTTTATTTACTTTTGACTTTCATTATTTATCCCTTGTAATTTTGTATTAACTGTGTATTTGCATTCAGGTGTCACAGGTCAAATTTATTCGTTCATTGTGTGTTAATTTACGTTTTTTGATTGAGTTAAGCCTTCCAATTGATATTTTATAGTGTGTTTTTCTATGTTGTGATGTTATACTATTGTTTCAGAAAAGGGAGAAGGTTTGGTACCATTAAAACGTTTAATCCCGCTGCAAATGTTTGCACCTGTCCTAAGTCAGGAATCTGATTACAGTAGTTGTCGTCTGTTTATGTAGTTCATACGTGTTTCTCGTTTCTCGTTTTTATATAGATTAGACCGTTGGTTTTTTTCCGTTTGAATGGTGTTACACTAGTAATTTTTTGGGGCCCTTTATAGCTTGCTGTTCGGTGTGAGCCAATGCTCCGTGTTGAAGGCCGTACCTTGACCTATAATGGTTTACTTTTATAAATTGTAACTTGGATGGAGAGTTGTATCATTGGCACCCATACCACATCTTCCTATATCTATGATCAATTTGTTCTGAATTTACCGGCGGTAAAGCCAAGCATGCTTAAATTAACCGTACGCTTCGGTTAAAAATATGTATTCGTAAGTATTTAGACGACTGTTATAATGAGCATTTTTGATATATCTTTATATTTGAAAAATAAAATCGCCTGAGAAGAAAACCACTGAATGCGAAACATGGGGATGCAAATACGGCGTAACTATCTTTCGATATGGTTTTTGTCTCGCCTGCGAAGAAAGTAGCTACGACAATTTTTAAGTTTACTGCTTAAATTAGTTTGATATGATCTATTTGTGATAGCTCATTGTTATTTAATATGAAGTTGCATAAATATCTGCACATATCAGTTTGGCAACTATTTTGAATCCTTGCCTCCTGGGTCATGGTCTAGCGAATTTTAATTGATAAGCAATTTTAATTTTCAATTTCAGTATTTTTTATAAAGTTACATTGCTATCAGTACATATCAGTTTGGTGGCTATTTTGATGCTCTGTCCACTAGGTCGGCATACAACGGTGACTTTAAATTAATTCGCAATTTTTTATGTTAAGTGTTCTGCTTTAATGAGATTGATAGGAACTACTTACAATAAAAAAGGATATTTTCTATTAAGTTACATTACTGTCTGTGCATCTCAGTTTGTCGACCATTTACATGCCTTGCCCACTAGATCATGTCCCAGCGATTTGATAAGCAATGTTGCTGTCCATCAGCTTGTCTTTTTCTGAATTTTATACTAGTGTGTCAGTCAACAGTTTATTTCTAAATCATATTGAGAGGAGATATAAATGATTCAACTTTTTATATACTAAAGTATTATGTTTAAATGACATAATTTTCTATTGTGCTTGATTTCTTTTTCGTGGTTTCGTTAGTTGGTTGTAGGACGTATATGTTCGACTGGTAGGTTTCAACGGACCATGGTTTATTGGTCAATGTTATGTTTTCATGGTTCGTTTGTTTGTCAGATACTTTTTTAGCAATGGGTCACCTACAATTAGCGTATGCAATGATTGTTATTTCTTCTCGGATATTGATCGGGGTTCATCTAACCTTGAACTCGTTTTCATGTGTCATTAGTAAATGCTTATTTTTCCTGTGAAATGGTTGTATGGCGTACGTGCTAGTAGCGAATGGTTCATCTGAAATTAACTTCATTTTTTATTTTTATATATATATATATATTTAAAATGTAAAATTAAGAATAATTGTTTAGAATGCAAAATAATGAGAAAACTCTCTACAAGAGTCCAAATGTTGATTTTGCTAGCAACTGCACGATACCATACGGCCTTCAACGCGGAGCAAAAGTCTACACCTCATTGACTATATAAAACGAGAAAACTAACGGATTTATGCATAAACCTAAAAAAAAAAACGAAAAGATTCCAAGGGGTACAAATGTCTAACTTATAGTGTTTATTTGACCTACTATTTTGTATTTATAAGTGCCCAAAACTATTTTGTAATAATTTTTTGTACTTTTATAGACCTGCACCTCATAGTATTAAAGTACAAAAAATTATTACAAAATAGTTTTTGGCACTTTTTGGACATAAAAGATAATTAGGAATACTATGAGGTGCAGTACTATTTAAGTACAAAAAATTATTACAAAATAGTTTTTGGCACTTTTTGTACATAAAAGATAATTAGGAATAAAACCACTAATTCATATATAGGCCCATTACTTTCTATGTAAACTTATGCGATCTTAAGCATTTATCGCTTTTTGTCTTAATTTTCAAATAAAGTGGCAGTCAATTCATATCAAAAGTACACCTTATCGTGACTTGTGCTAAAAAGTTAAGCATACCTTTAATTGCATATTAGATCATACTGTCTGGTTCCATGAAGTTGGGTAGTACTAAACAGGTATTTCTTATCTCCTATCATAAATTTATATATTTATTGCGTGAACCCCTATATATAGGCGAGTTTTGAAGCTTCTATGGGTCATTCAGATATCCTCGGAAACAAGATTATCGGAGAGTCTCGAGAATTTTCGATCATTTATAAAGGTAGCTATCTATGTCTTTGATACAGTCCCTCTATGGACAGACAGGATACCACGTGTCATTGCATAGTTCATTTGTAGATCGGAAAGTAAACAAAGCAAAGACTACATTGCATCAAAAAAACATAAGTATTTTCAACCGTATTTTCCTTTTGACAGTACATTGGCATTTTGATGTGAATATAAGGAGAACGTTTATTAAATACCAAGTATAATGATACCGCAATTACATGTATATAAATTTGGAGACGGTTGATACGGTGCTTTTGGTCCGGGATTTGCTTTTTGTCCGATAATTTTGCTTTTTGTCCGTTGCTTTTTGTCCGACACTTTATCATAATAATAATATTCATTACGCCATTACAGTAATAAAAATTAAAAAAACAAAACAATGACTTAAAATTTGAAACTAACAATGTATAAGGAATATCAACTAGAAGTACTACATAGTATTATTATATGCAGAAACATTTTGAGAGCTTAAAAGTCTTAGTACTGACGAAAACTACACACCTTTAGGCTAAGGTAGCCTCAGTTAGGCTAATGTAGCCTTCTATAGGCTAGGATAGCCTTATCGTACACTTATTCGGAAAAGAAATGTTATTTGATTTGAGAAAGAGTATCTGCAATCTGATTATTACGTGCTTAAAAAAGGCCTTACATTAAACTGTCTTTGAAAGTCGTTGCATGACGGGACAACAATTCATCTGATGATAATCCTTCATTACTATTTTAATGTGTTTGAGTTCTGCTATATCTATTTTACTATAAAATCTAGTCCCTTTAAACAATACCATCATGCAAAACTTTAATAACAAGACGAGAAGACGGATATTAATTATAACAAAAAGTAGGTTGATATTCGTGTAATGTAACATGGTCTGTTTACTGTTCTTTTCCCTCAGACTCTCAACAGACGAACTACATCTGTGAGAGCTGGTTCTGATTTTTACATGTTCGGGGGAAACTAGCTTAGAACAATGTCTTTGATGGTGTATGGCATTGCTTCCGATGTAAAGGCAGACTGGGCGTTGTTGCCAATATAGAGGCAGGCCGGGCGTTGTTGCCGATGTAGAGGCAGGCCGGGAACAACAACAGGAAAGAAAACCAAACTAGAATGTCAAGAAACTCGCTATTAATTTAATAAAGAAAACATTGAAATAATTACAATATAATTTCAAAGTACACATTTTGAAGTCAAAATAAGTTGAAAACAATGATAAGATACTACAAACAATTCAAGTTAAATACCAAATAATAACAATGATAGTTACTGTTAAAATAAACCTCTGAATTAAAATATTAGTTACTTATAAACTTTATTTATTTTTTCAAAATAAAATTAAAAGAAAAATTATTTTAAATCTAAATTATTTTCAAAACCAAGAGACTCACCTAGATTGTCAAGAAACTCGCTATTAATATTATAGCGGCTTGATCGGTTTATATACTAAGTTTTGAATGTCCCAGTAACCCTTAACCGACTATAACAAACAAAAGAATTTATGATTTATGAGTTATCAATAAAATTTAGAATGCTCAAATATAGTTATGGTCTAAGATTAGGTCGAAATTACACGTCACATAAAACTGGTTTTTCTTTCATCTCTTCAATTTCTTATTCTAAAATTGCCAACCTATGTTTCGAATATATTTATTACCATTTCCCTAACTATAATATAAAACAATTACAACGTAGATCCATATAACATAGTATAAAATAACATTATAAATATTAATCCGGATCTTAATCAAAAGTAATTATGGAACTAGTTTGTGCTTTATAGCTTAACACAAACAAAGCTGCTGATGTGAGTTGACCGTTGTCTGAACTTTTAAGATGTTTTATTAACTTTGCTGGACATATAATCGAAGGTCCATTTGGCCACAGCTGAAGTTTTTTTGCACAGATACGATCAATAGTTTGTTAAAGTATTTGTTTGACATGTTTGAAATATCCTACGCTTTGAAAATGTATAGAACAGTTAAACAATAATTTTGTATAAAATAGTTTACAGAGTAGAACTTACATACATTAACTAATAAACTATATGAAATAAAATAAACTGCATTTTTCTATTACAATAATATAAAACGTGATAAACATAAAATCGAAGGTATAATTGTAACGTCATCTATATCCAAAATTTATGTCAAATATCTGTCACAATATATCACTCTCCTTAGAAATTTTGGACTCCAAAATTAAATAAATTAAAAAAAAATATTTTAAAGAAATCGCATACAATGTTATGTTTACTATATTAATCTGAAAATGGATTTATAACTTTTAATTATTAACGTAAATAAATAATTAATATCCATATTAAACCTCAAAACAATATAGAAGACAAGCAACTGAGAAGATTGCGATGCAAAAAAAAAATTAAAGTATAGTATTTTGTTTCGATTTTAAGCGATAAAAAAAAACTTGAACTCATTTTTTAAATATTTTTCTCTTTTTTTTTCTTTTTTTTTTTCATTTTTGAGACTGCATGTTAATCATACTGTTTAATTGGTGGTTTTATTGTAATTCTTTATAAATCAATCGATGTCTATGATGTTACAATATTTTGGTATTAATTTTAAATCGTTGTTCTTGAAAGTTTGTTACCCGCATGCTTACAATTGAACGTTTATTTTTTACAGTTAATGAAATTTAATTAAAAATATATGCAAAGTGTTTTAAACAAAATGTTGCAAAAATATATGAAATATGAAAAGACTAGAATAAAACTTTAACAGAATTTGACTTGCTTACTTCAGTCTCTAAGTTACTGTTTAATCGTTTTTATGGCGATCCTGCTTCTGAGTTTACCCATTATATTAAATATTTGTGGCGTCCCTGCTCTTGAGGTAGCCCTTTATGTTAAGTATTTGTGGCGTACCTGCTCCTGAGGTAGCCCTTTATTTAGTATTTGTGTGGCGTCCCTGCTATTCGGGTAGCCTATGTAATATGCTTGCCTATATATATATATATTAAATTATTATTACTTTGTACCGGTATTAGATTATCCAACAGTAAACGGCAACAAGAATTTGACTAACTTGTTCCTAATAGGTAACTAACAAACTAGGAGATTAACTTTATGTAACCCTAAATGAAAGTTGAACCTAATCTTAAAGATGACTGATTGCAAATGATAATATTGACAAGCGTTTGAAATACAAACAAAGTTCTAATTAACATCATTCTGAAAAGTTAAGTTATTCAATGGATGATTTAAATGAATAAAATTTTACAACATTTTATCAATAAATAATTTTATAACTTATTTTAACAGTGTTTTAGTTAACTTTTGCTTAAAAATTGACAGACATGAAACGCAATACGATTTGTGAAATGAAAATGAACATTTTGTTTCATAGCTGAAAATTTTAAATTTTAAATTTTGATCTTAAAAATAGATTTTAAATAAGCATTTGATGTACTCACAGTTTCATGAAAATATATGTTTACAATAAAAATACACAAAAGTATAACTTTAAAGTTCTTAATGTCACTGAGGTTGATAATAGTTCTTGGTTCTTTGAAAATAATGCATTATAATGTTCTTTGATTTTGATTTTCTTTCTATAGTTGATATCGTTGTACAATTGTGTATTCTAATTAAGTCACAAATAAATCATTAACTGGAAACAGATATAAAATCGAATAGTCCGAAAGGTACATAAAAAATGTTTAACTGTAAATATTCCGGTTCGAATTGTCTAAACACTGGCATGCTGTAATGTCTTGATATCGATGTTTGGTGTTGGTGTCAGCTCTTAAAGGTCGTCCGACATTTATAAACGGGCCGCCACCAATTATTGTATCAAGATAATGTGAACTACCATTTATGGTAATATGACGTTGGTTGATATTTGCGTAATGTAGCATGGTCTGTTTACTGTTCTTTTCCCTCAGACTCTCAACAGACGAACTACATCTGTGAGAGCTGGTTCTGATTTTTACATGTTCGGGGGAAACTAGCTTAGAACAATGCCTTTGATGGTGTATGGCATTGCTGCCGATGTAAAGGCAGACTGGGCGTTGTTGCCAATATAGAGGCAGGCCGGGCGTTGTTGCCGATGTAGAGGCAGGCCGGGAACAACAACAGGAAAGAAAACCAAACTAGAATGTCAAGAAACTCGCTATTAATTTAATAAAGAAAACATTGAAATAATTACAATATAATTTCAAAGTACACATTTTGAAGTCAAAATAAGTTGAAAACAATGATAAGATACTACAAACAATTCAAGTTAAATACCAAATAATAACAATGATAATTACTGTTAAAATAAACCTCTGAATTAAAATATTAGTTACTTATAAACTTTATTTATTTTTTCAAAATAAAATTAAAAGAAAAATTATTTTAAATCTAAATTATTTTCAAAACCAAGAGACTCACCTAGAATGTCAAGAAACTCGCTATTAATATTATAGCGGCTTGATCGGTTTATATACTAAGTTTTGAATGTCCTAGTAACCCTTAACTGACTATAACAAACAAAAGAATTTATGATTTATGAGTTATCAATAAAATTTAGAATGCTCAAATATAGTTATGGTCTAAGATTAGGTCGAAATTACACGTCACATAAAACTGGTTTTTCTTTCATCTCTTCAATTTCTTATTCTAAAATTGACAACCTATGTTTCGAATATATTTATTACCATTTCCCTAACTATAATATAAAACAATTACAACGTAGATCCATATAACATAGTATAAAATAACATTATAAATATTAATCCGGATCTTAATCAAAAGTAATTATGGAACTAGTTTGTGCTTTATAGCTTAACACAAACAAAGCTGCTGATGTGAGTTGACCGTTGTCTGAACTTTTAAGATGTTTTATTAACTTTGCTGGACATATAATCGAAGGTCCATTTGGCCACAGCTGAAGTTTTATTGCACTGATACGTTCAATAGTTTGTTAAAGTATTTATTTGACATGTTTGAAATATCCTACGCTTTGAAAATGTATAGAACAGTTAAACAATAATTTTGTATAAAATAGTTTACAGAGTAGAACTTACATACATTAACTAATAAACTATATGAAATAAAATAAACTGCATTTTTCTATTACAATAATATAAAACGTGATAAACATAAAATCGAAGGAATAATTGTAACGTCATCTATATCCAAAATTTATGTCAAATATCTGTCACAATATATTCATACATTATATATTTCTATACAGTCTTTACTGATTTTTGTCTGCTTATATGAGTAGTAAAATAAATAACAAATCATATTGTTGATTCTAAAGCTGTTGTTCTCGTCTTGATAGATGACATCGTTATGGTATTCGTGGAAGTTATAATAGGTTTGTTTCGGCATAGAGCATCCTTGTAGGCTTTTCTCATATCCCTATTAAACACACCATACAAAATACTATTCAAGCAGCTGTTGGTAAAACAAAAGTACATGGCAAATGCATGAAACGCTTCCGGGAAATCGTTTACTGAACTTCCGAATGTTGTTATTCCGAAAGGCAAGTATAGAATCAAATAAGATATGAAGACAGCAAACTGAGAGCGTGTTAAAATAATTTCCTTTTTTAGTTTACGCCCTGCAGGGGTATTTTTCCAATATCCTCGTAATCTTTTCTTTGCTTTAATCACATAGCAGTAAATTCTATAGTATGCTAATGCAGTAATAGACACGGGAATCAGTAAACATGCTGTCATATAAATTAATGAATAAGTTCGAGAAGCAAATCGATTGAACAAGCACAAGTGCAACGTTGGGTCAAAATTCCAATAGTTATTGTCGATACACAGAGGTAATGCAAATATAACCCCTACCAATGGAGAGGAAATTATCAACGGTATAAGTTTACTCACAGTAAAAATTCGATTAAATTTGCTAGTTCTACAGATTTTGAAGTATCTGGTGACAGCTATGTGCATGATGTATTGGACACTAGTCGCAAAAACTACATGCGATATGATAGCATTGGCCTGGCATAAATCTGTTGGTATCACTGCATCCTTCACAAGCATTACAATCATACTGAATGGTAAGAGATATCCAACAATGAAGAAGTCAACAAATGCCAAACATACCACAAATATGTTAGGAATAACTCTTAGTTCTTTCTTGGCAACGAATGTCCAGATGATCAACGCATTTCCGGTTGTACCAATAGCATACAGTACAAAGCAAAATATGAGGGTGACTATTTTAGTTTCCAATCTGTAATAAAACATTTCACGAATATTGTTTACTAATAAATCTCTTTTTCTGAACGCCAGTTGATCATTGGAAGATTTTAGGTAAAGTCACCAAAAATCAGTTACATTACGTACGAACACTACAACCATCGGTAAACGTATGTACCAAATTTATAATATTTTCACTGTCATTATTAGGAGATTAAACATACCTTTCTTTCTAATAACAATAATAAGCAGATATATATTACATCTGCTATGTAATTAACAAAGCGAATACAATACAGTGATAACACAGTCAGTAATCCGTCAGTATGATTTGTATGGATAAATTACAGATTAAATAAAACTATCAAAAGCAATAATAGAACTTGAGCTCTACTAATGATGTGTTAGTATATTAATTAATTGCTTTTCTCATAATTTATATGACTATCAAAAAATGGTTAATATACTATCATACTTTTTTATAGGATTGTGTAATCACGTTTACGGTTACGGTTAATCGTAGGCAAATTTTACTGTATGGAGGTACATTTTCCGGGCGGCAAACAAAATGGCGTCATACTTGAATACTGCTATACAAAAAGAAACATTCAATCCTTAGTAACATTCATGGTTATTTAATTTCTATTCAATATATATAAATGTCTGTAAAGTTAGCGGCCAGTTTCTTATTCCTTATTCGATATTCAATATCCAACCGGCTCCTAGAAGTCAGTTTGATATTCAAATTTTCATTTTCATGCATGAGCGATAAAAGTTTAAATTAAAAATGATAGTCATAGTTTGAATATTTAGAGTAAACAGACATGTAATCGTAGATTCTAATAAAACTTGATATTTCAATATAAAAAGAAATACCAAAAAAACAACCAACCAAACGGACACTCCAGTAACATATGAAAATATAAATATAAGTACATGTAACTATGGACAGCGAAAAAAAAAGATATTTTCGATTGACTTGATATTAAAAATGCTGTCTGGTAAAAGGGCCCAGGGCGTTGGACAGACCTTTCGGATATTTCAATCATTATAATATTATGAACAAAGATAGCTAACATATATATATACAAATCATTATGATATAAATAGGAATATGGTAAAACTTCGATCTTGTCTTCGATGTTTACGGAGGGCTCAAAGTGCCAGTTTGATATTCAAAATATACAACAAAAGTCTACCGGAGACCGCTTTTAAAAATGACCGTGAGACCCTCCTGGTATTTTCAATGTCAATAAAACTTTGCTAGCCCTTATACTAGGTATAGATACAGATCTACCCAATGCACTGGGCCCTATAACCTAAATTTTCGACAATTTTTAATTGAAAATCGACAGTTTAAGCCGTCTATGCATATCGAAGATGAAATATGTCTGGGAAAATCCTTTTGATAGGATCTGTATCTATGTATAGTTTAAGTGAAATTTAAGTTTTATGGACATTGAAATGCCAGGGGGTCTCACCGTCATGATTGATGCTGTCTCTTGTAGTTTTTCGCTATTTACTGATTAAAAGATACTGTTTTATTCGCAACTACTCTCACCAAGAAAATTACAGAACTATTCTTTTTGTAGTTTTATTTATCACTCCACAACTAAGTTGGGACGTCGGTAAAGATTGATATAACTTAAAACCAGCACGCTGAATCTAAACGAAAACGCCCAGTAACTCATCATAATAACACAACATTTAACCAAAAAACCAGCAAAAAATATCAAATAACAACTAACAAAGTTCTTAAATTAAATTACAATAATATTGTTTTAAAACTAACAATTTATAATTCATTCACTTCTTTCGCATCAGGCTGTTGATGGAGCAGCAACTGATTACAATGTCGGAGCACACGAGTTCAAACTCCGGTATATTTTTGATGGTCTTAAATTTTCTGTGTATAGTGCCTGTAAATTGTCCTTACTCGGTTTGGCAATAGTGGTGTCCGTTTTCATTCGACTCATGTTTTTTATGACTCCCTTGGTATCTTCTTATTGTTCCATCATTTGTAACTGTAACATGTGTATGTTATTTGTTATTTGACATTGCAAGTTTTATCATTTGTAACTGTAACATGTATATGTTATTCGTTATTTGACATTGCAAGTTTTATCATTTGTAACTGTAACATGTGTATGTTATTCGTTATTTGACATTGCAAGTTTTATCATTTGTAACTGTAACATAGTATGTTATTCGTTATTTGACATTGCAAGTTTTATCATTGTAAAAATTAACTTAACAATTAAATTTATCTTACTGCGATTGCGTATATATTCTCTAGTTGATACAATATAAGCAACACGTTTATAAACGTATTTTATTTCAAAACGAATTTGTAATATGGTTTTCGATTGACATTAAAGTACAATGAACATGTAGTAACATCCCATACACTATTATAGAATAAACAGACTTGTGTTCTGTAAAGAGACCAGACATCGAAATACAGAATGTACTTGAAGTCATACAAGTTAAAATAACCGACTCGAGTGTCTACAAGTCCATAGAAAATTGTTGAAGCATACATGTTGGTTTCCTCTTATGAATTGTATCAGCTTCTGTCATGTCGGGCCTTGTATATATTACTATACCCCGTTACGGTATGGACATTATTCATTGTTAAAGGCCGTACGGTATCCTAGTAGTATAGTTGTTCACATCCTCGCCCATCGGGCTTTGATGGATATAGTTGTCTCATTGGCAACCATATCAAATCTTCTTATTTTTATATATGAGTGCTGGAGAATGTTTGTATAATTGATCTATATATGTATTTTTTGAGAAATTGGCATATCAGAGAACACAACAAATTAATACCAAAAGTTGGACATGTGTTGAACGTATGTCAATATTGCTTTAATGCCATACAATATATATTGATAATTCTGGATAAATTTCCCTACGCACTCTTCAAAAATAACCAACATTTAACAAAAGCGTATATGACACCAGGGATTTGTAAAGTGAGATGTCACTATACAAATCCTTGGTGACACTATGTGCAAGTTAATTTTGCTGAAAGAAGGAACAGTTTGGATTTATTTTGTTTGTGTACATTCAACGAAAGGGAAAATTACATGATAAAATTCAAATATCATACTTTTTTTATTTAAGGTGTAAACATCTAGGTAAAGGCTAAAAAGGAATTAGAAAAAAGACGAAATGGGCCGGACTGTTGCGATATAAAAAAGAAGGGAAATCAACTTCAAAACTAGGCAAAATAAATAGATGCGAGAATTTTGATAAGTCAACAAAAAAAACAAAAGAACACAACAATTGTCCGAAAAACTCTTTAAGGCGTGCGCATATATATAGGTTACCAGAGACGACGTTCTTGGGGTATAGGGGGGAGGGTTGAGATCTCACAAAACATGTTTAACCCCGCCGCATTTTTGCGCCTGCCCCAAGTCAGCCGCCTCTGGCCTTTGTTAGTCTTGTATGTTTTTTAAATTTTAGTTCATTTATATGTTTCGGAGTTTAGTGTGACGTCCATTTTCACTGAACTAGTACACATTTTTAGGGGCAAGCTGAAGCCCGGCTCCGGGTGCTGTATTTTTTCGCTGTGTTGAAGACCAATTGGTGGCCTTGGGCTGTTTTTATGCTCTTTGGTCGGGTTGTTGTCTCTTTGACATGTTTGACACATTCCCCATTTCCATTCTCAATTTTATTTGTCGATATCTGGTGGCGCGATGTTGATACAAAATACTATTATTAAACACAAGTAGCTCAGACAATAACGATTTTGTATAACGGATGCTATTTTATTGTAATAATTGCTACTATGCCAGGGCTGCACAGCATGCAATAGGTAAATGTTTCAAAAAACATAGCAGTGTTATATCGGTATATATAGAAGTACATACATTCTGCATTTAATTTGTTAAATTGAGGAAATAGTGAAATGTAATACCTTTTGGGGAAAATCCTGCATTCTGCATTTACTTATTACATTCTAAGAACTACATTGGAGTGTCCTTTGGATTCTGATATTTTGATGATTCCTGAATTGAATGATAAAAATAAAAAAATACAAATAGAAATGTCATTTGTATTTTTCAACTGCTAAAATGGTCATCAGTAACAATTTAGAAATATATTTAAACAATAGAAACCTGATTCATCACATCTAAATCATCAGCAACGGGACATTGATGAGTTTCACTACCGCTGTTATTGTTTGTACCGGAAGTTCTGCCGTCCTTTGTTGAAGGAAAAATCTTAACATTGCGTGTTTTCTTACAAGGAAACGATTCAATATACGCTTTTCTCATATTACTGTTAAAAGCTCCATATAACAGACCATTGATGCAACTGCTAAGAAAGCATGAATACATAGCAAATGCATGGAAACTGTCTGGAAAATGCACAGAGCTATAACCAAACGTGGAAGAAATGGCGGTTATCCCAAACGGAATGTACAGCACAAGATAGGCGACGAACACAGCAAACTGTGAACGAGTTGCGCTAATTTCTCTTAGAAGTCTTTTTCTAATTACAGGATCACTCCAGTGTTGAAACAATTTTAATTTTGACTTCCGAACGTGGAAATAAATCTTAATGTAACAAATCAATGTCACAGTTATTGGCAGAGGTAAACAACAGCCCATGTAAATAAGTGAATAAATCTGATTGCCATAACGATTGAAAATACACAAATGAAGCGTTTTGTCAAATATCAAATAATTATCCTTTGCAAGTAAAGGCAGACCGAATATCACACCGGACACACCACTTAAACAAGAGAGCAATATCATTGTCCTCAACGATAGAAGTGTATCATATTTACTTGCATAGCATATTTTAACAAACCGACAAAAAGCAATGTGCATGATAAACTGCACGCTACACGTGAACAGAATATGACATAGCAATGCATTAAACTTACAAAGGAAAGTCTGCCAAACTTTAGTATTGTATATCATGACAAACATGTTAAACGGAAGAAGGTATCCAATGATAAATAAATCCACAATGGCAAGAATTACCACAAACAAATTGTGTCTCTTTCTAAGACGCTTAATCCTGAAAAATGTCCAAATAATTAATGCATTTCCAGTAACTCCGAAAATATAAATGATAAAGCAGAAAAACAATGTGGTGATTCTTGTCTGTTCATCATACAGCGTTAATTTTTCGTACGTCTCGTTCTGACTTTTATTGATTACGTGCGTCTCGTTCTGACTTTTATTGATTACTTGCGTCACATTTTCAGAAAATGTTATAACAAGTTGTGTGCCATTATCTTTATAAATCATCCTGTATGCTTCGTTAATTTTTCTCTAGAAACTGTTTATTTGATACTGTTCCTCCTTTTTGTTCCACATTCCGCTACCAATACAGTGTGTTGAACTAACCATCAAAAGGTTTGATGTCAATGTTCTCGTCACTTTAAGAAAGAGCAGCAGTTTACCAAATATATGCAAATGCTATTCTTATATATTCCTCTATATAATACTTAAGATATGATACATTGCTCAGAATACAAGAGCATTGTTTCCGTCGATGATCATACCAGGTGATTGATACGTTATTCGTATGTAAAAATCTTATTGTTGAATTATTCAGCTTGACATCATTTACAGCTTTTCAGATTTCAACAATCAGCTGACAATGCTAATTTTTGGTCTGTTTCTTTAAAACATGATTGAGACGAAACATGACAAAGTTCTGGAAAATTTTGAAAATGAATATTTTAAAATACAAAGGAAAATTGGCAATTTGTGTAAGTGGTATTTTTGCCGGTGCATATTGGTTCGAGCAAACCTCATGGTAATCTATTATCAATCAATTCTATTGTAATAAATTGAAGATTTCCCATTAAATGTTACTTTAGACAATATATTTCATGATTATATCTTATACCTCGGGATATTATTAAAATTTTAATATGAAAATGAATTGGCTTGGATAATTAAATTGCACTCTGGGAATATAACTTATTCTTAGAAATGTTTCTGACCGCATTCAACAATAATAAACAAAATATAAGGTGCGTGGTTCACTAACTTGAAATATATGCTATCTTCTAGATGTACATTATGATATTTTGGGGATATCCAGTGGAACAAGCAGATTAAAATAATAACGTATACCCACTTCTCTAGCCCCATGGCTTTACCGATGTACAGTAAACATGGTAAAGGGCATTTTTATGTACTTACCTCGCCCGACAGTAAAAACCATTGCTAAAGTGTAGGGTCTGTTTGACAGTGTGAAATTACTAAATACGTAGCCGCATCTAGTCGGAATATTGAATTTCAATTCGTTGCTTCGTGCAGAGAGTGTATTCTTTGAAGCATTCTTACAACTACTCCTTAGTTGACCTGTTCCAAGACAACATTTCTGCAACGTATCCAACATATAATGATACATTGACAGTCTAAATTCTCGACCATAATCCCTATCAATCCTCTTTCAAGAGACTACCTATTACATGTAAATGATTATTGTTTTTGTTCTTGTCTCGAATATGCAAGAATATTTGCAACTGACATTAAACAAAAACAATCTATCAATCAATCTTTTTATTCATATAATGGTACAAACGTTTTGGTAAAGTACCCTTTGATATTTTCTTTCTATGATAGAGCACCCCCCTTCGTTATGTTTTCTTTTTTCATACTGTAAATTCAGAAATTATTGCGAGGTTTTTATTAATGCGAATAATGCGACTGGGTGACTATCGCAATAATAAGAACTCGCATTCTGATATCTGTTACATATATCTGTATGCAGATTTTCATGATATCGCAATAATTAATCTCGTATATTTACATGTGATCAGAATCAATGTCTGTTCTACAATATTATACGTCAATATCTTCAAGCAATTTAAACTCTAGCTGATAGTGACGAATTAACGCATACCATAGTTAATGCTCTCCTATGGACTGATTATCAGTTATAAAAATAATAATAACAGAGGGACGGGACAAGTACACATCTATCTTTACAAACCAAAATCCTTTTTTAACAGTGTACACAATCGTTAGACATAAGTGATACATCCTCCGGACATACATTTAAATGAATTAATTGAAATTTTGGGTAAACATTAATGAGACAGACAAAAATATTGTTTTTCTTTTATTGTTTAACATTTCTTACCTATATAACATGTTACTTTTATTATTCTTCCCTTAGTTTATTTATTTTGTATTCTAAATTATTTATTTTGTAAAAATATTTCCTTTCTCTATTGGTACTGTACACGTATACCTAACAACAAAATTATTTTCATTTACCTGTGTTTAAAGTTATTGCAAATGGATGGTATTTTTGTTCGAGCATATTGTTTTTCTTTAATTGTTTAACATTTCTTACCGATATAATATGTTACTTTTATTATTCTTCCCTAAGTATATTTATTTTGTATTTATATTGTGTCATAGGTCAAATTTATTTGTTCAGTGTATGTTCAGTGGTGTTAATATGTCCTTTGATTGAGTTAAGCTATTTCAGTTGATATTTTATAGTGTGTCTTTCTATGTTGTGATGTTACACTATTGTTTCAGAAAAAGGGTGAAGGTTTGGTACCATTAAAACGTTTAAACCCGCTGCATTTGTTTGCACCTGTCCAGAGACATATAATATATGTCTCTGACCTGTCCTAAGTCAGAAATCTGATGTTCAGTAGTTGTCGTTTGTTGATGTGGTTCATAAGTGTTTCTCGTTTCTCGTTTTTTATATAGATTAGACCGTTGGTTTTCCCGTTTGAATGGTTTTACACTAGTAATTTTTTGGGGCCCTTTATAGCTTACTGTTCGGTGTGAGCCAAGGCTCCGTGTTGAAGACCGTACTGTGACCTATAATGGTTTACTTTTATAAATTTTGACTTGGATGGAGAGTTGTCTCATTGGCACTCATACCACATCTTCTTATATCTAAAAATAAACAGAGATATTTAAATGGCAACATGTAGTCTTTAACAATAGACAGATATTTTGTGTGCAGATCTTAATCGTCAAAAAAAATTGATTGAATTTAACGGAAACAATCAATGATCTGACATCAACAACAAAAATACGCAACCCCCATCTTGAATTCGCCATGATTGGTGATACGACAACTATTAACCAAAGACCAAATGACAAGGATTCAAACATCTGTAGGTCACCGTATGGTCTTTAACAATTATAGGCAAAACGCATGACCTGATACATGTATAAGATACATATATTAGTATTACATTATAAACAAAAGAAGATAACCAAAGACAACCGGCCGCTCGTGTAAGGCGCATAATAATTTGACTCTGCATGAGAGTACTTTCATGCAGTTACTGAAAGCTAGTTCAAAGCCCAATTTCGACTCATAAATAGACCGTGCTTCCCAAGGTCTGTCTCATTAGTCAATGTTTTTGTGTGTGCCGCTTTCTTGTCACTGGGTATGACCGTTGCTGGATAGCAACATGACATAATAGTATAGTGAGGTGACAAAATGGTATGAAAAAATTGCTCAATGTTATATTAAGATGTCTTAATAGTATAAAATGTATCTTTATGATATAGCAATATCACATAATAGTAGAGTAAAATGACAAATCAGTATGAAAAGGTAGCTCCATGTTATATCAAGATGTCTTCATAGTATAAAAGAATATCTTCACGACAAAGTAAAATGGCAGAATAGTATGAAAAGGTAACTCCATGTTACATCAAAACGTTTTTATAGTATATAAATTGATCTTAGTGATATAGCAAATTGACAGAGTAGTATAGTCAAATGTCGTAATAGTATAGAAAATTTGCTTCATGTTATATCTCAACCCTTAATGATAAATTATTACTATCGTTATCATAAGGCAGCTGTGGCGTTCCATATATAACGACGGGTGATGCATGCATACAGCAGGAGTCGGTTAGTCTGTTACTGTTAGTACACAGTTGCAATTTGTTATAAAATGCATTAAATTTTCCTTACAAGAGATGGTGAAATTGTTTGATTTTGATTATACAGTCTTCGATCAAAAGGGTTTCACCTTTCCCAAATTCTATTATTTCATATTAAAACACATTTTTTTTTAAACATTGTCAAAAACTAATCTGAGGTTCGATTAAGAAGAAATTTTTAATGTTAAAATCATAATTACAGGTTTTTTTTACGGTTATTATGAACTATTTTTATGACATGTCAATACTGAGAAATCATTATTTGTTTACAAAAATTGAAATCAAGTGTCATGTTTTCCTAATTTTTCGTGCAGACATTCATATTTGTCTTTAAACTGGGATTTTCTCAAAAATTTAAATAACAAAGCTTTTTCAGAATCATTGCATAAACCTTCAGACATTTCCATATTTTATCATTTTTTTTTTCAATTTTTGTATAAAATATAGTGGAATTTCCGAAAGGTGAAACACTTTTGGCCTAAGACTACTTATTTCCAATAGATTAAAGTCATTTTAAGATTGCTTTAGAAATCTCAGTCACAATAATGTTTCAACTGAACTGTCACATTACAATTATTGGATGTGTGGTCATGCGTCAATGAGACATCAACCCAAGGACGTATAACTAACATCTAATATACGTCCTTGCTTATGTGTAGTTATCAATTTTCATGACCGAAACAGAGACATACAATACAATTATATGTCTCTGACCGAAAACACAACCGCTGTTGTATAGTTGTGGTGACTATTTTGTCGATTAATGTTAGTTTTCTTAGAACCCAGTTCTTTTAACATGTTTGATTATCCTGACAGTAGTTCAGCTCTATTGATATGCAATGCATAGAACCAATCTTTGGAAATTCTTTCTATAGCAGCTAAGTGAGATATAGGTATGCAGGTATTGGTGCTGCAGTCGACAAAAGTTTATGTAGGTCCATTTCTGATTCAATCACATGATAATAAAAATAATAAATCATTTATATTACGTTGTTGGCCATTTCTTTTCTTCAATTCCATTTCGGTATTTTGTCGACATTGCAAACCGAAAGTAGACTGGTCCCGGTAATATATAAAATCCGACACAGGAAAGATACTCTGCAATATTACCAGTTTAGGTAAAGTTCGGGGAAATACCCCAAACAATTATGATCAGATCAGTTCCAGGAATAAAGATTTTGAAAAGAATAAGAATCTGTTAATTTGTCTGGAAGGTATGTAGTTGAAATTTAATTGACCACCAAAAAATGATTTATACTGGTAACTCTTGGTGCACAATAATTAAGAATATCAGGTGCAATTAAAAACATGTTATTTAAAATTTAATGACGGAGCTGAGCCTTGAAAGTTCAGGACTAGTTGCGGAGACAGTACAGTTGGGCAAGGTGTTCCACTCTCTGATTGTTCAAGGATAGAACGACTCCTTCCGTACAGTCGTTTTGCATGATGGAATTCTGAATGCCTTTTGTTGTTATTTCTGGAAGGGCGTTCATAATTTTGTATATACTAGATGTTTCAATTTTGATTTGCTTTGGAGCAGATGGTGCTTATGAGTTATGTGTTTCCCCCATTTAAGATCTGATGAAATAGTGCATCCCAGGTATTTAGCTGATGTGATATGTTCAAGGATATGCATATCCAGAAATCAACGCCACTTTGCTTATTTGAATATTATACTAAAGAAATTGAATACGGGTCACGGAAATTATATTGAAATGATAGGGAATTTTGAAAAAAATGTCTGTTTTAACTTTAATTTAAGTGATAGACATGTTGCCAGGACAGAAAATAATTATACACAACAATCAATACACCATTTAAACGAAACATAATGACTGTCGTTGCACAAATCAAGGTTCCTGAGCTATTATAAAAATCGAAGCGAGAGGCTTTTAACATTGCAGTATAAAATACAGGCTAAAATGGCTGAAACGTCAAATTTGCAAACTTCGTGTTGAAAATTGGCTAACAAGGTCATTACAAAAACAGGTTGCCGGGATGAAACTTGAAACTTAAATGTCCAGAGAATAAGCAAGTCCAAACCTTTAATGTGTAGTCGTTGAACTTTAGGTTCCAACGTAAAGTTAAAATGCCCCTATTTCAAGAAGAATAAACTCACAAAAACACGAAAAATTCACTAAATTCGCGTTCATTGTTTTGATTTTAACCACCTGACAACTTTACGAAAATATCAGAGTGATTATAAACAAGGAGTCTGTGACGGGCAACTTATAATATCCGTGTTTTAAAGATTTTAATGATATCAAGCCAGTCCAGTTCAAACTATTATCATGTGGTACAATTCTCATTTACATATTATGAATATTAATTAGCAAAAGTACTACTAATTTCTGGCTTATGGGCCATGTTATTTGTAATTGTACTTAGATGGAATTTGCTTCTTGGAGATAGTGAGTACATTACATTTGTCAGAATGGAACTTCATAAGCCAATTTGTTGTTTCCGAATCTGGGTCCGTTGGCCCTAAAACACGTTTTCTCCCATTCACGTTTGCACCCTTTCACGTTCGCACCCTACACGTTTGCACCCTTTTTATTGGTTTTGTGTTGAATAATTTTTCCATCGTTTTTTTGGTTAGTGTATTGCTATATATATTTTTTTTGTTCATTGTTTCAAAATGAAATGACTTTCTAAAAACAATTTTTGTGTTGAATAATTTTTCAATTGTGTTTTGGTTATTTTATTGCTATAAATAAGTTTTTTGTTCATTGTTTCAAAATGAAGTGACTTTCTAAAAACAATTTTTGTGTCATGTGTGTTGAATAATTTTTTTATCGTGTTTTGGTTATAATTCCCGTACGAAATATTTAGCAGGATTCCTGTCAGACTATAGCAGGAATTCACACGGAATTAGCAGGAAATTTTAAATTCCTGTTACTTTTTAGACGTACTAGTGGCAGGATTTTTCATTTTCCTTCAACAACATTCCTGGTATGGGTAACAGGAATATTTTTTTCCTGCCAGAAAATATTTTTACCTGGAATTTTTTCTTATCTAAGCAGGATTATTATCTTGACAGCTATTGGTTTGTACTCAATTATCTTTCACTGGAGTCCGGTTTGCTAATAACATTAATTTTGCTGTGTTATAAGAAACAAGGTTCCAGTTAACAAATTTAAAAGTTGGAGGGTAAAAGATTCAGATTGTGTATAAACAATGCTGCAAAGACTGAATAATTTCCAGGGAAATATTTGAATGTAAGACAGGATTGCTTATGAAGGTATTTGAATTTAATTAAGCTACACTTTTTAAAATGTTTTAGAGGAAGTTTTAATTTTTTTCTAATTTGCATGCTAGAAAATTAATTCAACTAATTAAAAATGGAAATCTTAGTCTTCAATCATATGTTGTCACATATATATTATAAGTTCATCTGATCTACATTTTTGTTGTAAACATAATAATATACCAATACTTCTAAAAAAATGTTTTTTAGTGTGAACAAAAAAATTTTACATCTATTTCCATCATAATTAAATTTAAAAACAGATTACAAACCAGGTTTTCAACACAACTTTCATATGTGGTTGCTACTTCATGAATTTAAGAGTCAAATTTTGCAACAAGAAGTTTTACATGTGTTTTCTTTGTTCTTTGTGGCTGATATTCAAACTTAATGAATGACCCAGATGTGTATATGTGTATCATGTGTATACACGTACTAAGTTTGTAATGTATATTTTTAGATTCCTGCTAGAAAATCAATTTTCCTAGTAGGAATTTATGAAAAAAATCCTACCAGGAATATTCAAATTAGCAGGAAAATTTGACAAATATCCAGGTAGGGATTAACTTTCCTACCAAATTATCCCTGCTAATTTGAATATTCCTGGTAGGAATCACATTATTCCTACTAAGAAATCCTGCTAATTTAAATTTTCTGCTGTTTTTCCTGCTACAATTAAGCTGGAATATGCACACTTTTCTGGTAGGAATTCTTAACAAATTCCTACTAGATTCCTTGTACATTCCTGGAGGACTGGTTCGTACAAATGTATTGTTATAAATAAGTTTTTTTTTCATTGTTTCAAAATAAAGTGACATTTTTTGTGTTGAATATTTTTTTAATCGTGTTTTGGTTAGTGTATTGCTATATAAAAAAAAATTTCATTGTTTCAAAATAAAGTGACTTTCTAAAAAGGTTTTTTGTGTTGAATATTTTTTTAATGTTAAGATACCAAACTGCTATTAAATTCAACAACAATAACATTTTGAATTTACTCATACCAAGCAAAATACATGCTAACTACATGCAGAATTTACATCAAAGCTAGTTTGAAACAACAATCACGATTCTCAAACACATAACAATAACACCAAGTTTAGCTGTGTAAACACCATATTAACAGTAATAATCATACATAATTTTAACATATGATAATTAATCATCAAATCTATTTAAAACAATATTTCATTTAAAAATTAAAAAATATTTTGATACAAACATGTAAAAAACATCTAATAATTCATCAGGTTTTTGAATTTAAAAAAAAGGGTGCGAACATGTAGGGTTCGAACGGACCCAGGGGGTGAACATGTTGGGTGCGAATGTGTACTGTAGGGTGCGAAAGTGTATTTAGTGCAAACGGACCCAATACCTTGTTTCCCATACAGCCAGTTTGTCGAGGTCCTTTTGTAGGTTTGGGGCATCTGCATTGGATGAGATTGTGACATAAGCAATAGTGTCATCAGCAAACAGTTGTACGGTTGATTGTATCCCCTGGGGCATGTCGTTTATATAAAACAAAAATAGGCTAGGTCCCAGGACGGATCCTTGTGGTACACCGGACTGTAACAGGTATGGAAGTTGATGTTTCACCCTCCACCACTACTGACTGTGTTCTATCACTGTCAGAGGAAGTTGTTTATCCACTCATTTGTTTTACCTGTTTTCCCAGATGATAATGCTTCAGTTTGTGGATGAGAAGGCTATGACTAACCTTATCCAATGCCTTGGAGAAATCAATTATGAGACAATCTGTTTGTTTTCCTTGATCTAAATTATTCTAAGTTGTTAGTTACTTCATCAATAAATTCAATTAGTTGAGATTCATATGACACATGCATGATAATCCCCTTTGAAACCCTTGTTGAAGTGGATACATAATGTTGTGTGTATCAGCATGGGACAATATGGCTAGTTATAATATGCTCCATTAGTTTACATGATATGCAGGTGAGAGAGACTGGTCTATTATTAAATTCATTGGATCGTATTTCTTCCCTTTCTTGTACACTGGACAGATGTTTGCTTATTTCCAAATACTTGGCACTTCACTTGTATGATATGAGCAGCGGAATATTGTTGTCAGGATTGGTGCTTTATGTAATGCAAGTTCCTTTAAGACTCGTGGTGTTATATTATCTGGCCCAGCTGCCTTGTTTGGATTAAGGTTTTTTAGTAGTTTGTATGCACCATTTTCTGTTATATTGATGTCCAAGATTTTTTCGAAGTTTCCGGACATGTTACACTGTTCTTGAAATTCTTTGTTTGTTATGGTGTTACTGTTAGACTTATTCACAACTTTCATTTTGGATTAAGTCTTAAGTGTTAAGAGATTCACAAATTAAAATAAAATGCTCCACTGGGCGCAGCTTGATACGACCACAGAGGTCGAACCCTGAACAGTTGGGGCAAGTATGGACACAACATTCAAGCTAGATACAGCACTGAATTTGGATTGTGATTAAATATTTGACACAGCATAGGTTTCTGACACAGAATGAATGTGGTCTAAGAACTTAAATTTTTTTAATTTGCCTATTCAAACCATATCATTATTATTTCCTTTTATACAAAAATCAGAAATAACTAATTTAAAATGGAAAATTTTAAAGAAAAAAAAAGGGGAAAAAAATCCCCCCTGAAATTTTTTGAACCCCCTTTATGATTCATCACCCCCAAACTCAATCCCAGCCTTCCCTTTGTGTTACAATGTATGGTGCCTTACAGTACAATTTCAGAGAGATCCATACACTTGAACACAAGTTATTGTCTGGAAACTAGAAAAATACTTGTTTTTTTGCCCCAAATTCCTAAACGTTTAGGGCAATTACCCCCAAACTCGAACCCAGCTTTCCCTTTGTGATATGGAACCTTGTTGTACAATTTCATAAAGATCCATACACTTACACACAAGTTATTGTCCTGAAACTAGAAAAATGCTGTTTTTTGCCCCTTTTTTGCCCCTAATTCCTAAAATTTTGAGGCAATTACCCCCAAAATCAATCCCAGCCTTCCCTTTGTGGTATGGTACCTTGCAGTACTATTTCAGAGAGATCCATACACTTGAACACAAGTTATTGTCTGGAAACTAGAAAAATGCTTATTTTTTTGCCCCAAATTCCTAAACGTTTAGGGCAATTACCCCCAAACTCGAACCCAGCTTTCCCTTTGTGATATGGAACCTTGTTGTACAATTTCATAAAGATCCATACACTTACACACAAGTTATTGTCCTGAAACTAGAAAAATGCTTGTTTTTTGCCCCTAATTCCTAAAATTTTGAGACAATTACCCCCAAAATCAATCCCAGCCTTCCCTTTGTGGTATGGTACCTTGCAGTACTATTTCAGAGAGATCCATACACTTGAACACAAGTTTTTGTCTGGAAACTAGAAAAATGCTTATTTTTGGCCCCCTTTTGGCCCCTTATTCCTAAACGTTTTGGGCAATTTCCCCCAAACTCAATTCCAGCTTTCCCTTTGTAATATGGAACCTTGTAGTACAATTTCAGAAAGATCCATACACTCACACACAAGTTATTGTCATGAAACTAGAAAAATGCTTGTTTTTTGCCCCTTTTTTGGCCCCTAAGTCCTAAAATTTTGAGGCAATTACCCCCAAAATCAATCCCAGTATTCCCTTTGTGATATGGAACCTTGTGGTACAATGTCAGAGAGATCCATACACTAACACACAAGTTATGTCTGGAAGTTACAAAAATGCTTATTTTTGGCCCCTAATTCCTTAACTGTTGGTACCATAACCCCCAAAATCAATCCCAACCTTCCTTTTGTGGTATTGAGCCTTTTGGTAAAATTTCATAGAGATCCATTCACTTAAACTAAAGTTAGAGTGCGAAAACCAATGTGTCTTCAGACGACGACGCCAACGTCATACCAATATACGACCACAAAAATTTTTTTGCAGTCGTATAAAAAGGTACTATTATTGCATTTTCAAGAACATTTGTTCACCTCTATCTGGCTGTCCTTTTGTGAATTGTTGTCTCATTTACAAACACCACACATCTTTTATCATGTTTATTGACATATATACAGAGATTCATAAAATTAAACAAGAACTCGATCAGTTTGAATACTTTATCTCTAAACGCCTGAGCCTCAATCTTGAAGTTTCTTGAATTCTGCTTTCTCTTATACCTGTATGTATTATGTATATTCATAGAGAAGTTAGCAACCAGAGTTAGCAACTATATAAATTAAAGTAACCATATACCGGTAGCTTTCAATAATGATTTAAATCCATATACCACATAAGAAAGCTAAAAAAAAAGACCCTTACATGGATCGTAAAAATAATCTTGAAACAGCAAATTACTCAAGTTAGAATTTCAAGAAATTCATTATAAAAATGATTAAAAGGGAAATATTTAAGAAACTGGAATAATTTTGAAAATAGAAAATCAGTAAAGTTTATTGTCTATTTTAATCTACTGGACTAAGTAGCGTTAGTCATGCATGGTTAACATGGTTAAGGGTTTTCAATTAGTTAAATTAGCAGTAAAAATAAAACTACATATAACTAACCTCTCCAAGCCATGCATTAATGGCTTACCTTCCTTAGTCTAGTTAGTTCCAGATTTGGTGGTCTTGTGGTAGCATGCCTGCCTCTAGTGCAGGAGGTCATTGGTTTGAACCCCAGCCGGGTCAAACCAAAGACTTGAAAATTGGTATTTGCTGCTTCTTAGCTATATAAGCACGCACCAATTAGAAGTAAGAGCAAAGACCGCTTGTCTTGGAATCAGAATAATGTGTCCACGCAAGGTGATAAGTCTTTCTGCAGACTATAACCTTGTCAACTAGCAATCAGGCTTAGCTTGTCGGTCTAGCATGTCTAGTACAAACCAGGGTTTATATTCATATCTCATATTATCATGTTCTTGTCCTGGATATGCATTTATTTGCAACTGGACGTTAAACCGGCAGATTTCATAATTTTCTTGTTTTAAATAATTCATTGTTTAATGTATGGTTCATTTTGTTTTCAGTTGGTTAGACTTAACTTACAGGATGGAAAAAAAATGATAAAATAATCTTCAAAATAGAAATTACCATTCAAATGTTGTAACACTAATCTCTTTGTCTTACAGAATTACACTAAGACCATGGAACAGAAACACAGAAATGTTCTTCAGACTAGCTTTGCCTATCTTATAAAAAATCTGCATAATGTGGAAGAAGTATGTGATCATTTAGTTAGCGATGATATACTGACATCAGGGATGATGGATTCAATTAAGGTTTGTCAGATAACTTTTTGAAAATATACTTCCATGACTTCCTTTCCCATTTAAAGAAACACTGATGTCATGACTCAGACAAGAATTTAAACATCTTATTACGTCCAAGATAATTGGCAGCCATACCACATCTTTTTATGTTTATATTTTTTGAAAACTTTCATGCAAAGTTACAAAACTTGGACATAAGCTTTTTTATGATCAAGAAAAAGAATCTGAAGAAAATTTTTGTTTTTTAAATTTTCCTGTATTCTACTGATTGGACTTAATATTATGGCAGGCAACATTAAGCTTTTATACTGAAACTGGTCAGAAATAAGAAACAGGCAAGACATTTTATATTATTTTGTATCTATTTCATTTTCTTTAAGAAACAAATGCAAAAAAAGTTGAACTTCTTTGAAGTTTTGGCAAAGTTAGATCAACTCCTCCAGTTTCAAATTTTAAAGACAAGGCACACTATGTTTCATTAGTTTGGAAACTAACTGACTTTAGGGAATAAATTGAACAACTGCAAGAAGTTTATACACATTGATTTAAATCGTTGTCAGACCCTAAAATGTGCTGAACATGGGCTTTGGCCTATCCTTAAATAAGGAATAGGGGTAAAATTATATTCATGATAAAATGCCATAGAATAGGGATTTTAATGGACATTCGTAATTGGTAATTTAAAATTTGCATTACACTTTTACAGCATAAAAAACCGCGGCCTTCTGGACAGACCAGGGAACTGTTATCCATCCTACCACGGAGAGGAACGAAAGCTTATAACAGTTTTATTAATGCGCTGGAAGCATCAACAAATGAAGAAGTTGCTGATTACTTGAGAGTGAAGGACGGGTCCAAAGGTACAGGAAAAAATGCACAAAATACTGGCAAACCAGATGATGATTCAAAAAAACCTAATGATGAAAATGAAGACGTACAGAAGACATCAACACAACATTCTGAGAATCCAGATAAAAAGAACAAACTAGAATCTGCAAATTCTAATCAAGGTTATGAAGGTATGAGAAGAATAGTAGATTTATATATTGTTTTCAGATTTCAGTTAGATTAAAAAACTGCTAAAAGATGAGATCTATGCATTTACATGGACTATCATCCCTGATGTGATATTGGTATAATCATGATAATAGTATCCATGTTTTTGAATTTAAGCATGGATAAGAGAAATATTATTATTTTGAAGTTACTGGTTTTACAATAACCTTTATCTTCTTCATGATTTGCTCATCAAATTCCTGTTTTCCAAATACATAAATCCTAACACATAATGACAATTTATGAAATTTCCTTCACATTTTTCTAGGGAACTACAAATAAATTATTATTAGAGCTTTTTGAAAGGAGTAAGTTCATAAAGGGTTAACATTGGCCCTAAGATTTTGATGTTTTTTTTAATCAGGCCACAATACTACAAATTTCCACATAGAAATAGTAGTGATATTTATAAAAATACAAAATTTTTTGTTTTTGGCCCATCACATTCATGACATTATAAATGAAGAAGTAATGACCCCTTGATTATTCATTATTTGTGTTGAAACTTCAGTTTGGTCAAATTTTTCAATATAATTTGTAACAGTTTTTAGCACAATTAACTTGGCTGCCACCCCTGATCAAGAATTTTGTTTGAGTCTAGGGATTCAAGAACATCATTGACATCTTTTGGTTACTAAACATTTCAGATCATAGGATGTGGCCAAGGGTTTCCTCAAGGTTTTAGGTCTAAAAAATACACAAAATTATCATATTTTGACAATATATCCAAATGTGCTAACATTGAAGTCTAGAATGGACCTGTGATGCATTGTCAGATTTATTACCAATCAAGTTTACTTTAAGGTGGTACCTAACACTACAGGGAGATAACTCTGTAAAAATCAGCTAAACGTTTTAGTTACGTTGTATTGTTAAGAAAATATTAAGCTTCTCAATGATCAAAATTAGTGTTTGTCAAACTGCTATATAACCAATGAAATTTTTCTGATAAAGTGGTTGGTTCAAATTTTTTGAAATTTTTATATTTTTGTCAAAGGGTCAAAGTAAACATTTTGTCAAAATTATATGAAAATTAAACGAGCCAAATTAGTATTAGTCAAGGTGTTGGGTACCACCTTAATACTGATATACTCTTACTCAGAATGACCTTGTATGAAATTTTTCGTCACGTTATTCTCACGATGTATAAATCAGAACACCATGAAATTTGGTACCATGCAGCATTTATGTGAGTGCTTTATACTGTCAGCTAGGGGTTATACTTATACAAAGCATGTTTATTTACTTGAAGATGTAAGTAATATTTACTTGTATAAATAGATTTGTAAGATTTTAATTTCCTTTTTATGCTTTGAATAATGTTCCCTTAATCTTCTCCAAAAATTGATTTATACAAGTAATTTTTTTTACAACACCTTAAATTCTCAAGTTTTGGAAGGTCAAAACATGCCTAAATAGTTTTTTTTCTGTTTTGCTTATATTTTTTTAATGAGAGCTCAACCTTTGATCTCACTAAATATAAACAAAGAAATCTACTATGCACAGATGTTTAAAAGTATCTGCAAAAGACCCTAAAAAATTGAAGGCTTGATTTTTTGAAGATTACAGACAAATAAGATCTTCATGGTCCATGAAATTATACTTTTTATGAATAGCAAAGAAACTGCTAATGACAGACAGTTAAACACCCTAGTTTTTTACTTGTATAAGTTAAAAGAATCTGAATGTCTAAAGGATATAACTCTACAGTACTAGCAACCTTAGGCGTTACTATTTTAGTGATCAGTCAAGTTCGCCTCAAACTCACGTCACCAATCCGTCAGATTTATCATGTTTATAGTGAAAATCTTTCACTGATCAGACAGATCGGACCTGAATTGACCTTTCTGACAGATTGAACTCTACTACATCACATGTTGAACTCATACTAATTACAGAATCTTAGTTTCGTTTCAATTGATTAAAATGGCACCATGGAAAAATACCAATCTTTCAAGTATGGAAGCCAGACATTTATTATTAATTATCAGCAAAGTTTTCTGAAATATAATTTTGCTTTTGTTATAAGAGAAGAGAAATATGCAGAAAAAACTAAAATTTAAATCTTATTGCTATTTTCAAACCCGATGAGTGCTAAAAATGGTGTTTATCGCGATTGTTAAATCTACTAAATTTGCAGAAAATGCTCTAATAAATCAAATGATCTAATATTGCAAATTTTAGTGATTTTTTTTTATTAAATGAAGAAATATGCAAGTGGGACACTCCAAAAAATGAAAACAAATAATAAAGTATACTTTCCCTTAAAATTCATCATATTTTTTGGCGGTGCATTACATTTGCGCGCATTACCATTACATTTGCGTGCAAAAATCATTACGTTTGCACGCAGCTTTTGATTACATTTGCACGCATTCTTTTAAGGTAAAATCAGGTAAATACAGGTAGATTATACTTATCTACTTATATAACTATTATTTTCGAGGAGGATTATAAAGTTCGTTTTATTATGCACAAGCACTTCGTCCTGGAAATATATCCATCTTCACTAATGATTTTGTCCACCAATTTGTTTCTGACAAACCTCCATGTGTGTGTCTTGAAGCATTTTTACAAACTGTCTTAAATTATTTATTAAACCGATCACTATTCAGTAATATTATGAAACAGAATACTATTTACTCTGAAATATTCGCAATTAAGGATGTTCGCTCCTCTTCATTTTGATTTTTTTGTCAGATATTTGGAATCCTCTGGTTTTATCCATGTAGTGCCATTAAAAATTTTGCCCGCTAACCCCTACTTTTCTTATTTAAATTTAAATTTACAAATATTTGTTCCAAATTTGTTTAACTGTAGTTATACTTATTATGAATTATCTTTATTTTAACTGTGTTTCCTGTAAAATGAATGCACACAAATGTAATCAAAAGCTGCAGGCAAACGTAAAAAATTGTAATCCCTAAATGCATGCAAATGTTAACTGCGCCCTTTTTTGAAGAACAACCCATCGTAATGTACAAAAAAAGTTATATCCAATAATGGTTAAATGATTTCCATTCAATTTTAATGAAACGAAGAAATAATTGCACTCTTATTTAACACAAAGACAAGTTTAAGTATCTATAATATTATTCTAATTCTATAAAAAAAAAATAACTTATCCAGAGGCAATTAGAATAACAGTACATTATTTTTGATAGAAAGAAGACATGTTGGTATTTTTAAACAATGTGAACAAAATTTTAGTATCTTTTCTCTGTTATTCATCATATTTTATGAAAAACAACTCATCCTGATATACAAAAAGTACTATAATCCAATGGCAGTTCATGATATCTATTAAGATAAAGAAATAATTGCATTCTTACTCAACACGAACTAAAGTTTATGTAATTTTATCCTTATATTAATTAAATTTTATAAAAATTTACTAAGCTAGAGTCATTAAAAATAACTGATTGCATACAACAGTCCTTTATTTTTGATGTAAAGAAGAAATATTGGTATTTCTTAACAATGCAAACAGTATTTTAGTATCTTTTCTCTGGTACTCAATCTATCTTATGAAAAATAACCCATCCTGATGTACAAAAAGTACTAAAATCCAATGGCAGTTCATGATATCTGTTAAGATAAAGAAATAATTGCATTCTTATTCAACATAAACAAAAGTTTTACTATTTTTATCCTTATAATGATTAAAATTTTATAAAAAAAAAATTATTAAGAGGCATTTGAAATAACTGATTGCAAATAACATTGCATTATTTTTCATAAAACATATGTAAAAAGAAGAAATATTTGTATTTTTAAACAATGCGAACAAAATTTTTGATATTCATCATATTTTATGAAAAACAAGTATTCTACATTTACAAAAAGTACTAAAACCAAAGGCTGTTCATGATTTCTATTAAATCAAAGAAAAAGATGAAATTTCTTATTCAACACAAACAAAATTTTAAGTTTCTTTATCCTTATATCATGTATATTATTCAATTTTTATTAAAAAAATAACTTATCCAGAGTCATTTAAAATAACTGATTGCAAACAACAGTGCATTAATTATTTTTGAAAAAAGAAAAAAATATTGGCATTTTTAAACAATGTGAACAAAATTTTGGAATCTTTTCTGTTATATTCATCCTATTTTATGAAGTACAACCCATCTTGATGTTTAAAAAGTGCTAAAAATTAATAGCAGTGTATGGTTTTTCATTTGAAAGAAGAAACAATTGCACTCTTAATCAACACATGCATAAGTTTTAGCATCTTTATCCTCAGAATATTGATATTTTATGAAATATTACTTATCCTGAGGCAATAAAAATTACTGATTGCAAATAACATAGCATTTTTTTTTATAAAAAGAAGAAATATTGGCATTTTTAATCAATGCAAACAAAAGTTTAGTATTTTTCTCTGATATTCATCATAATAAAACAACCTATCCTGATGTACAAAAAGTACTACAAACCTATGACAGTTTATCATTTCCATTTAAATATAGATATAATTACATTCTTTTTTCAAAACACACATAAGTTTAGGCAAATAAGAGTGCACTGATTTCTATGAAATGAAGGCACATTGGTTTTTATACGCCTGTTTACGGGATGTATTATGGTATACAGGTGTCTGTCCTCTTGTCCGTCCGTCCATCTGTCTGTCCGTCGTCAACATGTCGGACAATAAATAACTCAAAAACGCTTCACCCAATTTGCATGAAACTTTGATGAATTGTTTATATCTATTGACGTGAGCTCCATTTGATTTTTAAAAATTTTAGATTTCACGTTTCCTAGTTATGGGGTTTTATTCATATAAAAAAGGGTATTTTTTAGTTTTCCGACAATAACTCAAAATTGCTTTGAGCAGTATTCGTGAAACTTTGGTGAATTGTTTATATCTATTGACGTAAGCTCCCTTTCGATTTTTATAAATTTTAGATTTCACGTTTCTGAGTTATGGGGTTTTATTCATTAAAAAAGGGGGGATTTTCCAGTTTTTTTGGACAATAACTTAAAAGTGCTTTGAGCATTTTTCATGAAATTTTGGTGACTGTTTTATATCTATTAAAATAACGGTGGTGTCAACAATGTATTAGTTTGTGATTAGGTCTAGTTCATGGTGAACCACTAGTGGTAGGTCAATGATATTTGGTATGCAGTTGTATTAGCATTGGCACATCTCATTTCAATGGAGATTATTTGGCCCTGCCCCCTCAGTCAAGGTCTATTGACTTTGAAACTTTGCTTAGTTTACATGTATTAGTTTGTGATTAGGTCAGTTTATGGGGAACCACTAGTGGTAGGTCAATGATATTTGGTATGCAGTTGTATAAGTATTGGCATATCTCATTTCAATGGAGATTATTTGACCCCACCCCCTTATTCATGGTCTATTGACTTTGAAACTTTTGCTTAGTTTTCATGTATTAGTTTGTGATTAGGTCAGTTTAAGGGGAACCGTTTGTGGTAGGTCAATGATAATTGGTATGCAGTTGTATAAGCATTAGCACATCTCATTTCCATCAAGAATATTTGGCCCCGCTCCCTCATTCATGGTCTATTGACTTTGAAAATTTTGCTTAGTTTACATGTATTAGTTTGTGATTAGGTCAGTTCAAGGGGAACCGTTAGTGGTAGGCCAATGCTAATTGGTATGCAGTTGTAAAAGCATTAGCACATCTCATTTCCATGGAGAATATTTGGCCCCGCCCCCTCAGTCCTGATCAATTGACTTTGAAACTTTTGCTTAGTTTATGGCATGTATTAGTTTGTGATTAGATCAGTTTAAGATGAACTGCTAATGTTAAGTCAATGATATTTGGTATGCAAATTTATTGGCATTTGCAAGTATCGTTTCCATGGAGATTATATAGCCCCAATCCCTCATCATGGTTCATTGACTTTGAATATTTGCATAACTTACATGTTAAAGTATTGCTATTTTAATTTCAACATTTGCATTATCAAAATTACAAAAAGGCGAGACATATCTTTGTGATAACAGTTTATTTTATAAATTTCTGATATGACATTGAGGAGTTATGAAACTTTATTCTTTGAAAAAGCGACGGGCATATCATGCTCTCATGGTGCAGCTCTTTATTTAAACAAAGTGAACAAAATTGTAGTAACTTATCTCATATATATATCATATTTAATAAAAAAAACAACCCATCCTGATGTAAAGAAAAGTGCTAAAAACCAATGGCTGTTCATGATTTTCATTAAAATTAAAGAAATAATTGCACTCTTAATCAACACAAGCAAAGCTTTAAGTATCTTTACTGTTATATTATTTACATTTTATGACAACTAACTCTTCTATTTGCATTAAAATGTATGATTGCCAAATATTGGTACATGTACTTATTTCAAATAATAACATTTTATGTCTTTTTAGTGATACAGAAGCATTCTGATCATGTCAATTTTATTCTGCAATTATGTAATTCATTTAGAAGAAAAATTAAAGAACCTATAATGAAAAAATTACATATAATGGTTAAAAGTAATTTTATATATTTTTTATATATGTTCTTGCGACCGTCTTGATTACAAAATATCGGGTATAAGGTCCGCGTTGTAAATACTGCGGAGTTCGTTTCACATACGGTAAGAATTTTAATTATATATGTATCCATCTGATCCATGCATATAATTGATTGACTAATCGATCCTTGACTGTTGTCACAGTAACTCTCACATAGCCTTTTTGACGTATCTGACGGATTCTATGGGTCATCGACCAACGATCATTCATGGATCAGTCAAACTTCTGTCACTGATCAGTCAAGTTTTCCTTAAAACAGTAACACATAAGGTTGCAAGTACTGTACCTCCATAATAATTTACCTGTACCAATAAATGATATACACTAGTATAAGTATTACCCCAGACTGACAGCTGCATGATTGGTATTTTACATCTATTATTAATTGCTATTCAGCTTCCTGTTTAATTGCCAAATACTTTAATTGGAGGTATTATTAGTAAGCAATAGCTCACAACCCATAGCCACTTAGCTTGTTTAGAAAATATTTTATTCAGTTGTGTTTGGAAACAATGGATTGCAGATTTTGATTATTACGCCTATAATTGTCATCTAAGGTATTACCTGGTAGCAAAAAAGTTTAGTTGTTTGGTGGGATAGTAAATTGTTCTATTGTTTACTTGTAGATTGGCCAGATTTAAAGAACAGATTGAAAATGTTAAAGAAAAGTGATATACCAATATGTACTAAAGAATCATTTACAAAGATTTGTGAAAGCAAACAGGTAATTTGGAATGGTCAAATTAGCTCAAAAAGAGCTGTTAATTAGAGTTAACGAATAATATGCATTAAGTAGCCAATAAGATACTTATACAGATGTAACAATCACATTTTATAGTAAATGGGAGACGTATTGGTTTTTGGGGTAAAGATTGCTTTCATGTAATCAAAACCCTTATGTGGCTGGCTTGATAGTTATCAATTTTCCAAATTTTATCACAACTTTTGCTATACACAAAACATAGTGCATTGAGCTCAACATTCTTTACTTCTATCAATGCAATATATACTCAGAAAGTTACAAAATGATGTGTATATGTATAACCATATACTAGTAAAGAAATTACATAAATTTTGCATGGTTCATGAATCTAGTATCTGTTCTAAAAATATCAATGATGTCATTGCAAAAGTAATATAAAAAATTAGAGTTATCTTCCTTTATACAAAATTTAGTTGAAGGAGTAATACCACCATTGTTTTTCCCCTATTAGTCTTTGGTAAATTAACATTTTTAAAATGTGCAAAAATTTTCTTTGTTTCAATTAAAGAAACACTTGGCATGAGTAAAGTTTTATCAGTGAAAGTTTCACATAACATATCATTGCATATAAGATAATAACCATCACCGGAATTTAGTTATATAAACCAATCAAATTTTCACCACTTTTATTCCTATTTACAATTAGCTGCAAGCTTTAGTAACCATGTCATCTCAAGTTTCTAAAATATTTTATAGAAACACCAGATATAAAAAGAATGGTGCTTTAAAACACCCAAGATATGTGTTTTTGACTCTGCAATGAAACTGTCAAATTCAAGGAAATATTATTTTCAACATTTTTTCGTATAAAACCAGATGTGACATACTATGTTTTGGTGGTATTACACCAGTGTCTGTAATTTGATACACTAGTAAACTGTCAGGAATGGAAGCAAACTTGCCATCACCCTCCAATAGGCATGATAGGTGATCAGTGCAGGAATATGACAAAATTTCGCCACAAATATATCATGTATATTATTTGGAAGAATTAAGAATTTTAGAATAAAAATCTGAAGCTTTCTATACATTTAGAAAATAGATGGGGTCTAAATTAAAATCATACTTTCTTTCAAATTCTATGTACCAAATGTACTTGTTAAAAAGTCATAATAATAAAATGAACACACAGTTTTCTTTATTTAGATGGAAAGTCTTACAAATGAATTGCATTCCTCTCTCTAAATTTGCATATTTCTTACAAATCTATACCGATTGTTTTCTGCTATTTTACAATCCAAGATGAAAGCTAGAAGAGGGTATCTATCTTGAATCATGCTCTTAAATGGGAAATGTGTTCACTGGTTCTGTTTTTGTATTTTCATTCATACAAGTTGCTAATGTTTTCCATTTATATATACAAGCATAACATTGCAGGTTTATTAATCAGTGAATGTCTGTTATTTGTTTTGTTTTTTAGGTATACCATATGACAGGCAGCAAAAAAGGAAAATGTCTAATTATATCAAATGTTCCATGTAACAAACCAAACACCGATACGAAATCACCAGATGATACCCAGTCAAAGGAAACAATAGACCCCCAGTCAAAGGAAATAGATAATCCCCAGTCAAAGGGAACAAATGATCCCCAGTCAAAGGATACACATGCTCCCCAGTCAACGAAAACAGATGATCTCCAGCCAAATGAAACAGATGATTCCCAGTCAAAAGAGAAAGATAATCTCCAGTCAGACGGAACACAAAATGCCCAGCCAGTGGCAAATGATTGTAGTACGAAGTGTAGAAGCTGTGTAGACTTTGATAAAACTTCTATATTACAACTTTTCAAGCATATGCAGTATGAATCAAAAGGAGCTGATGCAGTTATGGATGTTTCTGGTGATGTATGTTAATGCTAAAAATATTGATTAAGAGTCTACTAAGATTTTTATTAATTTTTCAACATGATTGAAATGGTCTTTATTGTATGAAACAATTCCTGTGTGCACTCTATTAAAACCAAAACAATGGAACTGTGCTTTTCTTGCATTTTTCATCTCAATGTTCCAGAATTTTTAGGCCTTCAGCATGGATCAGAATCTCAAAACTCAGGGCGAGTTTAAGATGGCATTAGACACATCAAATTGCTAGATGTCTGTGCATAGACAAATTATATATGCATGGTAATATTAACAAGTTACTAACAATTCTGGGCAAAATATTGTACAAAGTACTGTGAAACTTTCTGTAGCCTCATCCTATATCCTATATCCTATTTTTAAAGAATCACAAAATCAACTAAGTTTAGTTTACTATTTGATAAGATATATTTTTTTTTCATGTTTGAATATATACAAATGTCTGTTATTCAAATTTTTGAAGGATACTTCTAGCTTTGAACCATCAGCACAATAAAATAAAATTTGAAAACATTACAATCTGATTGAATACAGATCCTGTGTCCACATTTCTGACAACATGCCAAAAATGGAAATGATATTGACAGAGGAAAGATGCACAAACAGATGCCTTCTTTTTTCTTCTTCCTTGAATCACTGGATCAAAAAACAAACAAACTTAGAAGTCAAGTCATGTCAATAGCTCATAGGGATTAATTGGATCTGACAGTTGAGCTTAAATTCATATCAACACATTCTGAAATTTTGCATATATTAAATTTTACAAGGCTCTTGTTTGCATGGTCTTTTTACTTGTATCTTTAATAAGATAGATTTCATTGTCTATGTATACTGAAGATAAAAATAAATTTGTTACACATTTATCTAAAATTATTGATGAAAGTTTGATTCCTTATTTGTTGAGTCATATTTTTGAGGGAAATTCACCTTCATTTTTTCAACCAACATGAATCAAAATCATTATTCAAAATGGAACATAGGGGGAAAAATCCAATATTAGTAGCATATAATGATACTTTTAGTGTTTTGGATATTATCTGGAAGGCAATAATGGAAAGAAAGTATCTGTGGAAAGCAAAATTAATAGACAAAAAAATCAAATCTACAAATAAGTTTACTGTTTTTTTTAAGTTGTGAAGAACGCATAGGTAAGCAGATAATTTAAGATTTTGTAGCTTATTTCTTGTTATTTTCTCTGGTTGAATGACATATTAATTGCTGTATTTAAAGAAGATTTTTCAATTGTTTATTTTTGATATAGAATATGAAGACTTTCCTTCAAGATCATTTAAACAACAAAGAGAATTCAGTTTTTGACAGCTTAGTTATAGTAATCTTCTCTGGTGGAGATAAATATAAACCAGGGAAAATATATGACAAAGATGGCAACGAAATTGAAAATACAGAAATATTTTCTATGATTCAAGAATCCACAGCTTTTGCAGGAAAACCAAAAATTGTCATCATAAGGACATACAATTTTGAAGGTATGTATATAAGCTAAGCATTTTTGTAAAGATGAAGGGGTATTTCCATCAACTTCTTTATACTGTGGGGATGGGGCTTGTCATTTTGCAGTTCCAGTCAGATTTAAATTTTGTCTCCCCTATGAAGAAATTCGCAGAATGCGAGACATAGGGACTACAATCCGGCAATGGCAGCATAAACTATTTGAATTCACTATATTTCAGAGGGTAGAAGACCTGGAGGCTTCGTAACCTTACATACATATGCCTTATGTTATGAAGTTTGCGTCTGTCATATGTCATTTGTCCTTGACCTCATTTTCATGGTTAAATGACTGATTAAAAAAAAGTTTATTAGGGCCCCGCCAAATGGCGGACGCCCTATAGTGATCAGTCTGTCCGTCCGTAACAAATTGTGTCCGCTCTATTTCTAGAGAACTGTTATGATTTCAAAGTTTATACTTGACATGTATATTAACCAACACCAGAGGGTGTGTCATAATGTATGTAAAACTTCCTAGGTCTAGGGTCAAGGTCAAAAACTTTGGTTTTAGCTGACAACCCCATGTCCTATGGTAAAGATCGTGTCCGCTCTATATCTTGAGAACCGTTATGATTTCAAAGTTTATACTTGACATGTTCAATTTGGTCTATGTTAAATGTTTGTGTTTTGGTCTGTTTTTCTAATACTATAAGCAATGTCAACTATAATTGGTGTATGAAATGATTGTACACTATACATGTCTGTCTGGTAGGGTTCATCTGGCATTGGCCTCATTTTCATGGTTCATTGGTCAATGTTAAGGTTTCATGGTGAAATCTGTTTATCAGATACTATAACCAATAAGGTCAACTTTATTTGATGTATGGAATGATTGTAAGGTCTGGCAGGTTTCATCTGACCTTGACCTCATTTTTGTGTATCTTTGATAATGTTAAGTTTATGTGATACTTGTGGGAAAACTTTATCTTTAAGAATATCAGCATAAAATGGATCATGAATAGTAAAGATTATCATAAAAACAATAGACACAAAACACAAATATGTAAGAGTACTTGATTACTGAAAGCTAGTTTAAAGCCAATTACAAACAGTCATAAACAGTAAGAAGAGTATTGCATTGTGAAATGCTAAAAGAAATGCCAAGTTAACTGTATCTATAGGAAGTAGGATCATGAGTTCTCATAGCGGTACATAATAGCGATATATACTTAATTATGTTTTAATTTTTCAAAAACAAAATCAATGTTAGTACTGATAAAACAATTTTTAAAAATTGTACTACTGTGTTAAATTGATTACCTTTAAGAAAAAGTTTATTCAAAATATCAACAAGTTTACATGGATTGTATCTAAATTTACCTGCTCTGTAAACAACATCTCTGTAAATATAAGCCTTAGGATGTTAATTTTATAAGTACAATAATGGATGTTATTGGTGATACTGAACAGTCAGGGATATAACTCTATAGGGTTATTACAGAAAAATAACATACATTTGTTATTGTGGACTAAAAAATCAAAGAACTGTGTTAACATATGTATGTTACATGTTTCAAAGGGACAATATACATCACTAGTTTAGTTAAAATGCATACAAGTTCTATTGATATTACTATTGTCTTTATGTATACTTAACTATAGAAAGATATAACAGTTCATAGTTTGCCAATTTTGCATAGTACACTTATATGTTATTACAGAAAAAATATGCCTGTAATAACTAAAGGGTGTTATCACAGCTTCTCTATATCACTCCAAAGCATTTTCTCAGACATACATCATGCTTAATTACAATGTATTTTAATTTATTGTAAGAAATAATGACCAGAGCATGCAATGAGGTTCTGCGCAAGCTTCCCAGTAATTCCCAAATGTCTCATATAATAAGTTACATTCCTTTAATAACTAAGCTATGTTATTACAGCTAAGTTTATCCCTTAAAAGCCTCGTCTCATTGATTTACCATGGTTAATCAAAAATGTATTAATTTAAATAAAAAATTAATTATCAAGGCTATGCATTTAGTTTCTGTGCAAAGTCTCAAGAGTTCCCTAGAGCCCATTATAAATTAAAATATTTTTGATTTATTTTACAAATAACAAACATATGTTATTGCAGATTTAGAAAATTAAAGGAATAAAGAGTAGACAACTCATGAAAGTATCTGTAATAACACATGCAAGATATTTTCTGTAATAACCCTATAGAGTTATATCTCTGACTGCTGAAGAAAAATGAATACAGCTCATTTCATATACTTTTATTGTAATTCAGTCATGCAGAATGAAGTATTTCAAAAAGAATGGAAATAAGAGGCAAGCTTTGTAATTGTTGAAATACTATGCTTCTTTTTCCTTTTTATTTGAAGAAGAAACAGAAACATATGATGTCTTGGATGCTGAAAAACAGGAGCTGCATTTTTGTGACAAAGGGCCAAATAATAAAGATCTATTTGTGGTGTCTTCTCAACCAAGGACAAGTATAGATATTTTTTAGTTTATGATAGACATGCATATGATAGACAGGATATATTGTGTTATATCTTTGTATGTCAGTACATCCCACCACACTTTGTAAAAAAATTCGAGATTGCAAATTTACTTACTCCAATATGCTTTGATCAGTTTACTACTAATATTGCCTACAATATAAAAGCTCTCTTTTAATTTTGAAAAAAAGATTCAATTTTCAACATTTATTGGACTTTAATAGTCAAATTTGAGGCAATTTTGAAATGCCTGCAGATTTTCTGCAAGGCTGTGTTACTATTTTCTATTAAATGTCTTCTAAAATATTCCATTTGATTCTTGCATTAATTTCAACATTCACAGAACTGGTGTATCTTGTGTCTCTGGTACAACTGTTTATTACCTTTCAAATGTCACAGCATTATCAGTCAGGGGTACTACTTGTACAAGTAATTTTTATTTACTTGAAGAAGTAAATACAAATATACTTATATAAGTAAATTTGTAGGATACTTATACAAGTGTATTTTATTTACTTGTATAGGTAAATAATTTTTTGGCTTAGTTATGTCCCTTAGACATTCAGATTTTTTTACTTATATAAGTAAAAAAGTCATCCTATCTTCTTTTCTTGAATTCTAAGGACTTCTTTGCTCTAATAGAATTTTAAATTGTCTGTCCTTTGCAGATGTCTTTACTTATTAATTTAGTGTAATTTCATGGACAATGAAAATCTCATTTGTCTGTTATCTTCAGAACACTGCTCATTTACAAGCCCCCAAGGGGCAATTTTTGAAGGCCTTGCGCAAATACTTAAGATCTTTGCGCAATCAGTTTCTTTGTTGAATTAATGAGATGAAACATTGAACTGTAATCAAAAATTATGAGCTAAGCTGGGAAAAATCATTAAAGGCATGTTTTTACATCTCAAAACTTGAGAATTTTTGTGGGATTGTAAAAAAAATTTACTTATACAAGTAAATTTTTGAGAAAATTAAGGGGAAATTATTCAAACATTATAATTAACTTATATAAGTATATTTTTTTTACTTCTTGAAGTAAATAAAGACTACTTGTACAAGTAGTACCCCTGACTGATTATATGGAAACAAACAAATAAATGTTACATATATGCAGGACAGTTTGTCTGTCTAAATTAAATCTAAATTGCAATTGAATTATTTTGGATATAGATTAAGGCACATGTATCATAATTTTATCTGTGATCATTTCAAAAAACTTATGTTACAGTGTTGATTTGTAATCATGGGCCTGCATACTGCAGTTAAAATTCCAACTGACCTTTCTAACCTCCATGTACAGACCAGTAATATCTATGACCAGTCTTTTTGTCAGTATGCTTTACCATGTGCTCATGAACTTCCTGTTTACTGATTACTTATATAGAATAACACATAATGGCTATGTATGAAATTTTCGTCACATTTGTCTAAGGAGCTATAAATAAGACCTTCCTGAAATGTGTTATCAGGCTTCATTTGAACTTGCTTTACTGTGAGATGTGTTTTCACATATTTGGCTCATCAACTTCTTGTTTACTGACAGTTATATTTTCTAACACATAATGGTCATGTATGAAATATTGCTCACATTTTTTTAGGGAACTAAAAATAAGGGCTTCCTGATTTTTGTTCTCAGGCGTCATGTGATCATGCTTCACCATGTGATGTTTTCAGATTTATTGCTCATCAACTTCCTGTTCACTGAACTCTAAAAGCATTATGGTATCATGACAGTTTTCCTTGATTTCCATATGAAGCAGTTTACCTTAATGAAAAGGAGCAGGTGCTTTATGTCTTAAATCATTTCTTTCTTTGCAGTGAAATGTTAGAGCTGTTTAGAAGGACTTAATAATACGAAGCTTTGAAAAGTTAAAATAGTTTCTTAATTAGTATCAATGTCCTATTCTAATGTGATTGAACTGGTTTTGAAAGAGATAACACTTAAAATGAAAATATTATGATTTAGTTTTCAGACAGTTGACAAAACATATATGTCTTAAAAAGTCATTGTTTATTTTAGAAAAAGGTCCATGGATCATTGGAGATGAAATGAATGGATCATATTTTATGCAAGCATTAATTCATGTTTTCAAAAAAATGGCCCATGAGAAATCATTTCTGGAAATGATGAAAGAGGTAATGATGCAGAAAAGATTTAAAAATATGTACATGTTTCCAATTACTATCTGTTAAATCAATAATCAAGCTAGAGTGACACAGCCACCCTTTTTTGCCAGACAACAAGTACCCTTTTACTTTGATATCTTTGTGCCTACCACTTTTTATTGTCCCTTTTCAACAACAAAATTAACAATTATTGACCACACATTTACTTCCAGTTCATTTGCAAATTTGAAAGACAGCAAAAAAAATAAACAAAGGGAAATTAAAAAGTTTCACTTTCAGTTTGGATGTCAAATATAATGTTTTTAAATTGTATAACCTGAGCCTTGCTTTACTGTGAATATATTTGTGTATCTGAACAAAAGCTTAAAAGTAAACAACATATAGTTACCAGGTTACTCCTTTTGGTTAAATATTATACTCCACAAAATAATGTTTATTGATATGAAATACTAATTAATAGTTAATTAAATGAAGAACTATTAAACAATGTTCCAGAATGTATTTAAAATTTATATATATATCTTAACCACTTTTAATAATTGTACACTCTTTACATCAATTTTGGGTATACCAATTTCATTACCCCTCAAGAATAGTTAAAAATCCTGGAAAACACCCCAATTTGCAGGATTCTAATTCTAATATGACATTCTTCATTCGCTTTGGAAACAAGGTCATGTTCTATTCCAATAGAACATGAGCTGCATGTGATTGACATCACAATTGAAATTGCAACATCAGATGTATTTTAAACAACGCCGGAGATCATAATGGATATTTGTGTTGGTGTTGCTTGCTAGGAAATATCATTATTATAGTAAGTTAACGATGTATCTGTTCATTTTTTATTGTGAAACTTTTTTACGTCTTGGCTTCATCAAATCACAATGGCTGCCTTTCAAACATGTCTTATAGGTCTGCTTCAAAGTACAAAAGTTCTAAATTTTCCTACTAGAATCAAAATAATTCTATCATACCATGCTTTTTGCTCTTCTTAACATGGGTAAGCATTATAGTTGTCACTTGCTCGGTGTAAAGATATTGACAAATATAATGCCTACCCATGTAAAATGAGCAAAGAGTATATCATGAAAGATTAATTTCTTAAATCTATATGTAAATTTCTGATTTTTATATATGAACTGATTATTGTCACGCCTGACTATTACCATCAATTGTATCAAAGTCAGGCTATGAAACTACATACTCTAGGGACTATGTGAATCAGAGGTGGAAACTAAAAAGTTCCAAAGATCTATTAGATTAATACAATCTTAGTCCCTTTCCTCTTACGTTAGTATACAAAATCATACTTCTCTACCCTCATACTAGTATTCCCCTTTTTAAACAGATGGAAAGACTATTATAAGTCCAACTTCAATGTTTAATCAAAATGAGTGGCTGACATGATTACAAATATCTTGTTTTAGGAAGTGAATAATCTCACTTTGTAAAAGTCACTCTGATTCATACAAAAAACTTCAAAACATTTACTAAATTTTATCATCGGTACAAGGACATCATTCGTAAATATAAATCAACATGTAGACATCTTATACGTTCAGGTATTCCACATCCAATATTTTATGGTAATATTCTTTACAAAGCACAAAAATGTCGGCATTCACCTCAAAAGCTAACCAAACCTTTAAACAGACTTATTTGGAAAGGATATAGTTACGATACTGTTGTCAGGTCATTAAGGATTGCATATTTTGGTATTAATATTGATTCACTCATAGGGTCTTTGCATCGGAAATAAACACTATTATTCTAAAACCAATTGTTGGCACGGTACGGGTTATGTTCTTCTCGTATATTTTATGATTGTATGATATTAAACCCCTAACGGGAGGGATTGTACTTGATTTTCATATGATGAAGACATAATCTTTCAATCAGTTTAATGAGGTCTGGAGCTGGCATGTCAGTAACTGCTAGTAGTCCTTTGTTAATTTATTTATCATTGTCATTTTGCTTAGTTCCATTTGTTACCTATTCTGACATCGGATTTGGACTTCTTTTAAACTGAGTTTTACTGTGCGTATTGCTATGTGTTTCTTTATTCTACATTGGCTAGAGGTATAGGGGAGGGTTGAGATCACACAAAAAATGTTTAACCCCGCCGCATTTTTGCGCCTGTCCCAAGTCAGGAGCTTCTAGCCTTTGTTAGTCTTGTATGTTTTTTAATTTTAGTTCATTTATATGTTTTGGAGTTTAGTGTGATTTCCATTTTCACTGAACTAGTACACAATTTTATTTAGGGGCCAGCTGAGGACCACCTCCAGGTGCGGGATTTTCTCGCTGCGTTGAAGACCCATTGGTGGCCTTCGGCTGTTGTCTGCAGACTTCATACAAGACCCTCTCAGAAAGAATGAAAAAATGCTAGCATTATTCTCAAGCATTTTCTCCTTCAGCTATAAAGATGATGTCCTCTCACCAAATAATTAAGAATTTTGTTACTATATTTAACACCATCTATTGCGTAGATTTTAGAATAAAGGATACCATAGATAATGAGTGAGTTAAGTGTGCCTCGTATTTTGGCTATATTTTCTTACTTGCCATAATAAGATTTTTCTATTTCACCATATGTTTTGTCCCTAACAACATGCCTTACCCTCCTCATATCATTAATTATTAATTATCTTGAAAAATGCATATCCTTACCCTTTAACTATATATATGTGTTGTTGCCTGAGCTTTTAAGTTAACCACAAGTTTGGTCCTCACAGAACATACCCCACACTTCATAAACCATTCATTGTTAAACATCACGAATACTGTTTTTGTGTCCACCCCTAAACCTTACATCTTGTCTCTAGTTTATCATTGATTGTGTCCCCAGGGGACATGCCCATCTCATCCCTTTCATTTCATTAATTGTTAAATATATATTGAAAAAAACTTCATATTCTAACTTCTTAACCATAACAATTCTTATATGTTAACATATATGTCTTTGTACAGTTAGCCAAAAAATTTGCATTGCGAGCAAGTTAATTTGGTCACCCTCATGGGAACTTACTTTTTTTCTTTCAGGTAAATGATTGTCTCATTACGGCTATGGTACCTGTTAATGGAACGTCAGCTGTGAAAGAACATGTAGCAGAAGTAATGATTCTTGAACATAGTATAGAGAAAGAATTATTCTTCTTTCCTGGATTAATAGATGTTCCAATGAAAGGTATTGAAACTGTCATTCATGCCAAAGTAAATTTTATTAAAAAAAACATATTCAATGAATTTCATCAATTTGCAATATAATCAGCTGATAATGCTTTTATGATATTCATTTAACATATCAAAACTTGATAGTCATATGAAACGTGATAATTATACCCCACGCAACGAGTTGTGGAGGGTATAATGTTTTTGACCCGTCTGTCCGTCCGTCAGTCTGTCAGTCCATCAGTCCGTCAGTCCGTCAGTCCTGTTTCTTGTCATCGCAACTCCTCTCAAACCACACAACAGAATTTCACGAAACCTTTTTAGATAATATGGATAACTATGTAGTTGTGCATATCGACAGGAAATTGCGATTCAATTTTTTTTCTAGGAGTTACACCCCTTTGAACTTATTTACTTTAATGTACTACTGCAACAGTTTGTCATCGCAACTCCTCTGATACCACACAACAGAATTTCATGAAACCTTTTTAGATAATAAGGACATACTATGTAGATGTGCATATCGACAGGAAATTACGGTTCAATTTTTTTTCTAGGAGTTACGCCCCTTAGAACTTATTTGCTTCAATGTACTATGCAACAGTTTGTCATCACAACTCCTCTGATACCACACAACAGAATTTCATGAAACCTTTTTAGATAATAAGGACATACTATGTAGATGTGCATATCGACAGGAAATTATGATTCAATTTTTTTTCTAGGAGTTACACCCCTTTGAACTTATTTGCTTCAATGTACTACTGCAACAGTTTGTCATCACAACTCCTCTGAAACCACACAACAGAATTTCATGAAACCTTTTTAGTTAATAAGGACATACTATGTAGATGTGCATATCGACAGGAAATTACGGTTCAATTTTTTTTCTAGGAGTTACGCCCCTTTGAACTTATTTACTTTAATGTACTACTGCAACAGTTTGTCATTGCAACTCCTCTGATACCACACAACAGAATTTCATGAAACCTTTTTAGATAATAAGGACATACTATGTAGATGTGCATATCGACAGGAAATTACGGTTCAATTTTTTTTCTAGGAGTTACACCCCTTTGAACTTATTTGCTTCAATGTACTACTGCAACAGTTTGTCATCACAACTCCTCTGAAACCACACAACAGAATTTCATGAAACTTTGTAGATAATAAGGTCATACTATGTAGATGTGCATATCAACAGGAAATTATGATTCAATATTTTTTCTAGGAGTTACACCCCTTTGAACTTATTTGCTTCAATGTCTTCTGCAACAGTTTGTCATCACAACTCCTCTGAAACCACACTTCATAATTTCATGAAACTTTGTAGATAATAAGGACATACTATGTAGATGTGCATATTGACAGGAAATTATGATTCAATTTTTTTTTCTTGCACATATTTTATTTCTCCAATGACAATGTGAGGACGTGGGGTATGTGAGCGCGCTCACTAAGGTTCTTTAATTGTTATTATAATCAATGTTAAGGTAATGGACCAATGCATACATTTATACTAATGATGTTTTGTACATTTATAACAAACCCAATATGTATAATTGACAAAACAATATTTCATTAAATGCAATATGCATATAAACCCTTCATTGTACTAGACAAACACACTGAGCAAGATTTTTAACATGCTAGTTTAATGGATTTCAGCCTGAAAGGAAGACTTGTCAACCTTCTCAGACACATTATTCGACTCCGAGTTGATCAGTCTTTGCTTTTACTCCTTAATGCATAGCACAATCAGTGCATGGTGTCAAATGGACACATATTCTCCTTCTAAGACTCATTTTACATGTTACCACAAATTTTATAATGCATGTAAAATTTAAATGATCATTGAAAAGTAATTTTCATAAGGAAAATAGTGCCAAAAACAGGAGTTAAAATGTTCACTTTCTTTAATGCTCATCAGACAAGAACATTAATATCCTCTTGAGTACAAACATCTTAAAACTGTTTTTAATTGCATCTTAGTAATTTTGTTTTTTATGAGGGCAAGTCAAATAAAGTCAACACTCAATTTTATTCTGTGACATTAAATTTGTTAATGTTTTTATTTCTTTTGAAATTGAAATGCAATACAATCACATAAATGCTACAGCATATGTCATATTTACTTATCACAGTATAAGATGATATTTTGCAATTATTTGAAATAACATGATAAGCAATTCAGCTAAGTATACACATGTAGTGTGTATAATTAAAAAACTCATCACACAGGTTAAGGGTTGCAACTCGTATTTGCTAATCTCCAACATTCATGTTTTATCAGCAAAGCAAAGCAAGAAGTTTTTCCTTTTTAAGTATTTCTTAAGGAAATTCTTGATGTAATCATTTATTGTGTTTTTATACGACCGCAAAAATTAAAAATTTTTTGGTCGTATATTGGTATGACGTTGGCGTCGTCGTCGTCGTCGTCGTTGTCGTCGTCGTCGTAGTCGTCCGGCGTCGTCCGAAGACACATTGGTTTTCGCACTCTAACTTTAGTTTAAGTGAATGGATCTCCATGAAATTTCACCATAAGGTTCAATACCACAAAAGGAAGGTTGGGATTGATTTTGGGGGTTATGGTACCAACAGTTAAGGAATTAGGGGCCAAAAAGGGGCCAAAAATAAGCATTTTTGTAACTTTCAGACAATAACTTGTGTGTAAGTGTATGGATCTCTCTGACATTGTACCACAAGGTTCCATATCACAAAGGGAAGGCTGTAATTGATTTTGGGGGTAATTGCCTCAAAATTTTAGGAATTAGGGGCCAAAAAAGGGGCAAAAAACAAGCATTTTTCTAGTTTCATGACAATAACTTGTGTGTAAGTGTTTGGATATTTCTGAAATTGTACTACAAGGTTCCATATCACAAAGGGAAAGCTGGAATTGAGTTTGGGGGTAATTGCCCGAAACGTTTAGGAATTGGGGGCCAAAAAGGGGCCAAAAATAAGCATTTTTCTAGTTTCCAGACAATAACTTGTGTTCAAGTGTATGGATCTCTCTGAAATTGTACTGCAAGGTACCTTACCACAAAGGGAAGGCTGGGATTGAGTTTGGGGGTGATGAATCATAAGGGGGTTCAAAAAATTTGGGGGGGGGATTTTTTTTTTTTTTTTTTTTTCTTTTTTTCCTTTTTTTTTTCTTTTAAAATTTTCCATTTTAAGTTGGTTATTTCTGATTTATATTTAAAAGCAAATAATAATGATATGGTAGGAGATACACACCAAACAGGATGTGTAAATTATTATATAATAAGTATTGTGCAATAGCAAGAAATTTTCAATTGCACAGTATTGCACAATAGCAAGAAATCTTCAATTGCACAGTATTGCGCAATAGCAAGAAATCTTCAATTTAACAGTATTGCGCAATAGCAAGAAATATCCAATAGCACAATATTGCGCAATAGCAAGAAATTGTCAATTGTACAGTATTGCGCAATAGCAAGAAATATTCAATTGCACAGTATTGTGCAAAAGAAGATACTTCGTATAAATTGCTTATTTCTTGATCAATTTCAATGGGGTTTTATTCTTGAATTCATGGGGTTCTTTAATATGCTGAATCTAACCGTGTATTAAGTTTTTGGATTTTGGGCCCCGTTTTTAAATTGGTCCACATTGAGGTCCAAAGGGTCCAAAATTAAACTTTGTTTGATTTCATCAAAAATTGAATTATTGGGGTTCTTTGATATGCCGAATCTAACCGTGTATTTAGATTTTTAATTTTGGGTCCTGTTTTTTAAATTGGTCTACATTAAGGTCCAAAGGGTCCAAAATTAAACTTAGTTTGATTTTAACAAAAATTGAATTCTTAGGGTTCTTTGATATGCTGAATCTAAACATGTGTTTAGATTTTTGATTATGGGCCCAGTTTTCAAGTTGGTCCAAGTTGGGGTCCAAAATTAAACTTTGTTTGATTTCAACAAAAATTGAATATATGGGGTTCTTTGATATGCTGAATCTAAACATGTATTTAGATTTTAGATTTTTGGCCCAGTTTTCAAGTTGGTCCAAATTGGGGTCCAAAATTAAACTTTGTTTGATTTCAACAAAAATTGAATATATGGGGTTCTTTGATATGCTGAATCTTACCATGTATTTAGATTTTTTATTTGTGGGCCCGCTATCAAATTGGTTCATATTGAGGTCAAAAGGGTCCAAAATTAAACTTTGTTTGATTTCATCAAAAATTGAATTATTGGGGTTCTTTGATATGCCAAATCTAACCGTGTATTTAGATTTTTAATTTTGGGTCCTGTTTTTTAAATTGGTCTACATTAAGGTCCAAAGGGTCCAAAATTAAACTTAGTTTGATTTTAACAAAAATTGAATTTTTGGGGTTCTTTGATATGCTGAATCTAAACATGTGTTTAGATTTTTGATTATGGGACCAGTTTTCAAGTTGGTCCAAGTTGGGGTCCAAAATTAAACTTTGTTTGATTTCAACAAAAATTGAATATATGGGGTTCTTTGATATGCTGAATCTAAACATGTATTTAGATTTTAGATTTTTGGCCCAGTTTTCAAGATGGTCCAAATTGGGTTCCAAAATTAAACTTTGTTTGATTTCAACAAAAATTGAATATATGGGGTTCTTTGATATGCTGAATCTTACCATGTATTTAGATTTTTTATTTGTGGGCCCGCTATCAAATTGGTTCATATTGAGGTCAAAAGGGTCCAAAATTAAACTTTGTTTGATTTCATCAAAAATTGAATTATTAGGGTTCTTTGATATGCCAAATCTAACTGTGTTTTTAGATTTTTAATTTAGGGTCCCGTTTTTTAAATTTGTCTACATTAAGGTCCAAAGGGTCCAAAATTAAACTTAGTTTGATTTTAACAAAAATTGAATTCTTCGGGTACTTTGATATGCTGAATCTAAACATGTGTTTAGATTTTTTATTATGGGACCAGTTTTCAAGTTTGTCCAAGTTGGGGTCCAAAATTAAACTTTGTTTGATTTCAACAAAAATTGAATATATGGGGTTCTTTGATATGCTGAATCTAACCATGTATTTTGATTTTGGACATTGGACCATAATAGGTAAATTAAAAAAATTGAAGTTCTTAGACCACATTCTTTCGGTGTCAGAAACCTATGCTGTGTCAAATATTTAATCACAATCCAAATTCAGAGCTGTATCAAGCTTGAATGTTGTGTCCATACTTGCCCCAACTGTTCAGGGTTCGACCTCTGCGGTCGTATCAAGCTGCGCCCAGCGAAGCATTTTATTTTAAATCAACCTTTGTTTAATTTTACTATGTATAGGTATTTAGCAACAATACACAATACACAAAGTGTCAGTACACAAACGAGATTCTAATACAGTACTGTTTATTAAATTTTAAAGGAATATATGTATTGAATACTGTTAATTCAGAAATCATTGCGAGGTTGTTATTAATGGGAATAATGTGACTAGGTGAGTATCACCATAATAAGAGCCCACATTCTGATATCTGATATATATATATCTGTATGCAGCTTTTCCAAGAATTGCTATGAATAATCTTGCTGTTTTGTGAATTCTTAAATTTCTGAATTTACAGTAGTTCATACATATAATTCTTATTTTATATCACAAGCTAGGTTACACATGTAAACTTAATTGCAATGCATTTACTGTATACCGTAGAATATGTCATGTCGTCAACACTAAATTTTATTTGATCAATGCATGTGGTAGGATTTATATTAACTAAGATCATAAAAATACCATTTTTTCAATATTTGTTTATGTCAAGGTACAGTAAATTGGCTATGTCACAGATTTTGGTAAAATGTTTCACACCACTTTGGAACTAAAACTGAAAACGAAAAAATGATGCTTTTATTTCTTTTATTTTCTGAAATATTGATGATTGAAATCTTTCAAAAAAGGTGAACATTTGTATAGAAAGCACATAAAATTGGCATAAAATCTATATCTTGTCCATAGATTTTTCTTAAAAAACTTTATGTTCTTGATACATGTATTTCTTTTTAATGATGTAAAATAATCATTTGGTCCTCAACTTTATTTTGCTGTATTAACCAATCTGTTACCTAGTTAGCAATGAAAAACATCAAAAAACAAGGTTTTACGACACAATGACATTCAACGTTTTGTGGTATTTTTTCATCTAGAACTCCACTTTCAATGATGTATACTGTAAAAATAATATATCAACGACATATATTTTTTTAAAGAAAAATATATGGATGAAGATAAATTTAAGAACGTTTTACGCCGATTTTATGTGCTTTCTATACAAATGCTCACCAATTTTAAAGGAATTCAGTCTGTAATATTTTAGAAAATAAAAGAAGTAAATGCATAATGATTTTCAGTTATATTTAAACGAGCCAAAGTTGTATGCAAATTTTACCAAAATCTGTGACATATCCCATTTACCTGACCATGACCTTAAGATTAAAATCTATCATGTGTGTTAACATGTCTAGTTTTCTTTAAGTTCGTGGATGGCCAGACTTAGCAGCTGGAAGAAATACAGTGAGGAAGAAAGATATCAAATTGAGTTCATTTGAATTTTATGGCAACATATTAAAAGACAGAAAGGTATTTATGTCATATTAATCTTTTATTAGCTTACCATTACAAGGTATAGAAGGTCCCTGTATATTTGGGTCCACTCGTTTTTTTTCATTTTGATAAATTGTTTTTGTGACCTTAATATCTAATTTGAGCAACAAAAGTGATTTTAAAAGATACATGCAAAAGTGAAAAACAAAATTTGTTTTTTGTTTTTATAACACCTCAAAAATTTGTGGCAGTATAATGGTATGGCGATGTCGTCGTTGTCGTCCGATGACATTTGGTTTCCAGACAATAACTTGAGTATAAGTTTATGGATCTCAATGAAATTGCTCAACAAGGTTCTATACCAGGACAAGAAGGTTTAGATTGAATTTGGGGGTTATGACTCTAACCGTTTAAGAATTTTGGTCCAAATTAGTGTGCAAAATTCAACTTGAATTGATTTCAATATGCTGAATCTAATAACGTATTTAGATTTTGGATTTTGGACCCATTTTTCAAATAGGTCCACATCAGGGTCCATAGGGTCCAAAATTAAACTTTATTTGATTTTATCAGGAATTGAATGGTAGGGGTTTTTGCTATCCTGAATTGCTTATATTTGATCAATTTCATTTGTTTTGTTCTTTTACATTAACAGTTACCTCCCTTACAATGTTTCAGCTTATAATTTATGACTTATCTTGGAGGTGATATGCACATGAGAAGCTTTCATTTATTTTTAAATGTTACTAAGAATTTTGCTGATTCAGATATATTAATTTTAGTGGTTTTTGTTCATGCTTATGACATTTCTTTTCAAAGGGAAATAACTCAAACCAAAATTTAATGATAATTCACTCTAAAACACATGACATTAATGTCACCTTCTGATATCACTTTTCAGAACAATTCTAACCGCAAATTCACAAATCTAATTAAAATAACATCCCAACCACATAGAATTACAATCCCAAAAACCACAATTACCAGTTCATGCCCAATTTCATGCCACAATTTTATCTCATATCATTATCCTATTTTGAAAAAAAAATCTTCAGTTAGTTATAATGCAATTCTATTATCCTTTTAGCTTAGATATAATTTTATTCTGCATTTCATGTCCATTACATCATTCATTCCTAAAATTGCTGAATTATCAATATTAATTATAAAAGTTTAACAGTGTCAAGAAAAATGAATTTCCTCCCCTTTCCCATCGTCTGAAGTTACAATATGTTTAAAAACTTCAATCAATACCTGATGACAAATAAACCACAACTACCATACACATATATCTGTACCCCACTTGTAGTAAAATTCAAACACAAAAAAAATATTAATTAATTTGATAAAAGGTTTCCTGCCAATTACAGCTTAAACTTAATTCCTTTATGGAGCATTTTAAAAACTTAACTATATTGTCTATTGATAATTAAACAAATTAAACTCATGGTGTACTTGGATATGCTGAATAAAATTGTGTTTTTAGATTTTGGATATTACAGCATAATAGGTAAAAGTCAAATTTCAAATTTTTCAGTTCTTTTACCACATTGATTCTGTGTCAGAAACCTATGCTTTGTCAAATATTAAATTACAATCCAAATTCAGAGCTGTATCAAGCATGAATGTAGTGTTGATACTTGCCCCAACTGTTCATGGTTTGACCTCTGCGGTTGTATCAAGCTGCGCCCCATGGAGCATTTTATTTATATCTTAAACCAAAAAAAAAGAAACATGAAAGATATTCGTTTTTATAACAGAAACAAATTACAACATTTGAATTGAATTTCTCTTTTCTTTTCTGAAAATGCATCAATTGAAAAATGAACAATATTTTCATTTTTGTCGAGCCTTCGACTTTAGTCGAAAAAGCGAGACATAGCGATCCTACATTCCGTCGGCGGCGGCGACGTCCACAAATATTCACTCTGTGGTTAAAAGTTTTTGAAATTTTAATAACTTTCTTAAACTATCCTGGATTTCAACCAAACTTGGACAGAAGCTTGTTTATGATCATAAAATAGTATCCAGAAGTAAATTTTGAAAAAATAAAATTCCTGTTTTTCCGTATTTTACTTGTAAATGGACTTAGTTTTTCTGCCGGGAAACATTACATTCACTCTGTGGTTAAAGTTTTTAAAATTTTAATAACTTTCTTAAACTATCCTGGATTTGTACCAAACTTGGACAGAAGCTTGTTTATGATCATAAGATAATATCCAGAAGTAAATATGTTAAAAAAAAAATTTCATTTTTTACGTATTTTACTTATAAATGGACTTAGTTTTTCCGCCAGGAAACAATACATTCACTTTGTGGTTAAAGTTTTTAAAATTTTAATAACTTTCTTAAACTATCCTGGTTTTGTACCAAACTTGGACAGAAGCTTGTTTATGATCAAAAGCTAGTAATTAGAAGGAAATTTTGTTAAAATTTTGTACCTGTTTATCCGTATTTTACTTATAAATGGACTTAGTTTTTCTTCCAGTTAACATTAAATACAGTCTGCAGTTAAAGTTTTTAAACATTAATTAGATTCATAAACTATCCTGGATTTATACCAAACTTTGACAGAAGCTTCTTACAATCAAAAGATAGTATCTAAAGGAATATTTTTATTGATTTTTTTCCTCATTTTTGTTGTGCCTGCGATTAACAGCAAAAGTAGGCGAGACACTGGGTTCATAGACATCAAATATAAAAATTGTCAACATGGTTTGTTTCATTGCTGATTGCTTAGGTTACTTTGAATGTGTATAGGTTATGTAGTCAAAATAGATCGCTGGACTTATGAATTGGGACAAAGGAAAAGACTTAAAATCTATACAATTAGAGCTCAGGATCTCATATCATTTGAAAGGGTAAAAATACAAGCAGATAAGGATTGATTATGAAAGTCCAGCAGTCAATATTACATGCATATTCAGGACAATAATACTTTATGTTGTATACTGTGGATTCATTATATTCCATTGGATACTAATTTTTGTTGATTTCATGGGTATAGGTAAACAAAAAGTTTAGATGTTCAACAAAGTGTAATTTTTCTATAGGTTTGTAAGCAGACTTTGGCAAAACCATGAAATCTAAATATCCATGAAAATACAATTTTTTCCAATCTACGAAAATTGGTATTCACGAAAAAATAAATGAAAGGACAGTAGATAAATTCTAAAAAAACTCTGCAAGTTGACAATTTAAGTTGGGGTTAAGAAAACCATCTTATGAGTCACCAGGAAACTCACCAAAAGAACATCTGTAATCATACAATGGCACATTATCATTTCTCCCGCAGTACTTAATTAAGAGATGTGGTATGATAACCAATGAGACAAATTCTCACCTGATACTAATTTTTGTGGATTTAAACAACCAAAAGTTGATGAAGGGCCTAATAAACAATGAGCCAAAGACATATCTGACAGTATAGTAAGTGTTAAAAGGCAAGACATGACATGTCTATAATCAACAATTTCCTTTGTGGAACCTCATTTAAGAATATTTATTAAACATTTTGTAATATGAGGTCTGAGAGGGGTACTTGGTTTGTCTGGCTCACTCCTTGTACAGTTTTCAAGCTTGAAGTTTTATTTTGTTCTGTATGCTTGCTTATATATATACATGTAGGTGTGCACTTTCACAAGATTTTGATTTACTTAAAATTTTCCATAAATGAAAGCTAGAATATTGAACCTTGTCATTTTAGTGAAATTATGCATGCATGGTTCATGGTCGGTCTGGCTTACTTATTTATTTTGCAGTATGAGTATTCCTATTATTAGTATTTGTTTTATTTTAATTTTTTACTAATGACAAAATGTTGTACCTTTTTTGACAGAGGCATCAAAGGTGTCTTTCAAACACAACATTTTCAAATTTATTTCTTCATCACTGTTTAATCTAATGTTTGTAAAATGCATTAACATGATTAAAGTGTTCAGCTAAGTGATTGTAGGCAATAGTTAATTAAATATAACTTTATTTATGTAAATTTATTGAAGATTTACCAAATGACAAATGCTACCAACAGAGGGAAGTTTATTTTGATATCTAATGCTCAGTGCATTCAGTGTACAGAAAATACAGATGATGAAGAAGAAAAGAAAAAAAAATATTTAAATTGTCTGGCGAATACAGACTTTGATAAATCCAACATGAGCCAGTTATTGAAATCCATGGGTTATGAGTTAAAAGGTGGAGACCAGGTTAAAAATTTAAAGAAGGAGGTATTGTATAATTAAGATATATTTTGCTTAAACTTAAAACTTCATTTTGGTTTGTTAAGAATCATCATTTACTATTGACAAATCATTATAATACCCTTTATGGGGGCAGTAAATAGTGTGTATGTGTGCCTGACTGTCCATATGTTCTCTCCACTGATGTAACCCAATTAGATACTGCTCTTGCATGACCATGAGAGAATTTCAGAAACTTAAAGCATCTCATTCATAGAAAAAAAAGAAAACAACACTTTATAAATTTCATGATTATCAGGGTTAACTTTGGCATTACATTATGTTTTATCATGTGCACTTGCTGCTTTACAATTTTGTATCAAGCAGCTGCTCTTAAAGCATTAATCAGAATGTAAATGACATTTTCTCTGAAAAATCAGAATATGCCAATGCCTTCCTATTTTGTTTTTTTATCTGAATAATTTTAGGGTTTTTCTGAACAAGTGATATTCTTTGCAATTTTTTTTTATCTTGGGGTACTCTTATTAATCTGGAACTCCATAAAAACCTTTTTTTTTGTTTGATTAATTTATTGAAACCAACTGAAACTCCTTCATCCATATAATGCCATTTACCATCTTCTTTTTGTTTTGTTTACCATAAAACATTATCAATTTGAGAAATTTAAAATATTTTTGCTATTCATATTACTTTTTTATACATAAAAAATAAGAAGATGTGGTATGATTGCCGATGAGAGAACTTTCTATCAGAGACCAAATGACATAAAAAATTAACAACTATAGGTCACAGTACGGCCTTCAACAATGAACAAAACCCATACTGCATAGCAAGCTATAAAAGGCCCTAAGATGACAATTTAAAAAAAATTCAAATGCAAAAACAATGGCCTGATTTATGTACAAAACAATGAACTAAAAGCAAATAAAATAAACAGCAACAAACCACAACCACTGAAATCAAGCTCCTGACTTGGGACAGGCACATACATAATGTGTCGGGGTTAAACATATTTGTAGGTTCTACTTTTGCACCATTGTATGCACCTGCTGTTAGTAGATGTTTAAAGAACTTATTGCAAAGTACTGTATTCTTTACTAAGCTAAAAAAAATATGAATGTACAGTCGACTCCACTTAATTGCATACCGCTTAATAGCATAATTCGGTTAATTGCATACTTTTCTCCTGCACAAAACCATTTCCCATTCATATAATGTTAAATTGTCCGGTTATATGCATAGCCTTACAAGTGGCCTTTCGGTTAATTGCATAGAAAATATTCGCCAGCTAGATATGCTTAGTTAAAACTGACGAGATTTTTGACCGGAAACGGCAATTTGGTAGGTATATTTTTCTTAAAAGCATCATAATTTTCGTTATTATTTCATATTTACTTTTGTGTTATTTAAATAAAGTTTTAAAACAGTTTCTTTCGTGTTTATATGATTATAAAATAATCCTCGATGTGTACACAGGTAAAGTTTCCCATGTTCTATTTTAAGCCTTGAGGTCATAAAAATGTCAAACAGGTGATTGTTGTAAAAACTTGTCTATTCTATCTCAAAAGGTGTTAATTATTGATTGGATTTTCAAACATTGTTCATAGATTACATTTGGGGTGAATTTTAAAAACAATAACCCATTCTAATTATCGATCATTATCCAATGTGTACTCTCGTAATTCTGCTTGGGGTGATCTACACTTATGTTAAATATTACAGGGCATTTATATATGGTTGAAGAACTTTATACATCAATCTTTTATTTTTAATATTTTTTGAAAAGAAAATTAACTTCTAATTATTATATTTTCTCACTTTCAACACTCATGTCCAGGAAATAACCCGTGCAGGTCCCCATTACCTGTTAACTGCTTTGCATATACAAAACTAACGAGGTTAGAGAAACAGTGTTACATCACTGTGCAAGCGGTAAATACTGCATATCAAAGGCAGTTCAGTACACATTTATTGTTTAAAATGATTATAAACTGTGTAGTATTGTTAAACAGTTAATTTAATCAAAGCGTAACAATGTACATTGTACATCCAGGTCATAGAAACAAATCTATTTTTAGAACAATTAGTTTTATTTTCGTATCTCAGGTAAAGGAAAAGTCGGTACGCAAATAAACTAAGACAAAATGTGTTTATAAACTTTATTGAAAGAATACAAAATAAAATAACATGTATGACACTAGACACATAACTTTTATTAGAATAAATAAGCATTCAATATGTTGTAAGTGGATTATGGACGTTCATCTTTCTTCAGGGATTCCTTTACTGATCTGTACTATTGATGTTATTTGACTCCGTAATTTGGCATTTCGGATATAAGCATACTCCGCTTAATTGCATAATTTAGTCTGACAAATAGGCTATGCAAATAACCGGAATCAACTGTATTATGCTCATATATATATTTATGTTAAGGAAAATCTCCAAATATTTTTTTGTCAAAAATAAAATCCAAGATTTTTCTTACATTATAGGAAATTACAGAGTTCTTGAAAAGAAAAGTAAATGAGATCGACAAGGATCAGTCTGCAAAGTATGATAGTCTGGTTATATTGTTCCTGTCTGGGAAATATGAATGTGATGCAGGAAAGATTTATGACTGTGATGGAAAACTTGTTCAAAGAAGTGAAATTTTAGAGATCATTAAAGGGTGCCAATATTTTAAAGGGAAACCAAAAGTGGTTTTTGTTCAAACCTACAATTTTCAAGGTATTTATTTTGTTGTACTTAAGAAAGTATGAAATGCATAATAACTTTGAAATAACCTATCAAGATGAATCTTGGAGATATCTTATGTTGAAATTTTACCAAAAGAAAATTTAAGGTGGATCATCAGTATATATTTTCCAAGATAAAATTTTCTTATACTTTCACAAAATGTAGATTTTACCATGCATTTTGTCAAGCCTGCTACATTTATGTCACGAATGTGAGATATACTGGTCCTAGATGTTGTCGTAGGCATCTGCAACATTTAAGTTCAGTCTGTGGTTAAATTTTTTTTAGACATCAATAACTTTGTCAAACCTTCATGGAATTTCAGGAAATTTGGACAGAAGCTTGTTTATGACCAAAATACAGTTTCCAGAGCAAAATTTTGACATCATTTATTTTCCTTTTCCGTACTCATCTAATAAATGGACTTAGTTTTTTTTTACTTTGTCATACCATGATGGAATTTTAAGAAAATTTGATGGAAGCTTGTTTATGACCAAAAGACAGTATCCAGTGCAAATTTTGAAAATATTTATTTTCATTTTTCCGTATTTTACTGATTAATGGACTTATCTTTTTTTACAGTTAACAATCAGATACAGCCTGAGATTAAAGTTTTTCAGTCATCAATAACTTTGTCAAACCTTCAAGGAATTTTAGGAAATTTGGACAGAAGCTTTGTTCAGTATTTAGAGCAAAATTTTGAAAATATTTATTTTCATTTTTCCGTATTTAACTGATAAATTGATTTAATTTTTTTTCATTCAACCAATAGATACAGTCTGGGGTTATGGTATGTTTCACATCAATTTTTGAATCTATGCCTGAAAATTGAGTATTTTTTTTTACCTCAGGATGGATTATTATACATAAAAGTGAAAAAATTTAAGTTTAAAATTGCAAAATTTGCTGTTGCATAAAAAATGGTGCCAATATTTTCCATTCTGTTAAAAAATTATACAACAACATTAAAATTCTGTTCTTTTGTTCCCTAAGGATGAATAGTTTTACAATAATTGAGAGCCATATAAATCTATGGTTACTAATATTTATGTCGATAACAATAAAAAGGAACAATATTTTTCTATTATTGAAATTCTTGTACTGGCTTAATATTTGAGTACTTTTTATACCCCAGGATGGATTGTTAGACATAAAAGTGAAGAAATTTAAGTTTAGAATTGCAAAATTTGTTGTCACATCAAAAAAAGGTCCCAACATCTTCCATTTTGTAAGAATATTATACAACGGCATTAAAATTCTATCCTTTTGGTCCCTTAGGATGAATAGTGTTAAACAAATTGAGATGTCTATAAGTCTAAGGTTACTAATATTTTTGTTGATAACAATAAAAATGGACTATATTTTTTTTTATTAATATTCTTATACTTGCCTGATAATTGAGTACTATTTATATCTCAGAATGGATTGTTAGGCATAACATTGAATAAAATTAAGTTTAAAATTGCAAAATTTACTGTCACATTAAAAAACTGGTGCCAATATTTTCCATTCTGTTAAAAAAAATATACAACAGCATTAAAATTCTGTTCTTTTGGTCCTTATTAGGATGAATAGTTTTACAATAGTTGAGAGCCATATAAGTCTAGAGTTACTAATATTTATGTCGATAACAATAAAAAGGAACAATATCTTTTTTTTTAGTTGATATATTCTTGTACTAGCCTAATAATTGGGAACTTTTTATAACCCAGGATGGGTTGTTAGACATAAAAGTGAAGACATTTAAGTTTTAAATTGTAAAATTTGTTGTCGTTTAAAAAAAAGGTGCCAATATTTTCCATTTTTTTAGAATATTATACAATGGCATTAAATTCTGTTCTTTTGGTCCCTTAGGATGAATTGTGGTACTCAAATTGAGAGTTCTATAATTCTACGGATACTAATATTTATGTTGATAACAATAAAAAGGGACAATATTTCTTGTTTTTATTAAAATTCTTATACTGGCTTGATAATTGAGTACTATTTATACCTCAGAATGGATTGTTAGACATAAAAGTGAAGAAATTTAAGTTTAAAATTGCAAGATTTGCTGTTGCATCAAAAACAGGTGCCAATATTTTCAATTCTATAAAAAATTATACTACAGCATTAAAAGTCTGTTCTTTTGTTCCCTAAGGATGAATAGTTTTACATTAATTGAGAGCTATATAAATCTATGGTTACTTACAGTGTTCTCCCCAGGCCCTTAAAAGACCGCAGGCCCGCGATGTATAATTTTTTACCCTGGTGGTATCGTTCTTACCGCGATGTATATTTTTTTCTCCGTGGTGCTAAAATTTTCGGTTAAAAAATCGTAAATCGGTAAAGTTTTAAACAACTTGTTAAATCTTTTCCGTGCGGTATAAAATTCCAGGTGAAATTTGACCAGTTCAAACCAGTTCAACACAGATTGTTTACATCACGTGATCGATTTACCTTATGAGGTTAACCTTGTTGATTGGATTTAATCGCTGTAATTAACACTTGTAACATGATTCTTTTATGTTTTAATTAAGAGTTCATAACTTTATGATCACAGATAACTATTTTATGGCACCACCCAAGCACTGACCTGTGACAAGTCGGCAAATACTTTGTACACAAACAGTGTCTTGACCCGATAGGTACATTTTTTGTACATAATAAAGGTGGCTCATTACATATAATTGACAATTATACATTTCTCAATTCTTATATTATAGTATTAAACCATGGCCAATATTATCTTTAATTATGAAATAGTTATTGCATGATAGTCGGGTTTCATACTGTAGTATCTGTTTGTACATATCACATGACCCAGTTAGTTCACGTAGAATATTCAAGTTTATTTACAATTAATTGCAATCTATTCTATTTTATAAATAAAATGCATGCCTGTACCTTCAAACTGAATATCTTTATCCATAATTAATGAATAACAGAAGTAATCTTGCAAATTTTATCCTTAAGCACATGTTAAATCTATTTATATCTACTTCCTGTCATTTAGGCGGGAAAATAGGGAGACTTAGTTGTTGACATTGAATATGGTTACTTATAGATCTATAGACCAAAGATAAATTTATAGATTTATGATTTTTTTTTTAAATGGTTCATGACAAATAAAGATTTAGATTTCAGTGCAGTATTAAGTCTGTATCTATGTTTGATTATCACTAAAGACAAGGAAGGTTAATATTTACATGAAATCTATGGCAAAATGTTCAAAAATTTATGAAAAATTTCTTTTTATTAAAATCTAAGATAGAAACTGGTTCAAATAATAAAACAATATTTGCAATTGTTCTTGTTAATCCTTTCACATACAACAACTTTCTTTCTAGAAACTAGAAAGTTTTTTAAATTGGAACATTTTTGTTCTCTTTTGAATGATATTTTATTTTTATTGATTTTGGATTTTATAAAAGATTTAAATACTTTAAATTAAGATGAATATTTTATTATGAATCATAATTTATTATACCCCATGCAACGAGTTGCGGAGGGTATAAAGTTTTTGACCCGTCTGTCCGTCCGTCCGTCCGTCCGTGTGTTTGTCTGTCCGTCCGTCAGTCCGTCAGTCCGTCAGTCCGTCAGTCCTGTTTCTTGTCATCGCAACTCCTCTCAAACCACACAACATAATTTCACGAAACCTTTTTAGATAATAAGGACATACTATGTAGTTGTGCATATCGACAGGAAATTGCGATTCAATTTTTTTTCTAGGAGTTACGCCCCTTTGAACTTATTTCCTTTAATGTACTACTGCAACAGGTTGTCATCGCAACTCCTCTGATACCACACAACAGAATTTCATGAAACCTTTTTAGATAATAAGGACATACTATGTAGATGTGCATATCGACAGGAAATTACGGTTCAATTTTTTTTCTAGGAGTTACGCCCCTTTGAACTTATTTACTTTAATGTACTACTGCAACAGTTTGTCATCGCAACTCCTCTGATACCACACAACAGAATTTCATGAAACCTTTTTTAGATAATAAGGACATACTATGTAGATGTGCATATCGACAGGAAATCACGGTTCAATTTTTTTTCTAGGAGTTACACCCCTTTGAACTTATTTGCTTCAATGTACTACTGCAACAGTTTTTCATCGCAACTCCTCTGAAACCACACAACATAATTTCATGAAACTTTGTAGATAATAAGGACATACTATGTAGATGTGCATATTGACAGGAAATTATGATTCAATTTTTTTTTCTTACACATATTTTATTTCTCCAATGACAATGTGAGGACGTGGGGTATGTGAGCGCGCTCACTAAGGTTCTTTAATTTATTTTAAAAAAATATTAAAGTATACAAACTGTTTTTTGATTTACTTCTTTTTTACCAATAATTTTCTGACTCAATGTCTACATTACACAGTACCACAGTATTAAAACAAAACAAGAGACATAAAAACTACAGTAACTAGAAATAGAGCTAAGTGACGTGACGCGACCCGACGCGACACAACTGATTGTATGAAATATTTCATCAAGCTGTCCACACGCGTTACCCTGGTGGTATCCAAAAATCCTGGGGAGAACACTGTACTTATATTTATGTTGATAACAATAAAAAGGAACAATATTTTTCTATTATTGAAATTCTTGTACTGGCTTAATATTGAGTACTTTTTATACCCCAGGATGGATTGTTAGACATAAAAGTGAAGAAATTTAAGTTTAGAATTGCAAAATTTGTTGTCACATCAAAAAAAGGTCCCAAGAGCTTCCATTTTGTAAGAATATTAGACAATGGCATTAAATTATGTTCTTTTGGTCCCTTAGGATGAATAGCGTTACACAAATTGAGAGTTCTATAGGTCTACAGTTACCAATATTTATGTTGATAACAATAAAAAGGAACATTATTTTTTTTTTATTAATATTCTTATACTTGCCTGATAATTGAGTACTATTTATATCTCAGAATGGATTGTTAGACATAAAAGTGAAGAAATTTAAGTTTAAAATTGCAAAATTTGCTTTCGCATCAAAAACAGGTGCCAATAGTTTCCATTCTGTTAAAAAATTATACAACAGCATTAAAATTCTGTTATTTTGTTCCCTTAGGATGAATAGTTTTACATTAATTGAGAGCCATATAAATTTACGGTTACTTATATTTATGTTGATAATAATAAAAAGGAACAATATATTTTTAGTCCCCTACCGACGAAGTCAAAGGGGACTTTCGGTTTGCACTCCGTCTGTCTGTCCATCTGTTCGTCTGTCCATCTGTCCATCCGTCAGTCCAGCAAATCAGCTTTCCACACTTTTTTTCTTCGTTCTTGAAGATATTGATTTGATATTTGGTATATAGTTTTATCATGACAAGTTATAGATCAAGTGCGAATTTTGTTCCAGTCTGATGATTTAGTCCAGAGTTATGGACCATAACTCTGGACCATATCTAATGTTAGAGTACTATGTTAAACCATATTTCTGTACAAAGGGAGATAACTCATTTTTTAAAAGACATTCTTTGTTAAATTATTTGAAGAATTTTTTGGCAGGTTTGTTTGTTATTTAGTATAAACTAATTTTCCAAATGCTATATATATATATAAAAAAAATATTATGAAGAGAAATCCTTTAATTAGATAATAATCTATTTTTATTAATGTATATATTTCAAAACATTACATTGTGTAGATAAAAGTTGTTGACATTTTATAGATAAGTTACAAATCTATATTAGTTTGTGACAAATGAAAGAAAAAATATTTGGAATTATTAATTATATTTGATTATAATTTGAAAATAGATATACACTGTATTACATCATATCTAATTTTAGAGAACTAATATTAATCTAATGTTTTTTTCACTCATATAATCAGTTTTCCACACTTTTCTTAGTCATGCTTGAAGATATGACATGATATTTACTTTTTGTTTACACCATGACAAGTTATAGAACAAGTTAGCATTTTGTTCCAGTAAAATGAATTTTTACCCGGTAGGGGACTATGTATTGCCATGCAATACTCTCAGAATGCTTGTTTTTATTGATTTTTGTACTGGCCTCATAATTGAGTACTTTTTATGCCCCAGGATGGATTGTTAGACAAAAAAGGGAAGAAATTTAAATGTAAATAAGCAAAATTTTTTGTCGTATCAAATTTTGTAAGAATATTATACAACAGCATTAAAATTCTGTCCTTTTGGTCCCGTAGGATGAATAGTGTTACACAAATTGAGAGCTTTAAAAGTCTACGGTTACTAATATTTATGTCGATAAAAAGGGACAATATTTCTTGTTTTTTTTATTGATAATTGTGTACTGGCCTTATAATTGAGTACTATTTATACCTCAGAATGGATTGTTAGACATAAAAGTGAAGAAATTTAAGTTAAAAATAGCAAAATTTGCTATCGCATCTAACAAAGGTGCCAATATTTTCCATTCTGTTAAAAAATTATACAACAACATTAAAATTTGGTGTTAACATACGTTTACTTTATGATATGCTTGGTCTGCACCCAACAAAATATATATATATTTTTATGCCCCACCTATGATAGAAGAGGGGCATAATGTTTTGCGGTCTGTGAGTCCGTCCGTCTGTTTTTTTGGTTCGTCCGTTCGTTCTTCCGTCTATCCGCTTCAGGTTAAAGTTTTTGGTCGAGGTAGTTTTTGATGAAGTTGAAGTCAAATCAACTTGAAACACATGTTCCCTATGATATGATCTTTCTAATTTTGATGCCAAATTAGAGTTTTGACCCCAATTTCACGGTCCACTGAACATAGAAAATAGTTTGAGTGGGGCATCTGTGTACTATATATGGACACATTCTTTTTTTTTTTATGAAGCCATAAAAAGTCCAATTTCAAATTTTCAGTTCTTTGACCACATTCATTCTGTGTTAGAAACCTATGCTGTGTCAAATATTTAATCACAATTCCAATTCAGAATTGTATCAAGCTTGAATGTAGATGATACTTGCCCCAACTGTTCAGGGTTCGACCTCTGTGGTCGTATCAAGCTGCGCACAGCAGATCATTTTATTTTGTGTTGACTTGAGTTATTTGGTAGACCGTTGTGGTAAACTTTTTAAACATTTTTCTCATTTGAAACTACAAGACTTATTTTAACCAGCTTGAGCTGAATGATTCACAGGATATTTAGTATAAGTAAAGTATTTTTTAAATTCTTGTCCCTGTAAAAACAGAGCTGGTATGGCTAAAAGTAGAAAAAATGTGTAAAATGCATTAATAGTCTTATATCTTAGAAATTGCAATAGATACAGAAAGTCTAATAGAGTCAAAAATGCTCAAAATATCAAGATCTAATTTTTAGCACCAAAATTATCAGATGACAGTAATGAATCCTTAGATATTTATTGTCCTTAAATGATGATGTTTGGCTTATTTTCATGTTTTTGCATGCTAACTCAAAAACTACTTTAAATAGAGGTACAAGTTAATAAGACAAAAAAGATCAACAATACAACACATGATACAAGATATTTAAAAATTCCCATATGACCAAAAAGATAGGATGACTCCTGACTGGCCTGGGGCCATTACATTGCAATGTAATGCATTACATTACAATTACTTTGTGATTCTTCTATTACAATTACAATTACATTTTTTCTCACATGTAATGCATTACATTACAATTACTTTGCCTGTGTAATGCATTACATTACACATTATTTTTTCAATATAAAAACTAAAAATATTTAAAAAACAATTTTTTAATAAGAAATTGATAAATATTACCGGGGTATATGTACATATATATACAGTGTTAGTGACATAGACTTCAAATACTTGAAAAATGAATAAATTATCATATAATTTTGTTTCGAACATTGATCACTTAATCATTAAGACATCATAAAGGGATTTTAAAGGGATATAATAAATGTGCCATTAAAGGATTATCTTGTTAAATGCCTGAGGGCTCTGTGAGGACAAATATAAGTTGAGAAGATTTGATTGCAATAAAAACATTTTGATATTAATTAGGTGAAATAACAACCACAGTTTGGTGTAAAAATGTTGATTGACATATTCAATCTTTCATTGAAATACATGTAAGGTGTGTATAGAATTATGAAAATTTCATCTTCATATTTTTTCCATTCATCTATATAGTTTTGTTTAATAATTATTTTTAGAAGATTTTTTTAGGGCAAACTATCTATAATGATTTAATACAGTAATTTACTGTGACAATGATTTATTCAATACTTTCTTTTGTTTTTGTTCATATTTTATTTTTATTTTATTATATTCTTCAATTTTATGTATTTTACCAATTTGTAATGAAGGGTAATGGAGGCATTACATTGATTTTTAACTAAAGTAATCATTACATTACATGTAATTGTAATGCAGAAAATGTGCATTACAAATTACTTTGCATTACATCAAAAAAATGTAATATTACAATGCATTACTATTACAAATTACCATTACCCCAGGCCTGACTCCTGAATGAGTTATTGCACATAAATGATGATTTGTGACAAATTCCTGTGTTTTTGACTTTTATCTCAAAAACTCTATTACAAAGTTGGAAACTGTAAGCAACAAACATAATCAGATATGCAAGACATATTACAAATCCAATACAACTGAAACAATTGGAAGACCCATTAATAAGTTTATACCTGAACCACAATTTATGAACTTATTTTCGTGTCTGTTGTATACTTTTTCAAACAACTTCTCTTCTGAAATTGCTAAACCAATGTCATTCAGATTTTGGGTGAATATCCTGATCAAATGAATTGTAAACTAAGGAGTTATTGCCATTAAATGATGATTGACAAATTTTCCTGTTTTTTACAAATTATCCAGAAAATGTTAATAGATAAATAAATACTTTAAAGGGAAAAATGTTCAGCAAAACATGACCTACACACTTGTTTATATGATCGACCATTAGATGACAGTTTTTAAAGCAATTTCATGTGTTTTCCATTTATCTCAAGAACTTTAACAGATAGATATAACCTGTAGGGAGCAAAATGGTCAGCAATTTAGTATCTAAAAAAACCAAGTGACCAAAACCATTGAATGATTCCTTAAGGATTGTGAAGAAATTTTATGTTTATGCCACATATCTCAAGAAATTTAAAATGTAGATAAAAAACTGTAAACAGCAAAAATGATCTGGAATACATGATATATAAAAAAGCCAAATATCTAAACAATTGGATGAGTATGTATGGGAGTTGTTTCCCTAAAACATTAGTTTACTATTTTTTGTAATTTTGCAAATTATCTTGAAACTATAATAGATAGGTATACATAGAACCCGTAAATATGAAAAAATGATAAGCTTCACAAGTGCTACAACAGTACCAATATGGCTGAAATCATTGCATGACTGAAAGGAGTTATTGCCCTCAAATGATGATGTTTGACTAATATTTCTTTTTTGTATTAAGGACTGGAACAAACTGTTCACTGAAAAAATTATCAGCAATACATTAGATCTGCAAAAGAAAAATAAGTGATTATAAGGAAGCTAAAAATTGTTATTTTACCTCAGTATGTTTTTTCTATATTAAAAGAATGAAATATTTTATTCCACAGACTATTTGCCTGTCAGTAGTTTCAAAGACTATATGCAGGTCAATTGTTTCATAATCATATTTCCAGTACTTTTTCTTACTTATTTTTCATTGGACAACAATGACGTCATTGACTTTTCGTGTTGCTTGAAATTTTGCAAAAAATGGGAACATTAAACTCAGAAGTATTCTGTATGGGTCTGTCGTAATTTCAAATTGATATATTACTTACCAGGAAAAATTTTAAAAGAAAAAGAAAATCTACTCAACATACATGACATATTGATAGAAGTACAACAGAATAAATGTATGGTATGAGTCTGTCATCATCTTCATACTCCGTGATTGCTTTGGTGTACAGTAATAAATTTTAGTTAGCGGTAAATATATTCATGGGAATTTTACACAAGGATTAATTGTTTTGATAATAGTTAATAAAATATTTACAAATACCACACGGGCAAAATAAAACCTTTATAGTTCATCTTCTGCATGTATATATGTGACTAGTTTGTTTTTACCACATAGTGTATGTCATGTATGTAGATAGTTTTAGAAAGTTATTTTGTTCGGTATAATAAAACACTTAATGACTGGTTCCCCTCGAGCAATAGATGGTTTCTCAGGGACAACAAATTTGCTATTACCCTCATAGCCAGTCAATAAGTGTATGATATCAAATGGCATGTATTTACCAGGTTTCTTAGCAGCCACTTGTTTGTTTTGCTGTTGAATTGCACTTTTATTAATATTATTCTCATACACAATTTATTTTTTTATTTAGCTTGATGAGATTTATTACACTGAGCTAGAAAGAAGGATATGATACCATGAAATTAATGTTGATCAATAAAATGCATACTTTCAAAAACCTTATATTAAATTTCAGACGAAAGCCAGGATTTTGATTCAACAGATTCTGCAAATGACATATTGAAGGATTGTGAACCCAACAAAGATGACATATTTGTCGTATCAAATTATCCAAGAATAGGTAATGATAAATTTTGGATAATATTATATCATTACAGACACAGAACGTTATATTGATCATTTATGACAGAAAGGTTAGAAATTAAGTCACATGGAGAAATGAGGTGTCTTCTCAATTTCTTATGTTTTCATTCACCTTGATTTCAAAACTGCCATTACTAGATATTTCAGATTAGAGGATTTGAAAGAAATTCAATGATTGCAAATCTGAATATCATATGCCCATTAACAGACATCAGTTTTGATGACCTCTATATGTGATACCATTGTGAATTAAGTACATCTTCTGTATTCATGTAAATGTTTAGGGTCTGGCCTTGGTAAATTTGACAAAAGTCAAAACGTTTGGATGCTACTGTAGTCAAGCAACAGTGACAAAACAAACTATTTATACTCCACTCAACTTTTGCGTAGGGTATAATGTTTTTGACCCATCTGTCTGTCCATCCGTCAGTCCTGTTCTTGTCATCGCAACTCATCTGAAACCACACAATAGAATTTCATATAACTTTGTTGATAATAAGGACTAATTACCATGTAGATGTGCATATTAACAAGAAATTATGATACAATTTTTTTCTTGGGGTTATGCCCTTTGAACTTAGAATTTTGGCCTAAATGTACTACTGCAACAGTTTGTCATCTCAACTCCTCTGAAACTACACAAAAGAATTTGATGAAATTTATAGATAATTATGACATACTATGTAGATGTGCATATGGACAGGAAATTATTATTCAATTTTTGTCTCGCCTTGACAGAGTCAAAAGGCAAGACTTAGTAATGCTTTTGACAATGGCGGCTGCGGTGTCTCCAACAATTTATTAGTTTGTGATTAGGTCAGGTAATGGGGAACCACTATTGGTAGATCAATGATATTTGTTATGCAGTTGTATTAGCATTGGCACCAAGGGTCCGGAAACGGTCATATTTGCCAGTCATGTCCTAAGATGAAACTATTTGTCCTAAACGAGTAATTGGGATTTAGGACAAATTTTTTTTTTTACAGAAGTAATTTCGGTCATTTCATTGACTCAATGTTTGAAATCGGATTTCTTTATCGCCATTTTGCCCTTGTGATCACTTGTTTATGTTTATAATCCCTTTCCTGTAATAAAACTGCCACTACAGTAGTTTGATAATCCTGAGGGCCCTCCTAATATCTATATCAATGCCTCCGGGAAACATTGGCTAATAATCGCTAATCACTTTTTACCTGTGGTTTTAATTCACACCTGACAGTGATCACAAGCTCAGAATAATATCTTTAAAAACTTTAAAGTTCCCTGACAAGTGTATTCATTATGTATTTACTTTTCATCAAAGACAGTCATCAATTCTGATTTAAAAATTAAATCTAAATTTACGTAGAAAAAAGGATTTTTTCATGAGTAGCACATGTGCTTTATTTATTATGTAATACGCATGCGTGAAATTGTCTTCAGCAAATTTAATATTTAATCGTAAAATGCAAATTGATTTCATGCTAAATTAAACGAGTGCAACTATTATCTGTTATATTCAAACACTTTTAAAGGTAATAAAATAAAAAGCCATAAAAAGCCGGTGATTTCCTGTCAATTTGATAAACAAAACAAATCCCAGAAATGAATCCGGAATTATTCGTACTTTAAAATATTGCAAACTTCCGGTTTTAACTTTTGTCAAATCAAAAGAAACGTAAGCAATGTCTGAGAAATTAACCATTTTGAGTCATTAAAATCATTTCAATTTTAGACTGTTGCCTTCCCTAAACTGTCCTTCAGGGTAATGGTAAAACATTTACTTAGTAAATGCGATGAAACAGCAATACAAGTTCGTCATGTTCGTTGATCCTATGAATATAGTCAAGTTGATATCGACAATTTGAAAAGGGGCACCAACTTTTCAAACATCTCAAAATGACCGAAATTGTCTGGAAAAATTTCCGGATCCTTGATTGGCACATCTCATTTCCATGGAGTTTATTTGGCCCCTCAGTCATGGTCTATTGACTTTGAAACTTCGATTACTTTACATGTATTAGTTTGTGATTAGGTCAGTTTAAGGGGAACCACTTATGGCAGGTCAATGATATTTGGTATGCAGTTGTATGAGCATTGATACATCTTCTTTCCATGGAGATTATTTGGGCCAACCCTTCAGTCATAGTCTATTGACCTTGACACTTTTGCTTACTTAACAATTTCTAGTTTGTTATTAGGTCAGTTTAAGGGGAACTACATCTGGTAGGTCAATGATATTTGGTATGCAGCTGCATAAGCCTTTGCTCATCTCAAGTCCATGAAGATTATTTGGCTCTGCCCCCACAGTTATACTCTATTGACTTTGAATGTATTGCGTAGTTTACATGTTAAAGTTTGTGATTAGATCTGTTTAAGAGGAACCACTAATAATAAGTCAATGATAGTATTAGCATTTGCAAGTCTTCTTTTCCATGATGATTATTTGGCTCCATCCCTTATCATGGTACATTGACTTTCAAACTTTTACATTGTTTACAAGTTAAAGTTTGTGTTTAGGTTAGTGTTAAGGGAACCACTTATTATAAGGCAATGGTATTTGGTATGCAGTTTTATAAACATTGACAATTCTCATATCCATGGAGGTTATTTGGTCCTGCACCTTTAGTCATGGTGTAATGATTTTAAATGTTTTGCATAGCTTATATGTTTACATATTGCCATTTGAATTTAATATTTGCATTATACTATAAAAAAGGGGAGACATATCTCTGTGTCAACAGTTTATTTTTCTAGGAGTCATGCCACTTTGAACTTTTATACTACTGCAACAGTTTGTCATCACAACTCTAAAACCACACAACAGAATATCATTAAACTTTGTAGCTACAGGGTAATTAGGAAAATAATATGTAGATGTGCATTTCAACAGGAAATCATGATTCATTTTTTTCTGGGAATTTTGGCCTAAATATACTACGTACTGGAACAGTTTGTCATCTCAACTTCTCTGAAATAACATGACAGAAATTCATGAAACTTTGTTGTAAATGAGGATGTAATATGGAAATGTGCTTTTCAAAAGATATTTTTATCAGTTGTCACCTTTGTAGGAGTAATGAGTAATTGAACTTAGGTGTTTTGTGAGATTTGGTTTGCCCAGTGACAATGTGGGGCCATGGGGTATGAGATCATGCTCATAAAGGTTCTTTAATTGTTTAATTATTTCATTGCAGACGGTAGAAGATCTGGATAGTTTATATCTTGTTTACCTCCTTTCTAAAGTTTATAAGTTTATGTTTAGTTTTTGTGATTAATGATAAGTCTTTCCTTAGGTACTATAAAATAAGGGACTGTAGTAAATACAGAAAAACATATTGTGTGATGTACATGTTTGTGCTGTTAGGTTCAAATGAATGAGTAGGTGAACATTTAGTTTTCATACATGTGAACCTCCCGATGGGAGTACAATTATCCCGTTTTCAGGGGTCTCCTCCTGTCCTCCCGTTGAAGAGAAAAAAATCCCGTGTATGAAATATTTTATGAATGAAAACTTTCAGCCGCCATATCTGGTGTAACTGACACTACCTGAAGTTAAATTTGACCTGTAAATGAAAGAACATGCATAATTATATGGCTTCACTTGCTAGCTTGGGTGTCAAACATACTGGTTATCAACAATTTTTACCTCAGGCTAACTGCCGTTGTGTAATAAAAACTTTGTGTATTTAATAATAATTGAAATAAATTTTGGGTTACTTCCCTTGTTTTGTGCTGATTAAATTATTTTCCTTTAAATAATCCAAATCGTTAAAAGAATATAAATGAAATATAAATTGAAACAAATAATCATAAAAGGATGATAATGGATTGATTTTAAATATCTTAGGACAAATAAAAAAATAATAATTTGTAATTATTTGAGGGTTCTATACTTCTTTTCAAGGTTCAAATTGCAATTTATATAATAAGTATGACCTCAAATACAAATTTTATTATGCTTCATTTGCTTAAAAGAATAATCTGTTTGCAAATAAAGATAAAACAATAAATGATCTGTTTTGCAATGAATGTTTTATTGAAAAAAGATCAAACAAAAGTTTGAAAGAGAAAAAAAAAAGAATAATCTAAAGATAAAACAAAAAATGATCTGTTTGCAATGAATGTTTTATTGAAAAAAGATCAAACAAAAGTTAAAAATGAAATTAAAAATTCTCCAAAAAAAAAAATGAGAGGTTGAATAAAGATAAAGAAATTTAATAGTACAAGGGTACTATAAACATATTACATTCGGATTGAAAGTTGAAGAAAAAACACTTTAAAAGACAATATTAGTACATCACACGGTTACATTTACGACAAAATTTATGTCGATAAAAAACCTCCTGATCTGAGTCCTAATCTCCTGACCAAAATTTCCCAATCTCCTGATCTGAGTTTCAAAGTCCATCACATGTATGAGTTTTTAAAGACTAAACATGAAAATTTCTGAATGGTGATGTTAGATAATTGATAACTATTCGGATGAAAGTTTAATAGCAATCAAGTTTTGATCCCTTTCATCACAAAAGGCATAATCACTTTACTAATACATTATTGTCATTGTCTTGCATGAAAATAATTTGACCTAATTTGGATCTCATATGATATTTCAGCAAGTTTGTTTATGGCTTTCTTATTCTTTGAGATTTTAGCTTCCAGGAAAGTAAAACTTTCTAGTATTTTGAACTTTGCTACAGTTATCGCCTATTGACGTATTTACAGGCCTTAAACTTTTACAATTTGACTTGGTTACTCTAGTAAATAAAAGCTTATTGCTGATATGTCAGTTTCTAAGTATTAAACAACTAATTTGCTTGAAATGATTAACAAAGTTATTCATTTCAGTACAAGGTCCATGGATACTTGGCGAAGATATGAGTGGATCATATTTCATTCAGGCACTTATACATGTCTTCACAAAATTTGCCTGTGAAAAATCATTTATTGAATTATTAAAAGAGGTAAAGTATTAAATAAACAAATGGTAGAAAACATGTAAAAATAAGACAGTATAATGGAGAAGAAAGAATGTGGTGTACTGACTCATGACATATTATTACAACAGAAACTTGGAAAACTTGTTTTCGGCATGTTCATTCTTAAAAAAGGGGGACTATACCAAATGGAGAATCAAAACACACAAGCTTACTAAATCATGGCAAAAAACAAAAAACGAGGAAAAATACAAAAGACAGTCCACAAAACACCACACAAAAAACCAAAGACTGATGATTTTTTGCCTTTCCGGTATGATAGTAAAATGGATTCCTACAAAACTGTACATGTCCATGATGTTATTGAAATACATCATAGATCAACTACAATATTTGCATTGTCAAAAAAGAGGCAGAAAATAACAAAGGAACAAAAGAGGTAAACTGAATAATATCTCTTAGTGGACTGAATGGCTTCTTTTGTTATAATAACTTTCTTTCTGTTAGTTGGGAACAGCCTCAAATTGTTTCTTTATCATTTCTACTGGACATTGTACCACATTGTCATTCTAAAAGCTACCAAATACATGTAACATTAGAGAAGGAATCAAATAATTCTGTGTATACCACTTGGTTCAACCGTGTTCAAGTTACTCGTTCCAATTGTCAATAGAACAGTCCTATCCTCTTCCTCAATTGTGACAGAATGCAACATATCACTACACGGGATGCAACATATGTAAAAGAAACAACTTACCCTTTTTGTAGAACTTAAGTTCATCCCCGGATTCTGGTGGGATTTGTGTTGCTCAAACTTAGTTTTTAATGGAGTTTTCCTATGGAAGTCCAGTTATTGAATTGGGTTTGTAAGTCTGCATAGGGTGGTTCCAGTTGTTTTCATGCAATAATTAAGAAACCGTTTAAAAAATGAGTTTTCAATTTCAATATTTTGTTACTGATGACAAAATGAAGGTCAAGTTCTATATTAACGATTTGCACTTTCCCACTCAGGAGATAGTTAAGCCTCTGATTTCAGAAAATATGACAATTTTTAGCTCACCTAGCCCATAGGTCTAAGTCAGCTTGTCTCATCATTTGTCGTCTGTCGTCCTCCTCGGAAACTAATTGGTAAATTTTAACCAAACTTGGCCACAATCATCATTGGGGTATCTAGTTTCAAAATGTTTCCTATGACCCTGCTTGCAAACCTACATGGCCACAATGGCTTAAAATAGAACATAGGGGTTTCTTTTTTTTGAAACCGGCTAAGATAGAGAAAATCTGACGGGTGCAGATATGTTTTAAAGAATTTTTGCCTTATATCTTAAAAATTATAATTGATTAAAAAGAAACTTTTAAATAGCAAAATTGATCAGCAAGACAAGATCTACAAATAAGTGAGCACTACTGAAATTGAAATTGTCAAACGACTCCTTATTGGAGTTTTTGCCCTTTCAAGACAATTTTTTGCATTTTTGCCTTGTATCTTAAAAATTATAATAGATAGGTAGAAAATTAAATAATCAAACCTAATCAGCAAGAGAAGATCTACAATTAAGTCATATGGGGATAATCGCCTGACAACTCATTATTAAAGTTTTGCCCTTTAATGACAATTTGTACCATTTTTTTTAGTTTTTGCCTTATATCTGAAAGATTATAATAGATAGATGGAAATTTAGATAAGCAAAAATGATTGGCAAGACAAGATCTACTAGACTTAAAAGGAACTATTTAACATTAAAAACTATTTCATATAAATATGTGCATACATGTTTGAAAGGAGGTACTAGAAACAAATTTTCAAAATTTGACTAAATTAAGGATGATGCATAAGAAAGAATTTGCTCACGTAGTCTTAATCATGAATATGGCAAACATGTTAGTAAGGTGGGCAAAATTTTCGGATTAAGAACACTTATACATTTATCAAGATATCTTAGGTATCATATTTAATTTAGTCAAATTTTGAAAATTTGTTTCTAGTACCTCCTTTCAAACATGTATGCACATATTTATATGAAATAGTTTTTTTTTATGTTAAATAGTTCCTTTAACATGTATATTGCATAGTGATGCAAAACTAATATATTAAGTAATTTTAGACACAGTGGTGTCTGTTAATGGATACTTCTTATGAGAGCCTCAATGTGCAAATAATGAAGATAACAGAAAATCAATTTAGTTTCAAGAAATGAGTATACAGAAAAAGGTTAATATTAACTTAATATCAGAATAAAGTGATAGTTAGTTTTATATCACCAATGTCTTTGACGAGTTAAAAAATTTGCAGGGGCGTAGCTGCCGTTAGGCACTATAGGCAAGTGCCTACACATTATTTTTTCAAAAAAAAAAAAAAGTTGAAAAAATTGACAACGCAATTTGTTTCATTCTAAACTTTTTTTTACTCTTTATGGCCTTAATCATCTTACTTTTAGATTCCTTCCCCATCCCTTTCAAGATGCACGCGAAGTCGTCACAACTCTTTAATCATCCTGTCAAACGACACTGTTTATACATATCTAGTATGTCCTGATTATTGTTGATGATTGAAGGGAGTTTGAGAGAACAATTGATGTGCAGAGTAACTAAGTTAACCATATTTTAACTATAGAGATCGAGTCAGACAATAATTGAATTCAGTTGTGAAAAATGTCAGAACCCAAAGAAAAACCCAAACTAAAAAATAGAACTATAGACGAAATGTTTAAGAAAATAAGACAAAGTGAATCTCCAGAAAGTCAAAAGTGAAACGCCGCCGGTATCAAAACAAATCCCGGAAAGTGACGAAAAGGAAGAAACAGTTGCAATGGATGAGAGCCAGACTGACTTAGGTGAAGCAGGGACAGCTACGTCTGATTTGAAGCCTTCTAGCTCTAGTTCAGATTTCACTCTTAGTCTAATCAACAAATATGAACCTTCATTCCCTGACATTGCTAAATTATCTGATATGGATGACTTAATAAAACAAAAACTGTTGTCTACGAAATGGAATGACCCTCACTTATTTAAATTCCCAAGCAGGTAGGTCCATAAATCAGAAAATATATAATTTGCTAAATTCAATTTGTGTTGAATTTGAGTATGAACAAAATTTGAAACAACCGAATTTGTGTTGGGCATGATATTTTTCTCGGGACGAAAACAATTTTTTCACTTGCCTTCTTGGCAACAGATTTTTTTCTTCAAGAAAATTAACGTATCAATTAAAAACAGAAAAACGTGCACCCAGTCAGCCCCCCCTCCCCCCCCCCCCCCCCCCCCAAAAAAAAAAAAAGAGAAAGAAAATAAAGGCCTTGTTAGATAAGAATAATATTTACCTGCTGCGATTTTTATTTTAAACAGGATTTAAAACATAAATGAAAGGCTTTGTTGGGCAATGCAGATTGTACAATAAAATATCTGGGAAATTTCTGATTGAACTGCGTTAATGACTTAATGCACATATCTGGCTGCACGTATCTACCTTCAATTATGTACCTATATTGTCTATCAGTTGTCAGACATTTTTATTTAAATTTGATTTTCCACTCCGAGTTCTGTTGAGTTGTATTTGGGATATTTGTAGATTTTTGTATTGTTCATTAAGATTTACTTTGATTGTTTCGATTTACAACTTTTACTCAGAAACTAACATTTTGTCATGCAAGAACCTTTTATATCTAATTATGTGTTTTCGTATTGCTGAAGACCGTACCATTACCTGTAATAACGGTAGATGTTATCATCCTCGAGCTTTGGTCTCTGGTGGATATATTTGTCTCATTGGCAACTATCAAACCATACCCGTATGAAAAACATGACACGTACTCCAGCCGGACAGAAGCCATACTGCAGCCGTACTGAGAACCGTACTTATAATATTCATTTGGACTTTTCTTTGAATTGCTTATAATAGATACCCCAGCTGGACTTTCAGCGAAATTAGCCGTAAACCGACTTGAAATATTTAAATTAGCAGGAGTCCGGTGCATAAAGTCCAGCTGGACTTTAATAAAAGTATGTCTGAAAAAAAAACCAACCGGCATTTCTGGCAAAAATATAGACTCTATAAAGTTCAGCTGAACTCTATAAAGTCCAGCTGGACTTCAAAAAGTGCAGTTTGACTTTTAAAGATGATCTCAGCAGGGGTGAATCCAGCTATTTTCAAAAGGGGGGGTTCCTAACTCAGGATAGGGGGAGGGGGTCCAACCATATGTCCCCATTCAAATGCATTGATCGTCAAAATAATTGGGGGTTTCAACCCCTGGAACCCTCCCCCTGGATCCGCCACTGCTCAGTTTTTCTTCAGATGGTTGATTCTTCTGATTTAATTTGCATCATGCATCCCTTGCTATAATCTGAAAATAGAAAAAAAAACAGATGACATTATGCATATATACTGGTTATTTCTGTTTCTTTTTTGTACTGTCTTACTGGCAAAACCAAGAAATGGGGAATTGAGAAGCTAAATGATAACTTCTAAAAATTTGTGGTTATTAAATAGCCTAAATAATTTTAAAGTGGCTAAAAATAAAATAAAGTTGGCTTTGAAAATCACTTAAAGTGTAGAAATCAAAAAACTTTCAAAACAACTCAAATAATAACCATTCCTTACTCATGTTAATACAGAGGGAATAAAAAATATAACAATACATTTTTTTACACAACAATTCAAAACAGGAAGTGACAGTGACATAACAGACAAGATGAAAATTATTGCATGAATCTAATCTAATCTAACTTATCTTTAAACCCCCTTTGTAGAGGAACCATATTTTCATATGTAGAACAGGTGCTCTCTTTGAATGTAAATATTTGATGTAGGTTTTTTATTCTTTTTACTCTTCAAATATAAGAATTAAGCTATTTATGATATTGAAATTATTTTATTAATATGTTGAATAAAAAGAGCATATCAGATAATATCACCAAAATGGTGGAATTCAATTTATTGTACTTACCAGAATACACATACAAACAGCAATCTTCCTAAATTGTCATCGATGCCAGTCAGAAGGATCCATCTTCTCTATTTAATGTGAAAAGAACTACTTCCAAACATTTGCTTTACATCCAATGATATAAAATTCTCATTTTGTTCAAGAAAGAAGACAAATCTTCCTGTTTATTCCAAATTCAAATTGTGTTGTATTGCAATACATGAGGTTGTTTAACATGTTAAGGAGTTGTTTTAAATGTTCCTCTTATGGCTAATTGCATGTGCCTTAATTTTGAATATGTGATATATTAAAAAAAGAAAATCAATTATTAATTTGTTTAATTGTGAAATTTTTAACAAAAGTGATAGTAATTGCAGAAATATGTATTTCGAAATTTTTTCTCCCACATATGGCCTCAATCTCTGTGGAGATAGTACTTCCTGTGACCTGTCCAGACTGAGGTTAATTGAAAACAGATGGCACATTTCTACAAGACTAACTGCTATTAAATCACTGTTATATGGCTCAAGTTTCTAATTGATGTTTAAGAATGAATGATAATTATTAATTTTATGCATTCATCTAATTAAATATAAATATACTAGAAAATGTATAAATTTGACCTGTAACAGATGTTGCTAGTGTTTTTTTTTTATGAAAAAAGTAGAAATGTTAAATAATTGCTGTATATTAAACATATTAACTTGGATATAATTCAAACAAAAGTCACCAAAATTAAATTTTAACTTTCCATCAACACTCTATGTTAAATATTTCTTAATGGATTTGAAAATCTAGGGAAAGTATCACATCTTATAGTTTGAACTAAAAATATATTGCAAAAAAATATTTTATCATTATTATTAATTACTTGCAAACTTTCATTTTTAACTGTTTTACATTTTGAAAGAATTGTTCCTTTCAAAGAACAGAATCTATTGTGGCAAACTTTTTATTTCTGTAAGGGTAGATTTGGCTGATGAAAATTTTCTAAGTCTAAATTCCTGCTCATAAATGAATGTAAAATTTTCTAAGACAAAAATCCTGCTGATCATTCTACAGAAAGGAATAAATTTCCTCAAAGTCCAGCCGTGTTTATTTTCTTGTAAGCATTACAAAAAGTGCGGTTGGACTTTTAAGAAAATACCGGCTGGCAAATAACCCAAGTATAAGAAAAAGTACGTGTACGGCTCATGTCAGACTGGACTTTTCAAAGTCAGAGAGGAATAGGTCTCAAGTCCAGAATGAGTCCAGTTGAACTCCTGTTGAAATTTTCATACGGGTATGATCATCTTTATAACAACTCGTATTTTCAGGGTGTTTGGACAAAAGCAGAGAAAACTTCAAAGTTCCTGGCTTCAAAATCATCCATGGATGCCCTCTTCGGTATCAACTGATGCACTTTACTGTGCACATTGTGTGCTTTTCTCGTCAAAAGACAGTAAAGAAAAGTCGTTCTCAAAAACGCCTGTTTCGGATTGGAAGAATCTTCCCTTAATTGTAAAAAGGCACGAGAGCTCAGCCCAACACCAAGGATGTGTAGTAAGTAGCGGTGAATATCTCGGCATCATGGAAAATAAGTTCCTCAATTGCCAGTATGATATCCACAAGTCATAAAATGAACATCGCAACAAATAGACATGTACTAGAAAAAATAATTGAAGTTATTTTGTTATGTGGAAGGCAGAATATACCTTTGCGGGGTCACGTTGAAGAAAGGAGCAACTTCATTGCAATTTTGCACGAGAAAGCAAAAACAGACAATATATTGTCAGATCATCTAGCATTTAGTGCTGCTTCAAGGGCAAAATATACTTCGCCAGACATTCAAAATGAGTTAGTAGAGTTATGTGGAAGAGAGGTTTTAAATCAAGTTATTGGTGCGTGCAAGTGTGCACCCTGCTTTGCCGTCATTGCCGACGAGTGTACAGACAAGGCAACAAAGAAACAAATGTCATTATGCTTGCGTTTTTTGGATGTCAAAAAAACAACACGGTCATAATAAGAGAGGAATTTGTAGGCTTTCGACATGCCGAGTCTGTCAAGGGGGCTGCCATCTCTGATCTTATTGTTCAATTTCTAGCTGATCTCGAACTTGATATTAACAAAATTCGTGCACAGTGCTATGATGGGGCTGCAAACATGGCAGGCAAGTACAGCGGTGAACAAGCAAGGATCATTCAACTAAATCCAGAAGCAAATTATATCCACTGTTAGGCACATTCCTCGAACCTTGCTCTAATACACAGCAGCAAAGATGTATCTGTACGTAACATGATGTCAACTGTACAAGAAATCGCCTTTTCCTTTGATTATTCTGCAAAACGACTTCAAGCTTTTTCTGAGGAACTATCAGATAATCAAAACGTTAAAGAACAACTGGACAGACGCACAAAGCTACGCACACTTTGCGAAACTAGATGGTCGAGTCGAGCAGACTCCCTGTTTACTTTTCTCAATGCATTTCCTTTTGTTGTGTCATCATTGGAGGTTTTGAAGGATGACAGAGATGATAAAGCAGCACAATATATTAACGCAATTTTGAAATTCGATTTTCTGATAGCACTGGTGGTAGCTGAACATCTCCTGAGTACAACAGGTGCGCTCACAAATTATTTTCAAAAAACTGATATCAACTTGTTAGACGCTGTGCAGGAAGCTCGAATAGTAGTCCAAAGGTTAGATAATGAACGGACTGACCCAAATGTATGGACAGCAATTTTTGAGAAAGCAGTTAAAGTTGGAGAGGAATTCGAGATTCCTCTCAGTATTCCAAGGCGAGCTGGACGTCAGATGCACCGACAGAATCATCCAATTAATGACCCTTCGGAATATTGGAGAGTGTCTCTTTACTTGGTTTTTCTTGATTACCTAGTTACAGTAATAACAAGTCGTGTGATTAAGAACGAAGGTAGATTCTACGCTGAGTACCTTATTCCTTCAAAGCTCCAAACCTTAACCGATCAGACTACCAACTCAATCTTCGAAACCTTCCATATAGATCTTGGGGACAGACAAGCATTTAATGACGAGGTAGCTAGATGGAAAACAAGATGGGACATGGTAGACGGTCAGTGTCTACAGAAACTATTAGAGACACTAAATGCTACGAATAAGGATTTATATCCGAACATTTATTCAATTCTGACAGTTCTTCTTACAATGCCTGTCTCTTCAGCATCTAGTGAGCGCTCATTCAGCGCTATGCCCCGTATTAAAAACTACTTAAGAGCTACTATGGGGAATGAAAGGCTATCAAACTTGTCAATTTTACACATTCACCGAGCAAGAAGTGTGAATATCACAGAAATTATTGACAAATTTTCAGTGAGAAAAAACAGACGCCTTAACTTCGTTTAAACGTTTTGATTTTATCATGGTTTACTCTGAAAATTTAGTGCTTTATTAGTTTGACTTTGATGGTTAATTTTATGTTTAAACTTTTACATTGTCCTTATTTGCATATTATATAAATGTTGAAAACCGTTTCTGGACAGTCATTCATCAGTCTGATGTTATTATTAAATTAATAATTATACTTAGAACTTTTTTCATGTATATTTCATGATAAAATTACCAGTAAATTATATGTTTTGTGTACAACGAAATCGAAAATTTTGCATCTAGAAATGCTGAAACCTTTTCCGTCGGGGGGTTCGCCCCCCTGAATCCCCTACCAGGACCCACTGGTGGCCTTAACCCGCCCCCAGACCCCATGCCGATTTGTGCCTACAGTTCATTTCTAGTCTAGCTAAGCCCCTGATTTGTGCTGATCAATTATCTTTAGAAGAGTTATTCCCCTTGGAAATATTGATTACATGGAAAATTGCATGGTTAGCACTCTAATATGTTCAATTCTTGCCAGAATTTTATGAAACTTATATCATAGGTTTATATCAGCAATGTCTTTGACACTTTCGAAAATAAGTATTGATTTTTTAACGAGTAAAGGCCGTTGGAAATATTAATTATAATGGAAATCGCATTGCATTTGCTCTGAAGCCTTCATTTCTCTAAGATATTGATTAAAAGTTTTAAAGAAAAAAAAAAGAGTTTTTTTTAGTTATTGCCCTTGTACCTTGGATAGATAAAATATGTGCAACACGGGGGACATTGGAACTCTGTTCTTTTATTAATGTGAAATTTGTATTATTTTTAAAAATCAATAGCTTGAGTCCGAAATATTTGAAAATCTAAAACCTAATAAAAACGTTAGAAGAGCTGATCAAAATAAAACCAAACTGAAACTTAGAAGTATGTATGAATTTGTGAGTATAAGTGTTACCTTTCATTCGAAATATTAACTTTACACTTGACCTTTACAGGCAAACCTGTGTCTCGCTCAAGCTGTAGTACCAAAGAAGACAACAGAAGGCGGAAAAAGTGTGATAGAAGAAAAGAAAACTGTTGCACAAATTGCCTTATTGGAATATTGTGAAGGGAAAGACCTTTACTTTTTCCCTGGAATTGACTTAACACCTATTCCAAAAGGCTTTGCGAATAAAGATTTCTCTGAATCAGGGAGACCAGTGTGTTCACCATCAAGTTAATTTCACAATAGAAGGGACTGTTGATGAACTGTAGAATTATAGAAAGCATTTTTCTTTGATAACATTGAGCTTACTTTACCTTATTGAAATTGCTAAACAAATACAGTCGAACTCGGTTGTGTCGAAAAATCGGATGAGTCGAAGTAATTTCTCAGTCCTGGTAAAATTCCCTTTTGATTAATGCATAATTACCTCTGATGAGTCGAACTCGGTTAATTCGAATACTTGGTTAAGTCGAGTAAATTTTTTTAGTCCCGTCGATGTAAAATTAATGTAAATTGACCCCAATGTCTCGAAGTTCGAAAGTAAGAATTTTCGAAAGATGCAGACCTAATGATAAAAATTCAAATCGGATGTAATTCTTATGTAACCTAATCATTTTCAAAAGAGATTAAAGCTGAGTAAACATACTTGTTTGTATAACAGTTAAAATGACATGTTTATGGTGACCGGTAATTAACACCTGTGTTGATCGTCCAAGCGGAACGTTAGTGTGTTGAACATATTCACCTGACATAAAATCGAAACGAATTTTAATGACCCAAACCAAGATTAAATGAATTGTTAGAATTGAAATTCATTAAATACAATAAATAAAAGGATGAAGACAATTATGATAAATTCATAATGATTTAATGTTTATCAGATGACCTCATCAGAGACCGTTCAGAACTTGTTTCATTCCGCAACTGATTTCATAATTTATAGTGACTGACCTTTGTAAATATTTGTTTAACTATTGATTTTATTTTATGCATGATTTCTATCTGACTTGTGTGTTTAATTATTATGAAGGACCAACACATATGGAGATTGAATACACAATCATAAAGTGTCATATCGAAAAAAGGCACACTGTTCAAAATAACTCGTTTACACAAATCTCATACCGTATTTCATGCATTTCAAATTTAAGACGACACACTCGACCTCGGATGAGTCGAACCTCGGATAAGTCGAATACTTTGGTCCAGTCCCTTCGACTTTGACATAACGAGGTTTGACTGTAGTAAAAATATTCAATTCTTTTCAAAATTTGTTTAAATTTGTTTTGCCTGAGATTCCCTTTTTATAAAAAGTATAAGTACTAAATTTTATTTTACACATGTCATCATCTTCAAACATAACATATTGTGGCATAATATCGTATTGAGAAAGGTTGTTAGTATTTCTCAAATCTAAATATTGATCCCAATAAAAGAAGTTTGAAGGAAGTTTTAAAGAAAAAAAGTATTTAGAAAAAAACTATATATGCTGATATTTGACAGTAGATTTTGATAGATTTATGACAAACACTATAATTATCTGAATTCAAGTAGCCATTGGAGTGGGAATGTGGAACCTTTTCTTTTAGTGGTATAATTAAATGTATATAATTTATAACAAATGTCAGAATCAACGTCAGAAACATTATTTATATTTAAAGTATGATATTTATCACAATAATATATACGATCAAAGATTTTAAGATAACATATAATTATATGTATCCTGTCTTTTAACCTTTGTTATCACAATAATATATGTACTAACATCGATAACATCCATACTAGTTGTACACTATGTATATTAAAGACAATATAGTGAATAATTTGTCTTGTATCAATTTTTTAAAAAAATTGGTAGATGTATGTGTTACTTCAGTTTATAGGTCAAACAAGGCCCTTAAACGTTTGTTAAAGCATCTACTACAGTAGCTTTGATATTGTTATCAATGTGCCTCAACGAGGAAAGTAAATATAGATTATCGGGTTTTATACACATTGATGTATCGTAAAATATCAAGCGTGAGCCACAATGTGAACCTTTTTGGCGAGTCAGTGCAGCGAATTAGCAAATAAGCTTCACATTGTGTCTAGCGGCTGACAATATTTGTACACAGAAAACCTATAATGTAAGATTATTGGTTTATTACTGGTCTTTTCTCCCTCCCTCAGAAAGTTTTATGCTTGACAAAAGAAAGCTTTATAACGTCTCCTCAGACATTATGACGTCAAATTATAAATTTCCCCCACCTTAGCAGCAATATACCATCCTCACCTGCATATCGGTTATACATTCCCTAACTCATTCAGTATTCAAGAGCTTGCAGCTGCAACTCAGACTTTATAAAACGTGTCTGAGCAGAAAATTGATGAGCCAAGGTAATGTCGAAGAACGTCTTTCTTTTTTCTTAAAAAGTTCATTGGAAAAGAGAGGCGAAAGATACCAAAGGGACATTCAAACTCGAAAATAAACTCACAACGCCATGGCAAAAAAAGAAAAAGACAAAGACAAACAGACAAACAACAGTGCACAAAACACAACATAGAAAACTAAAGACTAATCAACACGAACCCAACCAAAAACGGGGTTGATCTCAGGTGCTCCGGAAGGGTAAGCAGATCCTGTTCCACATGTGGCATTCGTCGTGTTGTTCATGTTAGTACAAACCTGGTAATAAGTCTAATTCAGTAGGTCACATTCGGGGAACAGGGGATGGGATTGTAGTTACGACATTTAGAACATATCTGCTATCATCTGTGAAACGGATATGCCATAACGGTCAGCCAACTCTTGATGGCGTTCGTAATTAAAGGCAACAGTAGTATACCGCTGTTCGAAACTCAAATCGATAGAGATAAAAACAAATCCGGGTTACAAACTAAAACTGAGGGAAACGCATCAAATATAAGAAGAGAACAACGACACAACAAAAACACAACATTAAAAATGTAACACACACAGAAACGAACTATAATATAACAATGGCCATTTTCCTGACTTGGTACAGGACATTTTAAGAACAAATGGTGGGTTGAACCTGGTTTTGTGGCATGCCAAACCTCCCGCTTTAATGGCAACGTCAAACACAACACAAAAACGACAACATCACATGACAGGACCACAATACAAATAAATGGGAGAACATATAGGACAAAGAAACACATGAATAATAGCTAACAAAAGGTACTAGGCTTAAAATTCAATACGCCAGACGTGCGTCTCGTCCACACAAGACCATCCAGTGACGCTCAGATGAAAAAAGTATGAAAGCCAAAACAAGTACAAAGCCGTAAAATTTACGAAGGGGTGTTTTCAACTTCACCATTTGGAACTCTGGTTTAATTGCTTCCTTGTGAGCAGCAACCCTCCATCAAGGAAATCATGATAGGAAATACAAGACCTGGAATATCGTTTCAACTGGGAGATATACTCCGCATGCAGGCGATTCTGGAATGTTGCTACATCGAATTGGAAAGTTCACAATTGGGAAGCTGAAATCATCTCTTTGTCGTAAAGTTTTGTTTTCAACCGACCCTCATTGTCATTTTCTTGATGTAAGTCAAGATATGAGGCAGACATAATTGTATCTGTTGTATCCTTTGTCTCATGTTCGATGGATAGATGCATTGAACATAGTCACCAAATTTTGAATTATTAAGCGAGAGAACATCATCTATATCGCGGAAAGTAAAGTTAAAGGATACTGCTTACTACTTTTCTTTCTTCCTAAGAAGTTCCTGTATGAAGTCAGCCTCATATGAATAAAGGAACAAGTCGGCAAGAAGAAAGGCACAGTTGGTTCCAATGGTGATGCCGATTGTTTGTTGAAAAACACGTCTTCCAAATGTAAAAAATATATTGTCAATCAGGAAATCAAGCATCTTGATAATGTCCGTTTCAGAGAATTTTTTGTTTGAATTAGAGTGATTTTTTACAAAGTAGGATCTATCCCTCCCTTAAACAAGATACCTGTATCTACGTTGGCCATTCTTTTAGATGAAACAAAGCAGGAAGAACTCTTTCAATTTGTCTTTTAGTTTGGAATGGGGAATACTTGTGTAAAGTGTAGAAAAGTCAAATGTTTTAATACTATTGCAAGATGAAAGAGTCTTAGATTGTATGTACTCTAAAAGATCTTTGGAATTTTTTAGTATCCACATCTGATTCACGCCACCTCTAGAATAGGTAGTTTCACAATGACTTTGAAGCCCGGTTTTGATTGCTGATAAAATTGATGTTAATAATTTAGAAAGAGGGTTCGTGGGGCGCTTGGAAGACCCAGCAATATAACGTTGTTTCTATGGACACTTATGTAGTTTAGGTATCCAATACAATCATGGAGGATCCAGTTCTTCATCATTGGTTGAAATTCCAAAGGAACATAGAACAGACATATGATTATCCAGGATTTCCTCTTTTGTAAGTGTCGTGGGTGTATATGTTGAGTTTCCAAGTGAATTGTAAATTCATTTATCAAGCAGTTTATGTAATGTGATTTACACACAAAAACGATGCTTTTGGGAGCTTTATCTGCGGGGACAACAACAAATTTGTCATGGAGGTAGGACAAGTGTTTTTCAACATTTGGGTCTTTAAAGATTGGTTAAGATACCAAGACCTTGTTGATAAATATTCCGTATCAACTTCACAAATAATACGTGATTGTCTTGAAGTATAAGATTCTAAGTACTGACGTTGTTCATCTTTTATCTACGTGGTATAGTGTTCTTTTTTTGTACTTGTAAATTTTTAACCTTCACTGTTTAGTCCATTTTTGGTAATATCCTTTTGGCATGGCTCGTTACGTATACATCCTGCCATTGGGTTATTGTGCTATGGTTAATTTTGTATTCTTGTCTTTCTTTTTTGCTTATGTACTTTGTCCGTTGAGTGTCTACCCTTACAGAATGATTTTGTTTGCAGCAGGTCTGCTGCAAAGTTGCGGCAGACCTTTTTGCAAACAAAAATGTTCGCAGGAACAAAATTTCAATGTTTGCAGGAGTTCGCAGCTAGCTGCGACCTTCTTACGAACATTGCAGTTTTTTGCAGCAAGCTTGTCGCAAACTCGCAGAAAACTGAATATTTGCAGAAACATTGCAGGAAACTTTACATATAACAGCTTTGTTCGCAGAAAGATTGCAACAAGCTTAAACAATATTTCTATGTTTGCAAGAAGTATGCAAGAATGTTTGACAAAAAATCTCTATTCGCGGAAAGATTGCGGAAAGCTTAAGCAATATTTTTATGTTTGCAAGATATTTTCTAAAGAGTTTATCATAAACTCTCTGTTCTCAGAAATATTGCAGAAGACCACAAAAAAAATCATGAATTCCCTGCTTTCTAAAAGACTCAGATGTATTAATTTTGTTCGGACATTAAAAACTTATTTACCCTGAGGCCTTTCCTTGGAACAGTAACAACTAATTTCCACGAGACATGTTTTGCTTGTACATCTATGTATTTATTACAAACAACGGTATATTGCTGGGTCTTCCAAGTGCTCCACGAAACCTCTTTCTAAATTATTAACATCTATTTTATCAGCAATCAAAGCCGGGCTCCAAAGTTATTGTGAAACTGCCTATTCTAGAGGTGGCGTGAATCAGATGTGGATCCTAAAAAAATCCAAAGATCTTTTAGAGTACATACAATCTAAGACTCTCTCATCTTGCAATAGTATTAAAACATTTGACTTTTCTACACTTTACACAAGTATTCCCCATTCCAAACTAAAAGACAAATTGAAAGAGTTGGTATTACTTTGTTTCATTAAAAAGAATGGCGAACGTAGATACAAGTATCTTGTCTTGGGGAGGGATACATCCTACTTTGTAAAGAATCATTTTGATTCAAACAAAAAATTCTCTGAAACTGACATTATCAAGATGCTTGATTCCTTGATTGACAAAATATTTGTTACGTTTGGGGGACGTATTCTTCAACAGACTGTCGGAATTCCAATGGGAACCAATTGTGCCCCTCTTCTTGCCGACTTGTTTCTTTGTTATTATGAGGCTGATTTCATACAGAAACACTTAGGAAGAAAGATAAGAAGTTAGCAATATCCCTTAACTCTACGTTCCGCTATATAGATGATGTTCTCTCACTAAATAATACAAAATTTGGTGACTATGTTGAACGAATCTATCCCATCGAACTAGAGATAAAGGATACTACAGATACAATTAAGTCTGCCTCATATCTTGACTTACATCTAGAAATTGACAATGAGGGTCGGTTGAAAACAAAACTTTACGACAAAAGAGATGATTTCAGCTTCCCAATTGTGAACTTTCCATTTCTATGTAGCAACATTCCAGCAGCGCCTGCATACGGAGTATATATCTCCCAATTGATACGATATTCCCAGGCTTGTGTTTCCTATCATGATTTCCATGATAGAGGATTGCTGCTCACAAGGAAGCTATTAAACCAAGAGTTCCAAATGGTGAAGTTGAAGTCATCCCTTTGTAAATTTTACGGACGCCATCACGAGTGTGTTGACCGTTATGGAATAACCGTTTCACAGATGATATCGGATATGTTCCTTATGTCGTAACTACAATACCCTTCCTTTTCACGAATGTTACTTACCGAATTAGACTAGTTACCGGATTTGTAATAACATAAGCAACACGATGGGTGCCACATGTGGAACAGGATCTGCTTACCCTTCCGGAGCACCTGATATCAGCCCCAGTTTTTGGTGGGGTTCGTGTTGCTTAGTCTTTGGTTTTCTATGTTGTGTCATCTGTACTATTATTTGTCTGTTTGTCTTTTTATTTTTGGTCATGGCGTTGTCAGTTTGTTTTCGATCTATGAGTTTGACTGTCCCTCTGGTATCTTTCGTCCCTCTCTTGTATTGCTATAATAAAAATTGAAATTATTTGAAATTAAAATCTTAACCCTTATTAGTAAGTTATTACTTTCTTTCAAGAAAAGCATCCCATATGCATGTGTCGAAAAAACAAAACATAACAGAACTCTTACTTTACATTTGATTTTTAGTTCAGTAGATGTAATTACATAATATAATTTATATATATGTATATTTTGCTTCAATCAGATTCTTTTACATTTTGAAAATCACAAACAAACTTTTTTCCATCATCTCCAAAAATGTCTATGAATACAACAACATTAAGTATTTTCGTAACATCAACCAATTGAACATTGTTTTTTTTTTTCTGTACAATATTGATATGAGTTACATCTACACTTAAAAAATTATGGATTAATGATAGATCATCCTGTAATTCCAACTCGGGGTGGGGGTCAACTCTCCAATAACAGCTATCAATGTAGAATACACATACAAATTTCTTTGACACATTCACATTTCTTTGCAAGAATGTAATGAGCTATGCATCCGTACTTGAACTGTTTTTGAACCAAATCATAATATTTAACAGTGTATGTGTTTCTCACTTGCACTCTTGTATAAGCAGTTTAATGCAGTGTGTTTCCCCGCAATGAAATTCTCTTGTAAGACAAGATTTTAACTGGAAAAAACTTTACTTCATTCACAAGTTTATCAAACAAAGTATCTGACAATGTGATATTACTGCTTGCTCCTATCGGGAAGGAAGCAGCAGAAGTTCCAATGTTAGCCTTTGAAGAATTGTTTTTTATGATTCATTTTATCGGCAAGGTGAATTAGATTCATTAATACTCTACATTATTTGGAGTTCAATATTCTGAGATGCATGAAACAGCTCCATAAGAACACTATTTATATTTTCAAACGGAAAACAAGAATATACCCACAGGGGTCCTAGATCTTGAACACATTGTGTAAAATGAAGCAAGGAGTGCATATTCAATGTTTCGTATCGTTCTCCATATAAAGATGGAAACATATGTACAAAGTATGATAAAAGGCTCTGACTTTTCTGTTAATCGACAGGAGAAATACTGTCAAATGCCAATAAATATATTCCTTGCACATAACAGGCAAAATGCATAAAATATTCTTCAGGCAGGATATCACACAGCACAGGTAATGAATAAAACTGAAACCAGGATCGTATTTCTGATGCTTTCCAATATTCAGATAGGGATCTTGGAACACGTGTTAAGACTGATGGTAGCTTTATTTTCAACAATCTTTCATCTATAATGTCTACATATGAAGAAATAGAAAACTTTTCCTTACTATGACTGCTACCAATCCATAATTTAATTAATAATTTTCCTATTAGAACCCCATGCATGTAATCAATTGAAGAAGATTTGACATAATCGTTGGATTTCAGAGTCATTAGAAAAGAAGGTCCTTTAATTCCTTTAAAGGTTTTTCTTCTTTCTGTGGCAATAACTGCATCTTTTAAACAATTACTGGATGTTCTTTCTTCATACATTGACTTTGATGCGTCATAAGGAAATACATGAACGGACCCCCCTGCTGCAGTTTTAAATGTTTCTCCTGGGTGCACACATCGCATGCAGCTGTACTGTCCATTAAATTAATTGCAATTTAAAACTAAACTTTTAGCAGGAAGATCAGCAGTACCACAAATAAGAAAGACTTCTGTTACGACTTTGCAGCCTCCTATTTCATACTCTATCCCCTTAGACTCTAGATTTTTCAAGGACTTCATTAGTGGTTTTGTGAACAAGCTAATAAATGGTTTGGACTCACCAAACCAAAGACCACAGAGAATCATGTTTTTTTTTTCTTTCATCATCCTTTGCTTATAAGGTAATTCATTAATTACAAGATAGAAAGGCCATAATGAGAATTTTGAACTTTTAAAAACTGGAATTCCGTCTGTATTCCAGGTGAATGTTTCCTCATTTCTATTGGCAGCCATAGATGTTAGTAAGATGTTATGTCCTAATGCAACATATGCAATCATGATGTTGTGTACTTTAATACTGTTTGCCGTTTGGTTTTAAATGCAAGATAACCTTCTGTGCCCTATTTTTATGCTCCGTTTATGGGCATTATGTTTTCTAGTCTGTGCGTCCATTCGTTCGTCCATCTGTCCCGCTTCAGGTTAACGTTTTGGTCGAGGTAGTTTTTGATGAAGTTGAAGTCAAATCAACTTGAAACTTAGTTCACATGTTTCCTATGATATGATCTATCTAATATTAATGCTAAATTAGAGTTTTGACCCCAATTGCACGGTCCATTGAACATAGAAAGTGATAGTGCGATTGGGGCGTCCTTGTACTATGGACACATTCTTATTAATTTGTGAAACCTTACAACTTGACTCCTAGGAACCCAGATTAATTCATATATTTAAATGCAGTGGTGAAGTTATTTTATAATATGTGAACTATAATGTAACAGGGAAATTGAATAAGAGTTTTATATTATAAGTTTTCTTTTTTTTTCAGCTCTTGCTATGAAGACTTGTGGACTTGAAAGCAAGACAGTGATATCTGCATTTAACTCCAAAGTAGGAACAATGACCAGAGCACACAAGAAAATGTCTACTGAAACTCTTGAATAACTTGTTAAAAATATCATTGAAAAATTTGTCACGGTAGATAGGGTGTCTTTTTCAGAATATCCCTTCTGGGCATGTTGTAAACATACTTTTTTTATTGAAAAATATTTTACCAAGTATTATATTCAATATACAGCAGAATCATTAAATCATGACCCCCTATTTTTTTATATTTATAAAGTATTCATGGAAAGAAAATATCTCATTATATTGTTAAATGTTTCCTCAAAAAGGACAAATTTAGTTTTCCCTGTTAAACCAGAATTAAACTGTAATTTTATTAGTTTCAATATATTTTAATAATAAAAAACAAGGTCTGTGACCTCCAGTTTTTATAGTACATTAATGACAAAGAAATATTTTACAGAAGTTAAAAAATTTATAGACACCCTTACTACCTAAAGGCAGTATCTGAACAAATTGGTTGTTAATATTAAAAATAAAAGTTGCCTTAACAATTAGACTGTAGTATCAATATTTACCAGTGCGCTGAAATAATGATTTTTTTTGTAGTCAAGAGTAATTTTGTTCGTACCCCTTAGTAATTTTGTTCCCACAAGTGCTTATTTATCTATTTTTAGTTTTACTTGGCTTTGTAAGAGGATGTGTTTTAGTATGTGTGTTATAGGCTGCACACCACACCATTTTACTATTAACCATCTATTATGTTTTTTCATAAAGTGCTGAAGTAGTCCATATATTTAGTTTTGATTTACTTAATCAATATCTGTATCTTCAATATGAAATTTTATATGAGGATGGAAATCCTGATAAAATGAAATGGGCTTCTAATGTTTATGAATTGTTATTTAGTTTTGGAATGAACTATGTTTGGATTTACTAGAATAATATTAAGATATCGTTTAATGTTATGTTTAAAAGACATGCATTAAAGACCAATATCTGCCAAAATGGTCAGCAGATATATATGATTGTGAGAAATTAAGTGTATATAAGATTGATTTTTGTCAAGAGAACTATTGAAGCTGTATGAATAATGTTCACATTCTTTCAAACATATACATTTTTTTTACATAAATGTAGTTCTCTTGGTATATCAGAAAAACAATCAACTTCAACATTCAGTTTCAATATACCACTTCATAGTTTGATACATGCAATGTGTTGAGAACTTCCATTTTATATTGGTATATATCTAGCTAACAGAACAATAAGAAATATTTTTGTCACGTTATTATCGTTCTTGTCCCGATACTTGGAAAGATAAATCTGAAATCATTGGTTAGTTATAATTGTAGAGTTCTCTGCTATCAGTCTTTTGTCACATTGTGAATATATATAATGTATTACCATGTCATGTCATGTATATTAGTCATTTTCATGAACCTCTGATTGTGAAGATAGGTTACGTAACAATTGTGCCCAATGTCACTTTGTTATTTTTTTCTAGGAAAGATTTTGATTATGAAAAAGAGTTTAAATAACATAAAATCAGCTTTTCTACAAATTGTCACTGTTACAACAGAAAAGTTTTCTAGCTGCAGTATAAAAGATTAATAGGATATCAAAATCTTCTGTAAATAAAATTCTGCATACATAAAGTTTGGTCAATAAAATTGTTTTATGTTTTTTGACCTTGTCAGTTGTATATATGAATATGTTTGCAGTTTTGTTGGAAGGGTTGTGTTTGCGGCATACCTGCAGTAAATAATTTAAATAAATTTACATGCATTCTCATAAGGAAAATCATGTGTTTGCGGCTGACTTGCCGCAAACATAATTTGAATGGTAAAATGTTTGCGGCAGATTTGCAGCACATCTGTACCTGCCGCAAATGTTCGCGGAAGGATGTTTGCGGCAGGTTTGCAGCAAAAATGCAGCGATGTTTGCGGTAGGTCTGCAGCAATGTTCGCCTCAAGTTTGCAGGAAACATTCCAAAAATGACATATTTGGTGTTTGCAGCAGACCAGCAGCAAACCTAATTTGCATGGTAAATTGTTTGCGGCAGGTCTGTGGCATTTATGTAGCAAGTATGCCGCAACCTCTTTATTTTTATGGAAAATGTTTGCGGCAAGCAAGCTGCAAATACGCTGCAAATGTTTGCAGGAAGGTCTTTATTTCAGTAAGGGTATATGCCATTTTGTTTTTTCATTGTTGAAATAGTTATTTGTTTTTATGGTGATTAAGATTATATTACAATGTTTACTGCTGTACCCCAATTTTTCACATTTTTACCTATTATGTCTATTAAGTTAGTATTATGACAGTTTTTTTTCCATTCGTTTGATGTGTTTGAGCTTTTGATTTTGCCATTTGAGAACCGACTTTCCGTTTTGAATTTTCCTTGGAGTTCGGTATTTTTGTTATTTTACTTTTTGGTATTTAGTTGTATTAGTATAGGCACATTATACTTCGATGAAGATTATTTGGTTAGCTCTTGATCTGCATAGTACATATGTGTTTGTTTGCAATTAGGTCAATTGATATGCTATGATATCAGTAAGTCTGAGGAATAAAGTAATAACATTTTACCGTTTCGTAATCCAAGCTTCACTATATTTTAATTCTATTGCAATACGTGAGTGACAGATCTCAGAGTTAGCAGTTCATTATGTCAAACTTACTGTGGTTTTCAATGTCTTCTACATAATTTGTGAATGCTGCATTAAAGATCCACGTGTTATCAATTCCACACCGTGGGTTACAGCCATAAAAATTGTTCTACCTATATGTTATAAAACGAAATCATAGGATGCATTATATATCTATAAGCCAAATGTGTATTCTCTACTATACTATTCACATTTTCAGTTTACAGTTCGTATGTGCATTTGATTGGTGTTTCTGGAGTACATATACACTATAATATCCGCTGTTCTGTTGTAATAATGCAATGGTTTATACTTTATATGTCAGAGTTCTCTCTTAAGAATAACGGGTTTTTAGCTCACCTGGCCCAAAGGGCCAAGTGAGCTTTTCTCATCACTTGGCGTCCGTCGTCCGTCGTCGTCGTCGTCGTCGCCGTCGTCGTTAACTTTTACAAAAATCTTCTCCTCTGAAACTACTTGGCCAAATTTAACCAAAGTTGGCCACAATCGTCATTGGGGTATTTATTTTTAAAAAATGTGTCCGGTGACCCGGCCAACCAACCAAGATAGCCGCCATGGCTAAAAATAGAACATAGGGGTAAAATGTAGATTTTGGCTTATATATCTGAAACCAAAACATTTAGAGCAAATCTAACATGATATAAAATTGTTTATCAGGTAAAGATCTATCTGCCCTGAAATTTTCAGATGAATCGGACAACCCGTTGTTGGGTTGCTGCCCCTGAATTGGTAATTTTAAGGAAATTTTGCAGTTTTTGGTTATTATCTTGAATATTATTATAGATAGAGATAAACTGTAAACAGCAATAATGTTCAGTAAAGTAAGATCTACAAATAAGTTGGCATTACCAAAATGGTTATTTGACCCCTTAAGGAGTTATTGCCCTTTATAGTCAATTTTTAACCATTTTTCGTAAATTTTTGTAATCTTTTACAAAAATCTTTTTCTCTGAAACTACTTAGCCAAATTTAACCAAACTTGGCCACAATCATCATTGGGGTATCTAGTTTAAAAAATGTGTCCAGTGACCCGGCCAACCAACCAAGATGGCCGCCATGGCTAAAAATAGAACATAGGGGTAAAATGTAGATTTTGGCTTATATATCTGAAACCAAAGCATTTAGAGCAAATCTGACATGATATAAAATTGTTTATCAGGTCAAGATCTATCTGTCCCGAAACTTTCAGATGAATCGGACAAGCCGTTGTTGGGTTGCTGCCCCTGATTTGGTAATTTTAAGAAAATTTTGCAGTTTTTGGTTATTATCTTCAATATTATTATAGATATAGATAAACTGTAAACAGCAATAATGTTCAGCAAAGTAAGATCTACAAATAAGTCTACTTGACCAAAATGGTCAATTGACCCCTTAAGGAGTTATTGCCCTTTATAGTCAATTTTTAACCATTTTTCGTAAATTTTGTAAATTTTTGTAAATTTTTACATAATATTTTTCACTGTAACTACTGGGCCAAGTTCCTTATAGATAGAGATAATAGTAAGGAGCAAGAATGTTCAGTAAAGTAAGATCTACAAACACATCACCATCACCGAAACACAATCTTGTCATGAATCCATCTGTGTCCTTCGTTTGATATGCACATAGACCAAGGTGAGCGACACAGGCTCTTTAGAGCCTCTAGTTTGTTATTAGCTTAGATATCATTATGATATCTAATATCTAATACTATTAATTATGATTTTAACCTTTTTTTACATGATTTCCAAAGCATCAGTAAATACAGGTGAGCGACACAGGCTCTTGAGAGCCTCTAGTTTTTCTTCGTGTGAACACTTGCTATTGTTTCTTATGTATCCGTAAGACATCATTATATGTTTAAAGTATCGTCCACGTGGATTTCCTAACCCTTTAATTTGAGTGAATATGAATATGGTTTTCAAGGGAAAAGGATAGGCTATACTGTTTTTGGTGAAAACATTACATTTATAAAAAATGAAATAGTTCAAAACATAACACAGAAAGGGGAGTCGAAGCGACATGAAACATTTTTAAACAAGGCTAGGATAGAACGCATGTGCTCGCCTCTGAAGGGTCAGAAAAGCGCTTCAAATACTAAATTAATAAATTTGATTTTCATTTACAAGCACTGGCTCAAAAACACTGTTGGTTGACTGTTAGTATCTAGGGATATTTTCAGCTCAGTTCAGTTCCGTTGACAAATTAAGAAACAATTTAAAAACATAGGTTCCAACTCCTTCAGGCAAAGTTGATCAAGTTGAAATAGATTTTTAGGCTTTAATAGCCGTATAGTTTCTCACCACTTTACATCCCTGATTTTCAGATATTTGAGTTTGGGCATTCCCGATGAAGGCAAATATTTCAGAAAAGATCTTCAGACGCAAGAAATATATAAAGGATTATTTCCATTTATTGTTGAAAACTTTATGTAGACATCTGGATGATTTTAAATTATTTCGGGGCTGTTGTTGAATAGTCGTGTAGCCAACATCAGCTTTTATTCATTACATTTGTTGATTTCTTATTAAGAAGAATCAATATCTTTTCCTGACATTCTCACTACCTTAAAGGGTTAAACTCATTGATTTTCTTCAAATATCATATTTATTTGTTAATTAATTTTATTAAATATTGTTATTATTATTTGTATAATAGTAAGAAATCATAATTTGCTACGTTGTGGACCCTCTTTGTACCTAACGTTGTATTCACAACTAGGAAATCGAAAGTAAACTGTTCTAGATAAGTTTAATTGTAATGCAGGAACATGAGGAAGTTAATCCCGGATGAAACCAGTGTACGTTGAATAAAGGTCAGTAACTTATAAGTAGGTTACTATTGTTTTAAAGATGTTTAATTAAAAATACAACATTTTGTGTTGTATTTTTAACTAAACATCTTTAAAACAATAGTAACCTACTTATAAGACACATTTTACTGAGAACCTGTTCGAGTTTAATTCAAGGAAAACACTGGGGCCATAACAACAACACAGCGGGATCATATCTTTTCCAGGAAAATAATCAAGGACTTTAATTTATTTCTTCTGAAAAGTTAGTAAAATAAAACACATTATCACGTAGGCAAAGCGTCTGAACAGCTACTTCAGGTAAGAATTTAAATCTTCTAAAGCCGAATACTATTACTACTAGATACGCTGAAGTAACAATGCTTCAACCTTTATCTACCAATGGTTAGGATTTCAGTAAACTCTACACCGTATTGAAAAGTTTTTGCTGTTCTCCGAACTATCGATAGCATTTTGTCAATTTTATCGACAAATATCAATTAATATGGAGATTACAGTTTCACGATTTTTGTCTGAAAAAGACCGACTCCTGATATGCATATATCCCTTTTCCTCGTGAATTCAGAGTAGAGGCTTGCGACTGACAATTTATGTATGCGACGTTAGCGGCCGGTTCGTTATTCGTTATTCGAGTTTCAATATCCAACGGGCACCAACAACCGATTCGATATTTAAAGAAGAATTTGTGGATTCCGAAATATTTTGCCTTCAATATGTACGAAGAGCTCAAAGTGCCAGTTCAAAATCAAAATCTGTTGCAAAAGAGAACCAGGCGCCGCTGAAATGACAGTGAGTCTTTCCGGATCAATGTCTATATATTTGGATTACAGTTAGGGTAGTCAACGATATCAATACTATCAAAGTAATATAATTGAACAATTTTACTATCGACATGTACAGGAGATTTAAAGAGTTATCTTATTTTAAAAAAATCAACGAAAATCAACAGGCCAAATGCGTTAAATAGACCTTCCTGATCTTATGACCGACATGAAATTTTGCACATTACAAAATATGTACGTATTTAAGATAATATATTTCTTGATAATACTTCAGATATGATCTGCATCTATACCTAGTCTAAGGGATAGCAAAAGTTCATTCACATTGAAACACTAAGGTGGTCTCAGGGTCAAGTAAGCTGTCTCCAGTAGTCTTTTGCTGTATATTTTGAATATCAAACTGGCTTTTTGAGCCCTCTCCCCCCTCGTAAATATCGAAGTCAAGAAAATTTACCAAATCCATATTGATATCATTTGTATTTATATGTTAGCTTACTATATGCATAATATTAAGAGGATTGAAATATAACGAAGGTCTATCCAACGGCTTGGGACATTTTACTTGTACATTTTTTATATCAAGTCAATTGAAATTATCTCTTTTTGGCTTTCCATAGTTATTTTCATCGTTACTAGAGTAAAATTGAGAATGGAAATGGGGAATGTGTATAAAAAGACAACAACCTGACCCTAGAGCAGACAACAGCCGAAGGCCACCAATGGGTCTTCAATGCAGCGAGAAACTCCCGCACCCGGAGGCGTCCTTCAGCTGGCCCCTAAACAAAAATGTATACTAGTTCAGTGATAATGGACGTCATAGTGTCCGTTTGTTTTTGTTTTTAAAATTGTTATAATTATCTATATATCATAAAGAGATAATTTGCTTTACGTAAGGGTTTATATTTGTACAACGATAATCCATGATGACGTGCAGGGGTCACAAAACGATTTCCTACATGTCGTTTTACATCCAACATTCATGTATTTATTTTTTATTGTTTCTGTTATGGTTTCGGTTGGATAATGTGTTATGTCTTATCGTTTGTAGTTCAAATAATTATAAAATAGCCTTTCAGTACCATCATTGTCATGAAAATTGTTAAGTCTGGTATTGTGAAAATAATTGTATAAAGCTCGAAATTGCATGTTCGTTACGTAAGTGCGTCAGCGTTTGTGATGTCCTGTGGTGTCTGTCGTTGATGGAAGATGTTCGTTGTTGTTCTGCGGTTTGCATGTTGTGTCGAATATCATTTTATTTGTTTGTGCGTTTCTCTGTGATGAGTGTTCTTGCGTATGTTTGTGCTGTATTTCTGTCACGTAGTGTTGTCATTTTAGCGATATTTGTTAACATTGTCATATAAGCGGGAGGTTTGGCTAGCCATAAAACCAGTTTCAATCCACCATTTTTTCTTAAAATGTCATGTACCAAGTCAGGAATATGGCAGGTTTTATCAAATAGTTCGTTTCAATGTTTGTTGGCTTTTGTTTTGTTGCATTTCAGTGTTCCTGTTGTTCCTTTGTTTTCCTCTTATAGTTGATGTGTTTCCCTCGGTTTTAGTTTGTAACCCGGATTCGTTTTCTCTCAATCGATTGATTACTTTTAAACAACGGTATACTACTGTTGCCTTTATTTATTCCTTTAAACTTAGAACATCAATTCTACATAATCTAATATTCTATCAAATAGAGCTCGTTTACAAATAAGAAAATGTGGTATGATTGCGAATGAGACAACTGTACACCAGAGACCAAATGACATGGAAGTTGAAAACATATAGGTCATCGCACATGATAAATAATCTCTTGAATTTCGAGCACCAGAAGATATGAATATAGTATTTTATACAATATATTAGCGAACAATATTGACATAATATTGTAAAAATGGTTTGTAAACGAAATGTGAACTGATCAGAGCAAAAAATTGATTAAAAGAAAATATCAGAAGATCAATTGTTTTTGTTTGTTATGTGTGTAGTGTAAATACAGCACAAAATAAAATAGGTTTACCAGCAGAAGAAAGGCGAAATACCAAATGCACATTCAAATTCATAAATCGAAAATGAATTGAAAACTTCATGCCAAAAAAAGAAAAAGAAAAAAAAAAACAAACATTAGTATACAAAACACAACATAGAAAAACTAAAGACTGAGCAACACGAACTCCACTCGAAACCGAGGGTGCTTTCAGGTGCTTCGGAAGGGTAAGCAGATTCTGCTCCACATGTGACACCCGTCGTGTTGCTCATGTAAGTACAAACCCGGTGATAAGGCTTATTCAGTAGGTCACATTCAGGGCGGGATAGTGGTTACGACGATTTGAACATATCCGTCGTCACCTGTGATCATTCCATGACGATCAAACAACTCATGATGGGTTCGGTAAAAATTTGGAAGAGATGATTTCAACTTCACCACTTGAACTCTTGAAATAATAGCTTCTTTGTAAGCAGCAACCCTCTATCAAAATACCGCACAATATTTTGCGCAACCTTATATATAGATATTATTCGAAATATACACTAACATAGCTCAACATGATTGATTCATATCCTCAAAAAAGATAAAATACAACACAAATGAAAATATATACTGAGAGGTTGGAGAGAAGATTATTATTTTATTGATAGACAGTCAAAAGAGAGGCGAAAGATACTAAAGGGACATTCAAACTCACTAGTCGAAAATAAACTGACAACACCATGGCTAAAAAGAAAAAGACAAACATACTACAGTACACAAAACACAACTTAGAAAACTTAAGACTGAGCAACAGAAACCCTACCAAAAACTGGGGGATCTTATGTGCTCCGGAGGGGTAAGAAGATCAAGCTTCACATGTGGCACCCGTCATGTTAGTAAAACCTGGTGATGAGTCTAATTTGATAGGTCATATTCGGAAAAAAAGGGGACGAGATTGAAGCTACGACAGTTGGAACATATTCGTTGTCATCTGTGAAACGGTTATTCCATAAAGGTCAACCACGTGCTCATGTAGCTCTGTAGCTCATTCGGGTAGAAATTATTAAATCTCATTCAACAGAACTACACGAAGATGCAAACATTTAAATTTTAAACCTGGTATCTTCTGTAAGCTACTATTGCGTATTAAATTTTATTTGTTTTTTTCTCAATCGATTTATGAATTTCGAACAGCGGTATACTACTGTTGCCTTTATTTAAAGGGTTACTCCTTACAAAAATAGTTCAAAACAAATGTTGAAGAAAAGCCTATCAAATTTTCCATTCGTTTTGTGTGTTTGAGCTTTTTATTTTGCCATTTGATAAGGAACTTTCCGTTTTGAATTTATTTAGGAGTTCGGGATTTTTGTTATTTTTTAAATCCATTGACGTATCTCTTTCGTGAACTTTGTCCTTTCTCGGTTTCGGATTAAATGAACATGCTATGAATATTTATTCTTGCGTTAGAAAAAAATGTTTATCTAGTTGGCTACACATGCACCGACCAACATTTACGCCTATTAAGTGGCATACCAGAAGCAAGATTTCTGGCATTATGCAGAAGAGACTGCATGTTTGATAAATCAGGTAGGTTTCCTAAATCACGTTTTGAACTGGAAATTTCATTTTATGTTCAAAGAAAAGTTATTGGCTGAAATATGAAACATAAGTGATGAGTGAATTATCATTCTCCTGGTTTGGCCGTATTTGGCTGTTCCTCTTTTTTGTGATTCTAAACGTAGGCAGTCTAGAAAACACTGCACAAACATTTCAGATCGAGCAACATATAAGACTATTTACTTTTTGGGGTTGAAGGTTATTTGACATCAGTTTGACTCTTTTAAGATATTGTGTTCTTGGATGGATTTTGCTATTGATGTCGATATTACATTTGTTCGGTACACATATCAAACGTAACAAATTACCGCACACGATGTGCCAATAGTTCTTCTTCAGTGATGCTTGAGTCCAAAAGTTTTGAAAATGAAAACCTTAAACCAACTTTGAAAAGCTGATATATCAGAAAAGGACTAAACGTATAGCTAAAACGAGAAAAGAAATGAGAGAGTTACATTCACTGAATTTATGTATCACAATAAGCTCGTGTATAGTTGTAACATTTTGCATTGGTGTTATCTTTGAAAGTACACATTTGTTTCAGTTATATATCTATATTTCCGATATTCAAGTTGTTCGAAAACGAACTTTGAAGAGAAGTTTTATTGCTTATCGGTTTACAACATATATGATATTATAAGTGTGTTTTCATAAATCACAATCTTAACATATTTTCAACCCTTTTCAACATTTTCAACATTTCTGCATATTATTTTGAAAAGAAATATTCTAGACTAGAGGTAACCAAAACAACAAAATTTATCAGCAATTCAAGATCTACAAAATATCCATTTGACTAAAATCATTAATTGAATTGTTCGTGTCCTTGTAGAAGTTATTGCACTTGAATGATAATTTAATGTAAATTACCTCTTTTCATACTGGTATATTAAAAACTATTCTCAATATTTTAAAGACACTGAACATTAAAACATAGATATGCAGGGCATGGTATAAACAAATAAATCACATGCAAAAAAACTGTCTTTAGACTTTTGTGAGGAATTATTGCTATGTAACTACTTTCATTTTTGTTTCAAAGATATTCACCTCTGATAATATTGCACAAATTGATTTAAACTTTATTTGTTATGTATAGTCAGGGGTGAAAGTTAAAACAATTACTTTTAAAAATAAATGTAATCGTTATTTATATTTACACATTCATATGTGACATTGTGAGACAATATCAGAGCTAACAAAGGCTGTTTAACCTTTGAAGGGATATTACTATGAAAATAAATGAATTGTATAACTTAATATACAGTACGGTATATGACCATTAATAAAGGCTGACAGCGACCTTCTACTGTTAACATCAATTTCCTTTAATCTGGTTGATAGATGTCTCATTTGTACATGTAGTATTCATATGTTCACAAATATGTTCTATAAAATAACAATAAGGAGATAAAAGACCAGTATCATTACTTCAATTGCAACTCCATTATCTCAAGCTTGAGATAATATGTTGGTTTGATTGTTAACATTTTCATCCACAATTATGAACAATTTTAAGTTGGTCAGATATTCATGGAAAAGAAGGTTTTTCTATGGTGTTTTTAGCATCACATCAGAAAATTTTAAGTATCAACTGTCATTAGGAATGTAAGGATGACTGGCATTAAATTGAGGTGATTCATAAGTCCCAGATTTTTAAACTTGTGTATTGATACCTTTTATTTTTCTTTTATATTTGGTCATTGACTTTGTCATTATACCTTGAATTTAGGTACATTTGTATATATCCCACTACAAACATAACTGAAACTGAAGCTAATGTTTTGTCATATAAAAAAAAACCAAATCCATGAGCGGATGCAGTTTGTGAACCTATATCAAAGAGATGTGCGCACACGTTTCTGCTTACTTCCGAGCCTTTTGACTGCACTTACCACTTTTAGTTAGACTGAAGAGCATTACGAGCTATTCAAAACAGCTAGCATTTATCTTCGTCTACAGCTATAATCCTTACCCGTTAATCCGACGGGTGTTACATGTGGAACAGCCTCTGCTTACCCGGATCACCGAAGATTTCCCCAATGTTTTTTTCTGTGGGGTTCGTGTTGCTTAGTCGTTAGTGTTTGCCATGTATTGTCATTTGTTTTCGACTCATGAATTTGAATATACCTTTTATATCTCCCGCCTCTTTTGAATGAAAACACTCAAATTTATAGTTGAAAAGGAATGCAATTAAAATTGTAAAGTGACATGTTTATGGTAGGCAGATTATTGTCATAGAAATATACGACTACGTTTACCTAATCTTGACGAAGGCGTGAGGTGCACCATGATCCCCCTCTATTATAAACACCATATATAGCCATTAAATAAATGTTAGAAGATTGTATAGCTAGTTTGAAAGTTATCAAATTTGAAATGTGAGTCAAACAATGTTATGTCATTCTGAACAAATCAGGAAGGAAACAAAACAAGTGGAGGAAAATGAGTTAAATTGATTACATTTTTACAATTACAATTTAACAATTATAGGTCAAAGTACGGACTTCATTACGGAGCCTTCGCTCACACCGAACAGCAAGCTATAAAGGGCCCCAAACTGACTAGTGCAAAACAATTCAAACAGAAAAAACCATGGGTCTAATCTATATAAAAACGAGAAACGAGAAACACTTATGAACCACACCAACAAACGACAACCACTGAACAACAGGCTTCGGACTTAGGACAGTTGCATAAAAATGCAGCGGGTTTAAACTTTTTAACAGGCGCCAACCTGCATCCTAACCTACATGCATTGAAATGTGGTTCATTTGGAAAACATGCAGCAGAAATTGAAAGAGTTAAAGTTTAGATTGTATAGATTTTTCTTGCATTTTGAACCCTCTCTATAAGGTATATTCTGTCTTCGAATATGATTGCAAAATTTGCATTTTGTATACGCACTTTCTACTTATCCCAATATAGCAGTATATTCTAAATTCATTATTATTCAAGTAAGAACACAGCATATTATTGTAAAATATAAAGAATGCACCAGTCTGAGTATGTTTGCACTTGCAAGAGTAACTATCAAGCAATAAGGATGCCATAAACAAGAATTTCACCGATGATGTATATTTTTCAATGTTACATTGCAGCATAAAAAGCCAAAGCCTGTTGGACAGACCAGGGAACGTTTATCTATCTTACCACAGAGAGGAATGAAAGCTTATGAAAGTTTTATTAAAGCGCTCTGTGAAACAGGGAATAGAGAAGTTGCTGATTACTTGATAGAGAAGGATGGCTCTAAAAGAAATGAAGTAAATTCAGAAAATTCAAGAAAACCAGATACTTCCTTGTCAAAGCCTAAAGATGGCAACGGTGATACACAGAAGACAGAACATCAATACTCCGAAAATCCAGAGAAAACAAACAAATTAGAATCACCAAATATACAAGGTACGACAAATATGAGATGGAGAAGAAATGGGAAAAAACCCTGCATTTATTTTTTCAGCATTATATTGATTTAAAAATTGTTAACTGAACCTCCATATTAGCTTTTACATGGGATGTCAAACTTGGTATGTTGCTTTGAAAGTATCATATTTTTTTTGCATAACTCTTGAGTAAGGAATATTAATATTTTGATGAATAAGATCTGAACAAAATTTACATCCTTTTCCTGAAATACACCAGAATCATATCTCGACTTAAAAAAAATCATAGAATCTGTGGTTTTGTCTTCGGAGAAATAAATCAAAATATAAATAAAAAAATACTAATTTGTACTTTAAATTGTGAAATATCAGGAAACAAGCATCAATTCCTCCTTTTATTAATCTTCAAAGCTAATGATTCAAATAATTTAAACTTCATGTCATCATAATCAATATGATCGTACCAATATTTGATATTCATACAGTCATTAACTAAAAAGTGAAATACTAGTAATAAAAATACCGAACTCCAAGGAAAATTCAAAACGGAAAGTCCCTTATTAAACGGCTTAATCTAATTAAGTGTTGTCCCGATCATTATCGTTCAGTGTGTAAGATAAAGGCAAGAGTAGTATACCGCTGTTCAATAGTCAAAAATCGATTAAGAGAAAACAAATCCGGGTCACAAGCTCAAACACATCAAACGAATGGAAAACAACTGTCATATAAATAAGTCATATAAAATTATGATAATAATTTTTATACTAATACTGCATCTCTAAATAAAGGCAACAGTAGCATACCGCTGTTCAATAGTCATAAATCGATTAAGCGAAAACAAATCCGGGTCACAAACCAAAACCGATGGAAAAGACATCAACTATAAGAGGAAAACAACGGAACAACAGAAACACTGAACTGCAACAAAAACAAACGACTACATATATAGAAACGGACTATATGATAAGAACTGCCAAATTCCTACCATGGTACATGACATTTTAAGAAAAAATGGTGGGTTGAACATGTTTTTTTGATAGTCAAACATCCTACTTATATGGCAATGTTAAAAATACCGCTAAAATGACAATATTACGTGACTATAGGAATACAGTATAAATAAACTCAAGAACACTCAGGACAGAGAAACACATAAACGAATAATATAATAGTACATTACAACATGTAAACCACAGAATAACAACGGACACCTCCCATGAATCCACGACAGCACACCAGGACACCACAAACTAATTATAACCTATGCGTCACACGATTGTATTAACGCAACAAAAAGTGACGTTTTTTTTGTGACGTTTATATCATCACAGGTACATTTCTAAAAACAGAATAGATTTGTTTTATTGTATAGACACGTTCACCTACGAAAGAAAGTTTAAATATCAGTAGCAACACATACCATACAAATTATCTATATCAATGGGTATTATAAACAATATTTATTAGTGATGCATATTTTAGTTTATCATAGAATGTCTAGGGGCTGAATGAAATAAGAAAAAAAAAGTGTTTATATTTTCAGCATAATCATATAGAACATATTCATAACTTTCGTTCTTGTGTTTTTTTTTTTTTTTTAATTGTTGTTTGTATCTTAGTCGTATTTCGTTTTTATCCATGGTATCGTCAGTTTGTTTTCGACTCATGAGTTTGAATATCCCTTTGGTATATTGGGCCTCTTTTCGATGATATTAAAAACTATAAAAACGGTAAAAATGTCCTTCCTAGATTTAGATATTTAAGTTTTACACAAACTCTACACAAAAAATTAGGACAAATTGGACGATTATTAGTTCCCTATTGTTAATGTTCCTTTTTTTGGACAGTGATATTCCTTTAGCACCATCTTACAGTGTTTATGTATTTCAACTAGTTCGCTATTCCCGTGTCTGTAATGAGGTTTTGGATTTCAATGAACGTGATCTATGCATTATTGGTAAATTATTAAGTCAGGGCTTCGTAATCACAAATTTCCTGAAACCTTAACTAAATTCTTCCATAGATATAAATATTTGGTCTGGCAGTTTGGCTGTACCTGTAGAATACGTTTTTCAGACGGGATATCACATCATAATGTTGAGAGATGTTGTCAACTGAGCCCGGAAATATAGATACAATCCTGGTAAACTTATCGATCAATTAAAAAGACTTTTTGGATGTTGGGTGTGTACTGATTGATATTTTAGCCTTAGATTCATGATTTTTTTAATTAGATATAATTAAGCTGACCTAGTTGTTAGTAACTGCTAAAACTCTCAGATCTGCATTTTGTGTCTTTTTTGTTATGGGGGAATTTTAATTTCATTTCCGCGTCCGGTCTGTGTTTTTGTTACTTGTTTTTTCTGCTTTATATCAATCTGATAAGTTGAGCCCTTTTGGACAGATCTGTATAGTTTGTTCTCATGTTGTACTGTTACACTCCTGTTCAATGTTAGGTGGAGGGTTGGGCGCCAGCAAACATGTTTAACCCCACCATATTCTGTATGTGGCCGTCCCACTTCAGGAGCCTGTAATTCAGAGGTTGTCGTTTGTTGCTGTATATCATATTTGTTTTTCGTTCATAAATCAGGCCGTTAGTTTCTCGTTTGAATTGTTTTACATACAATTTGTCATTTCGGAGCGTTGTATAGCTGACTATGCGGTATGGGTTGTGTACATTGTACAAGGCAATATGGTGACCTATAGTTTATAACTTTTGTGTCATTTGGTCTCTGGTAGAGATTTGTTTCATTGGCAATCATACTACATCTTTTTTTATGTCAGTCAGTCAGAATTCTTTTAACCTTGACCTTGATCTTGACCTTGATGTCATTTACATGGATCATAATAATGTTAGGTTTTTGTGATACGTTTAGCTTAAGTAAAGGCAACAGTAGTATACCGCTGTTCGAAACTCATAAATTGATAGAGATAAAAACAAATCCGGGTTACAAACTAAAACTGAGGGAAACGCATCAAATATAAGAGGAGAACAACGACACAACAAAAACACAACATTAAAAATGTAACACACACAGAAACGAACTATAATATAACAATGGCCATTTTCCTGATTTGGTACAGGACATTTTAAGAAAAAAATGGTGGGTTGAACCTGGTTTTATGGCATGCCAAACCTCCCGCTTTAATGGCAAAGTCAAACACAACACCAACACGACAACATCACATGACAGGACCACAATACAAATAAATGGGAGAACATATAGGACAAAGAAACACACGAATAATAGCTAACAAAAGGTACTAGGCTTAAAATTCAATACGCCAGACGTGCGTCTCGTCCACACAAGACCATCCAGTGACGCCCAGATGAAAAAAGCTTGAAAGCCAAAACAAGTACAAAGCCGAAGTGCACCGAGGACCAAAACTTCCAAAAAGTTGCGCCTAACACAGCCAGGGTTTTCTGCCTGGGACAAGAACATCCTTATTATTTAGAATAATTTATAATTTTGCAAACAGTAAATTTTATAAAATGACTATATAATAGATATACATGATAAAACCGAAGTGGGGACTAACTACAGAATAAAAACGGATACATTACACAAAACAACTTAATCCAACATATAAAAATACACAGCCGAGTTAGCCAAAACATCAACGCACAAAGTGACGTCACATTTGAAATTCTAAAAAAACACACAAAGTGACGTCACATTTGAATTTGTAAAAATATTTCCCAAAAATAAGATAGGATCAGGATTGATTCAAGATTAGATTTGTAATACTGACATTACATTTATGAATAACAATGAAAATTACAATACTTATTAATATCAAATCGTGGTAGTAATTAGATAATTAATTGTATCATCTAGCTATGTCGGTGTTTCTTTTGAATCAAACTGTAAACCAAATATATCGTATAAATTTCGTTGAACCAAACTAAAATCTAATAAATGAAGGGGTGATTAATTATCTTTACCATAACACACGAATATAACAGAAAAGACGTTAAAACATTTGACAAAATCCGACGAGAATAACAAATATAACATAAAAATTAAATACATGAATTCGGGATAGAAAGGTTCCGTGACACGTCTTATAGCAATACGGTTTCACACTCAGCAAAACAGTCACAATCGGGAATAAGTCACGTTCGGTAATTAAAAGATCGACGACGTAATGACAAACCACAATCTAACACGTGGTAAAAATGTCCTTAGTTAGTTTGGACAAAGACACATCGTATGGACTAACCAATTCGTGATGGTGTCCGTAAAATTTACGGAGTGTCATTTTTAATCTGTCCTCCTCATAACTTTGTTGGAGCAGTTTCTGTGTAAGGAGCACACTCCCGTATATGAAGTTCGTTTAGTGTGAACAAGCACGAGAATAACGTATCAATTGAGATATGTAAACACCATACGAAGGGGCAGAAGGTATGTTACTGCTGAGAAATGGGAAATTGATAATTGGGAAGTTGAAATCGTCCCGTTTATCATAGATTAGTAACCTTTACTAGTATCTTTTCAACATAAAATCAATTATGACAGCAAAGCAAACTAAATGATTTGTAAGTGTTACAGCAAAAAGTACTTTAAAATAGATATGGCGAAAATATTCTTATTTGGGTAGTTAATTTTTACACAGTAACTCAGTTGAATATTGTTACAACAAAGGAGTGTCGAGAATGAACATGAATCTTTAAGATTGTTCTTATATCTGCTATTTTTATTCTTTGATTGGGCAGTAATGCTCTTCGTGGTTTTACAATCTAAACCACAAAATGTAAGACATACATTACACGTTGTACAATAATTGTTTTGTTATTTTGTCAATTTGTTTAGGAGAGATGATTTATCGCAATTAGTTTGCAAGTATTGCAAATTGTACAGTTTTGTAGCGCAGAAACAATTATAAACAATACTCCTGGTGTAATCAAAAGTCGCTGTATGAAATGTTGTTTGGTAGGACAGTATATCTTGTTATGTTCAACTTGTAGATTGGCAAGATTTACTCAACGGTTTGCCATCTGTGAAGAAACGTGATATAGTAAAGTGCAGTGAAGACTCATTCACACAGATTTGTGAAAGCAAAAAGGGAAAGGTAATTAGAAAACTAAACAAAGCTGAGAAAAGCTGTTACATGTAACATGAAACAATTGTCCGATTTAGGGATTATGTATTATCTTACTCTTGTAACACAGGGGGCTACTAAAAACTATGTACATGCCGTGGGAAATAAGAACAAATGTTTTACCTTTATGAAATGAGATAAGAGGTTAGTATTTGAAGAAAAAAAAAAAAAAAAACTATGGTCCGCGTATTCAAAGTATCTACTAGTAAATGATATAATAAATCGTCCAAATTTAAACAAATCCCCTGTCAGATGTGAATCCATGTAAACACAAGGATGAAACAGTGTCAGGAACAAAACTATTCAGTACAGAGAAACTGCAGTTTCAGTTTTGCACCCTTTCATTCAATATTTCGTTTGCCAATTAATCAACAAAATTAGGTTCAATAAAATAACCTACAATAAAACGGTGAACTTCTGGTATTTTTTTTATTATTAGGTTTACCATATGACAGGCAAAAAGAAAGGAAAAGTGTTCACTATATCCAATGTTCAATGTTCTGATCAGAGCACAGACGCAAAAGCAGTAAACAGGTGTGGAAGCTGTGTGGACTTTGATAAAACTTCTCTTTCACAACTGTTTAATTATATGCAGTATGAATCAAAACAGAGTTATACAAAAAGAGATATTTCAGAAGAGGTATATCATAATGTTCAGTATTTAGAATTACTGTAAAGTAAATATGCACGTTGAAGGCAGTGCTGTTGTCAATATGTATGATTGAATACCTAATTTTATCAAAAGTCTTTATCTCAATGAAAAACAAATTAAAACAAAAAAAAATATTACAAAAGAAGAAGAAGGCTAACATGTGTTTGCAGGTCAGCTATTCAGGGTCAAGAATACTCTAGCTTAAGGTCTGTTCATCTATTCAGCTGGCACTATTTAGTGCAAATATCGATAAATGTAATCATTTGTTTTACTGGACTTACGAAGTACTGGAACCAATATTTAGGTTAATATGACGAATCACGTTTTAATATCGTAGTCGTTTGCATCTTCTTTTGTTAGGTAAAGTATCAGTTGCTGCAATGCAAAAGTAAATTTGGCATCTTTTTATACTTTTTTCAACAGGATATGAAGACATTTCTTGCTAAGCAGTTAGACAATGAAGATAATTCAACTTTTGATAGTTTAGTTATAGTTTTTTTCTCTGGTGGAATGGAATTTAAACCAGATTTCATATATGACAAAGATGGCAAGGAAATTGACAGAGATGGCATACTTGAAATGATCCGACAATCGAAAGCTTTTAAAGACAAACCAAAAATTGTCATTATCAGAACAAATGATTTTCAAGGTATGTAAACTTCATTTTATTGTATGATGTGTTATTACATGTTACAGTTAGGCGAAACTGTTTACTATTTTTAAATATTTTACTATTATCTTACCTCCTATACATTTCTAGGAATATGATTGATTAAAAGCGACCGCGTGGAGACCGTGTATATTTAATATAGGGTAAGTAGGCGTGGTTTATTTTAATACACGGTTAGTAGTGGTGTTACGTCCCTTTATAACAAACAACACGCCGTTGAGGAAAAATCTGAAAAGTTTCGCCCGTACAACAGATGAACAAATTGATGATGAACGATTGAAATAGTTAAACAGAAAGAAAAAAGTGTATTGGGATATTTTCCCTCAGTTTATTGTTATATTGTTATTGGTTTTGTTTTCATCAGAATTATGTTCCGATCAGTCAACAATCTTATTTTAACTTTTTAGGGGCCTCGATGGCCGATTGGTCTTAGTAGTCCAACTACTGTATTACTAGCCTGTCAGCACTGAGGATTTTTTAGTTCGAACACCACATGTAGATGGTGTGCTCAACGCAGATCTTTATTGACAAGAATTGTCAGTTTTCTTGCCAAAGATCGGTGGTTCTCTCCAATCACGCCGGCTTCACCCACTAGTAAAAAGTAAATGCCATAAAAATAGCCAATAGTGCTAAAATTGCTTTAAACACCAACCGATTAATCAATATTTTAACTTTTGTATTGATTGTGTTCTCGGATTAACAGATTTTTTGGTTCTTTACTTTCTTTGTTATTCAAAAACTTCTGGGTTAATATTTAATTTATAAGTAAAAGGCAATTCTACATGACATTTATAATTGCCTCTTAATACATCAATGCATCATATTATCTATCACAAGTCAATAAATTTTACCTAAATTTCAACTTATATTATCTCGACAAGTTGTTTTGGACTTATCAATGTGTTGACTGTCTATTTTTGCCATTCAGCTGATCATTTAATGTAAAAACATTATCAAAATTAGATGATTTTTTACATCGACGTGTCCAGTTAGTGGTCTCCTGAACACCTCCGTCGATAAAATGGGGCTGCAGTTTCCTTTAGTGGTCTACATCTCCCTCAAGTACACAAAAACACAATGCAGAGTTCCTTACCTATATCACTATGGGGAGCTTATATACCCTTATCTAAAACACCAAACCTAAGGGTTGCCAGTTGTTTCACATAATTTGGGCTTGACTCTGTTTTGCCAAGTCTTATCCCTTTTTGACTGACCTATCCATGCGTCCTGATCAGCAACCATTCCAACAGTGACCTGCTTGGGATTTCTGTTTGGGTTCACTCCCAGTTTTAACACCCATTTTGGTTCATCCTTCCTTGTCTCAGGTGGTCTACACCTTCCAGTCATTATAGTCCCCTCGAAAGTAAATTCCTCTCAGGAGGCAGGAATCTATTTTAATCTCAATTCACTAGCGGCAGGTTTTCACAATCTCAGATCTTTAGATATCAGAATAGTCATTTTATCTTTTATTTTGAAGATTATGTCCAATTACTGACTGAGTGTAGATTTGCATGGCGGTATGCATAGGAGGAGACGAACCCTTTGTACGCACCAGGTCTCGCTATTTTTGGAGGAGTTCATTCTCTTTCCTCAGTTTTTGTTGTAACCTTGATTTTTCTTTATGATTCTTGAGATTTGAACATCAGTAAACTTGTGATTCCTTAATTTTTGAAAATTATCCTTTAACTCATATATATATATAGTTAATTTTTAGTTAAGATCCATTTATTACACCTTGTGATCCGTTTATTTGGCAATCGCCAATGGCAGTCAACAGGATTTAAGAACATTTGTTGTTCGACCTGTTAGTCAAATGCGTTTTGTTAAAATCTACTTTTTCACTTTTTTGGTCTTTTGGAAAATGTTGTTTGTGCTGTATTTAGACCCCTCTAACAAGAAATTTGTTTTGCATGCACAAGTATAAAAATTGCAGTTTTTATCCAACGCAATCATAGGTTTGAACGTTGTTTTCAATTTAGATTTGTATATATATATATATATATATATATTGCGGTGTTGTATCGATATCCTAATAGCATGATTTCGAATCCCGGCGAGGGAAGAACAAATATTTGCTTCCGCAAATTTGCAGATTTAACATTGTTGTTCTGATATTTAGAGTAATTATGAATATAATATGTGTTTTCAGCCGTGTATCACCTTCACTGGTGATCCAATGGATGGATCTGTCGTAGAGTTGTCACTTGTTTAAACGTACTTATATATATGTAACACTCAGAAATGTGTCCATCCCCCCAAACGTGTCCGATTCCCCAAAACGTGTCCACATAACGTCACTGAACTGCAAAACATGTCTTAATTTAAAAGGGCGCCAAAGCGTGTCATTTGTATGAACGCCCAAACGTGTCCAATCCCCGAAACGTGTCCATATCAAGCTTTTGTTTTCTTTCTTTTACTGAACGATCATTCGTGTCTATTTTATAAATACGTCCGTTTTTTGGTTATTGCCATTTCATTAACGTATACTCATTTTACAATTTTATCAAAAAATAAAAATAATGTACTTTAGGTATATAACCTGGGTTAAAGTTGGGCGTCTGTTCAGTTATGTCGGATGTAAATGTAAGCAGCCACGCTCAGTTAAATTGTTGATATTAAATCAGATACCTCGTGTAGGGATATGTCCCTTTCTCTGCAGATTAAAACCTTTCTAACAACTCTTTCATGGTGCCATCAGTTGTATTTCGGATAGCAACATTTTTGTCCGTATTCATTTTTTTCTAGTGGCAGTTTAAATTTCTGCCTCTATTACATAACGGAGATTGCATTAGTTTCTTACTGAAGTCATAAAAAAATCGGTCTTTACTCGCTCTTAAATTTTTTAGATTAATATCCCAACTAGTGTTAATCCCGAATAACCGTAAAAATTTAGGCTCAATCCTAAATTCCCGGTTTAATAATAGAACCTATCTACAGTACTCATTGTTAATATGATGTCGTTCAAATAATGCATGAAATATTTGACACTTGACGTTATGTCTCTTGTTCGTGTGTCTTTAGTGATGCTCGAAACTTAAAATTTATTACAAAACCTGATCAGTGATAACCAGTATATGATTTGAAGAGCTTTTAAATTTCAGAACTGTTGAAAAAAGGGAAGTCAATTCTGCTGAAAGCCCGCTGTGCAATATTCGCAGACAGGATTAATATAAAAGGCATCATCGGAGTTTATTAGTACAAAATAATTCACTTAGTCAACTAAATGAGCATGAAATACTTGCAACTGGACATTAAGCAATTACAGTCAAAAGTTAATTCATATATATATGAAATTTGCAATTATGATAATCATTAACCAACGGCATTGAACAAACTAATCCTAATAAATAACCACTTCATCAACTGTGTACCCCATCATGGAATTGCCGTAAACGTTATTGACGTCATTGAGGACATACATGTATTAGCGCTAAAAGACGTGAGACATTTTGGCGTTTAACAGTGGACACGTTTTGGCGAATAACAATTATCGGACACGTTTGGGGGTTATGAAATCGGACATGTTTGGACTATATTGAATATTAAGGACACGTTTGGGGAGAATAGACACGTTTGGGGAGAATAGACACGTTTGGGGGGATCGGACACGTTTGGGGGGATGGACACGTTTGAGAGTGTTACATATATATATATATATAAAGTGCCTAGAAAATCAACCTAACGATGTTAAGTAGATCTGTTTCTTTACTTCCTCCCCGAGCGGGGCTGAAACCTGTATTTTTTATTTCTAACTTCTACGACAACACCACCTAGCATTGCGCAGACACCTTATCCCCTCCTCTAACTATAGCTGATAAAAATCAGCTTTCGTTTCGGGAGGTGTTACCTTCTCGTAGGAATTAAACAAGGATATCTGATACAATACACGAAGTATTCTTTTAGTGTACAGAAATGATCATCTACTCATCTCTTCAGTATAATTACAGGATGCTAATCTATTTTTAGAAGCATACAATCACTGTAAATTAATATATGTTTACGTCTGCCTATGTGTAGTGACAACTGCAAATTATACCTTGTCCATCGGATTTCTTATGATTAAGAAATACCAGGCGTTAGAATATGTATAAAGTGCCTAGAAAATCAACCTAACGATGTTAGAGTAGATCTGTTTCTTTACTCCCTCCCCGAGCGGGGCTGGAACCTGTACTTTTAATTTTCTAACTTCTACGACAACACCGCCTAGCATTGCGCAGACACCTTATCCCCTCCTCTAACTATAGTTGATAAAAATCAGCTTTCGTTTTATATATATATATATATATATAGGATTCAAAGTTTGGTGACTATGTTAAACATCTATAACATGGAACGTACAACAAAGACAACTAAATCTGCCTTATATCGTGACCTTCATCTAGAAATTGACAATGAGGGTCAGTTGAGAACAAAACTTTACTACGAAAGAGATGATTTCAGCTTTCCAGTTGTGATCTCCCCATTATTATGAAGTAACATTCTAGCAGCGTCTGTATACATATGGAGTAAACATATTGCATTTGATATGATATTCCAGAGCTTGTGTTTCCCATAATGATTTCTTTGATATAGAGTTGCTGCTTACAAGGAAACTATTGGACCAAGTGGTAAAGCTTAAGTCGACCATCAAGAGTTGATTGACCGTTGTCGGATATCTGTGTTACAATTGTTTCCAATTTTCGTAAGCAGATTGTGACATCACCCTAATGAGACTCATCAGCGAATTTATAGTGACCATGAGCAACACGATAGATGCCACCATGGGAGAATGATAAACTTACCATTCGGGAGCTCCTTATATCACCTAGAGTATTTGGGTGGGCTGGTGTTGCTCAGGCTTCATTTTTTATGCAGTGTTTTGTGAACTTGTTTGTCTTTTCATCGGCTTTAGTTTTTTTTTTTGCCATATCTTTGTCAGTTCATCTCGAGTGAGTTTTAAATTTCTCCTTGGTATCCTCTGCTATATTTGTATGCCAACTCTCTCGTGACAACATGACGTATGTATTTTACAATACATATCTAATACAATTGTATCTTGATTAAGCATTTACCACTCATTTCTTATGTAAAAAAGTGGATCAAATTTAGTATTTTATGCAACATTACATACTATTCAATTATCCATGCTCAACCTAGCATATTCGAGAGAATCTGCACCTACTAAAATGCAGAATGATTTAGGATTAACATGTCGCTGTCAAAGTTTGATTTTTCTCAGAAAGAGTAAGAAACGTTGTAATGAAAATAGTACCATATTTTTGTATTCATGTATGCAATCCTATTTTTTTCGGCATCAGGTTTATATACAAGTTAGCAGAAAATTATTTTTGCTTTGAAGATGTAATCAGTAAACGAAGTATAGGAAATTGTACGCACATTGGTGATGTTATACAAAACATTCAGAAAATAACGAAAAGGAAATTGGCTACTGCAAACTTAAGAAAAATTAAAATTAGATTTTGGACACAGACACAGTAGTACATCGATATTTTTACTTATTCATTTTGCTACTGTTGTAAGGATTTTGCTATTTATTTCATACTAAACAACAGAAAAAACGCACCACTTTGGAGTGAAAATATCCTTTGCATATACCTATTTTAAAAGTGATTGAAAAGAGTCAAAATTTTAACAAAAAGTTTTTGAAGAGATAAACACCAAATTCTGTGAAAATAAACATTTTCTTAATGTTAAGTTTTGACATTTAAAAAAAAACACACATTTTTACACTTCCCCCTCCAAGAAAAAATTGAAAAAATGTTGCCAAATTTATGTAAAGTGTATCTTTTGACATAAACAACGAAATAGACTTTTTGACATTGACATATTTAAGACTTTTGAATTTTCCATTGCAGCCGCTAAAATAAAAAAATCTCTGTAAACCTTACATTATTTCAAGGATATTCTTAAAGTATCTTAGATTTCTACAAATTTGTAGCAAAAACAAGAAATTGTGAAACAACAATATATGGTAAGATGTGGTGCGTTATGTGTGTTGTAAAGTATATTATAACATCTAAATATGTTTTAGTCATGACTGGATAGCCGATAGTCCTCGAGAAAAAAGTATTATGCAGTTAGTCATATGGTGAATCAGTTCAAATTTTCAAACCTAAATCGTACATTGAGAGGAAATTACATGCAACAAGACACTAATTGTTGCTGTTTATAAAAAGAATAGACACTGTGATAACTCTTATTTTTTGTACATGGCATTACATTGTTATCTTAAACATAAAATGTGCTAAATGATTGATGATTCATAAAGGAAAATATATACATTCAAGTGATTTTTACTGTTTAATTGTAATTTCATCTATTGCTGTGATCAATGTGATTATTTAGTATCTTAAAAGAACTTAACTTATAGACAAACTTTGTTAATATTTAACCTATATTTTCCCCTTTTTTCAGAAGAAACAAATACGTTTGATGTTCTAGATGCTGCTACACATAAACTGCATTTTTTCAAAGAGCCAAATAAAGATGATCTTTTTGTGGTGTCATCTCAACCCAGGACAAGTAAGGAAATTAATAATTGAATGTCATATAATGTAGTAAATAAAGAAGTGTGACATGATTGTATTTCTTTCTAATGTTGATATAAAGCAGATGTTATTTTCGTTTGCTACATATTAAAGGCAGCTGTGAACATTGCAAAAACATGAATATACATTCAAATGATTCAGCACTTCTGCAGAAACAGATTTCTGTTTCAAATCAGATAAAGTAAACCTGTATAGATTTAACATACGGGCCATAAATGTAAACAAAAGATGATTTGGGCATGTGGGCAAAAACAAAGAGAAGCAAAAGATACCGAATGAATATTCAAACTCATAAGTCGAAAACAAACTGACAATGCCATGGCAAAAAAACGAAAAAAGCCGAAAAGACAAACAGCAGGACACAAAACACAACATAGAAAACTAAAGACTGAGCAACATGAATTTAGAAAGTTTAATCAGTTTTTTAGCAGTATACATCTAGCAAATTCCTACCATGCCTATTCGATATACTATATATATCTTAATAATTTGGAACATATGTTTTAATTATTCTTGAGTAACAATAAAATATATGTTTAGAAGTGTTTAATATTATCATGTTTGAAAGTAAAAACATATGTGTGAATAGTTTTTTGTGTTGTTTATAGCAACCTGACGTATAGTATTTCAGTTTCTAAATCAGTATCAATATTTTTCTCTTAGATAATTAAGTAGGTACTATAAGACATTTGTAGTAAGAAACATGTTCAACGTAAATTTTGTCATTTAATAACAAATAACAACAGTTTGTTTTGATATAACTATTTTATGTTAGGAAATTATTTTTATTTAAGTTAAAGGACCTTGCATTATTGGAGATGGAATGAGCGGATCATATTTTATACAGGCGTTTATTCACGTCTTTAAGAAAATGGTTCATGAAAAATCATTTATGGAAATGATGAAAGAGGTAATAGTATAAAAAAAAACCTTTTTGATATACTGCACTTTCTTCTTCACCTACAATGTGTTGACTCAGTCTCAGTTAAACCCTGTGCCTGCCTATTATAGAAGGAAATTCTGAAATATTTTCCAATGGATTGAATGCCTTTGCAGGAAGTTTAATATTCAATTCATTCTTATTCTTAACAGGACTGTAGATATCAAAGATGCATTTTGCTTTCAGGAAGCTGTATCCTTGTGAGAATAGGCATACACAAAATTAATCCCAGTCCTATATAAAGGGGAGATAATGAAACTTATTGTAATATTTCTATATATAGTAGAAGTCTTTTGTAAGCGCAACGCCTCCTTATCGACATGACGGATATAAATCAAACGTTACACAGTTGTGAAACACAACATAAGGATATGCATAAACAAAAATAATCGTGGTCCAACACGTTAAAGGGGCGATTATCAAATATACTTATTCAATATACTGAAACTATTGGGGCACAGGGTATCTAATTTAAAATCACAACAAATCTGTTTTTTTTTTTTTTTTTCTTTTTTTTTTTTTTTATGATTAAAATGTATTTAGAACATACATATGGATGGGAGAAAATATATAAGTCCAGTTATGAAAATGGGAAGTAAATTAAACTTTAATTTTGATTCTTTAAAAGAACATCGGTAAGTACACCTAATGACTACCAGACAACACCTTTATTGTAACTGAAAATAATTCTGTTTTTGAAAAAAAAAACCGAAATAAACAAATCGTGCAGGGGACATATTTTGTGGGATGACTAAGTGCTCACAAAGCTATTTAGCTTTGTCATATATATATATATATACCATCTTTTCCGCTAGTTTATTGTTTTCTGTTTAGTATTAAATTCATAAATAAGATCCATTTTTTAAATCGGTGATCCGTTTATTTGGAAATCGCCAATGGCAGTCAGCAGGGTTTAAGAACATTTGTTGTTCGACCTGTTAGTCAAATGCGTTTTGTTAAAATATACTTTTTCACATTTTTTGTCTTTTGGAAAATGTTGTTTGTGCTGTATTTAGACCCCTCTAACAAGAAATTTGTTTTGCTTGCACACGTATAAAAATTGCGGTTTTTATCCAACGCAATCATAGGTTTGAACGTTGTTTTCAATTTAGACTTGTTTATATTTTTTCGTTTGGCCTTGTATTATATTTGCCTTCGGGTTTATATGATCCGTTCATCCTATTTTGACTCCTCAAAATTAAAGAGTCTATCCTAAATTGAGGTAAATTGTATGGCTTTCCAAATACCGTTTCGATTCCTAACATCACTGAAGAGACATTTATTGTCGAAATCCGGATATGGTGTACAAAAACCTTTGCACCTTTTGTTTGCGGTATACCATCTTTTCTGCTAGTTTATTGTTTTCTGTTTAGTTTTAAATTTATAATTAAGATCCATTTATTACATCGGTGATTCGTTTATTTGGCAATCGCCAATGGCAGTCAGCAGGGTTTAAGGACATTTGTTGTTCGACCTGTTAGTCAAATGCGTTTTGTTAAAATATACTTTTTCATTTTTTTGGTCTTTTGGAAAATGTTGTTTGTGCTGTATTTAGACCCCTCTTACAGGAAATTTTTTTTGCATGCACACGTATAAAAATTGCGGTTTTTATCCAACGCAATCATAGGTTTGAACGTTGTTTTCAATTTAGACTTGTTTATATTTTTTCGTTTGGGCTTGTATTATATTTGCCTTCGGGTTTATATGATCCGCTCATCCTATTTTGACTCCTCAAAATTCAAGAGTCTATCCTAAATTGAGTTAAATTGTATGGCTTTCCAAGTACCGTTTCGATTCCTTACATCACTGAAGAGACATTTATTTTCGAAATCCGGATATGGTGTACGAAAACCTTTGCACCTTTTGTTTGCGGTATACCATCTTTTCCGCCAGTTTATTGTTTTCTGTTTAGTATTAAATTTATAATTAAGATCCATTTATTACATCGGTGATCCGTTTATTTGGCAATCGCCAATGGCAGTCAGCAGGGTTTAAGAACATTTGTTGTTCGACCTCTTAGTCAAATGCGTTTTATTAAAATATACTTTTTATTTTTTTTTTGTCTTTTGGAAAATGTTGTTTGTGCTGTATTTAGACCCCTCTAACAAGAAATTTGTTTTGCATGCACACGTATAAAAATTGCGGTTTTTTTCCAACGCAATCATAGGTTTGAACGTTGTTTTCAATTAAGACTTGTTTATATTTTTTCTTTTGGGCTTGTATTATATTTGCCTTCGGGTTTATATGATCCGTTCATCCGATTTTGACTCCTCAAAATTCAAGAGTCTATCCTAAATTGAGTTAAATTGTATGGCTTTCCAAATACCGTTTCGATTCCTAACATCACTGAAGAGACATTTATTGTCGAAATCCGGATATGGTGTACAAAAACCTTTGCACCTTTTGTTTGCGGTATACCATCTTTTCCGCAAGTTTATTGTTTTCTGTTTAGTATTAAATTTTTAATTAAGATCCATTTATTACATCGGTGATCCGTTTATTTGGCAATCGCCAATGGCAGTCAGCAGGTTTAGGAACATTTGTTGTTCGACCTGTTAGTCAAATGCGTTTTGTTAAAATATACTTTTTCACTTTTTTGGTCTTTTGGAAAATGTTGTTTGTGCTGTATTTAGACCCCTCTAACAAGAAATTTGTTTTGCATGCACACGTATAAAAATTGCGGTTTTTATCCAACGCAATCATAGGTTTGAACGTTGTTTTTAATTTAGACTTGTTTATATTTTTTTCGTTTGGGCTTGTATTATATTTGCCTTCGGGTTTATATGATCCGTTCATCCTATTTTGACTCCTCAAAATTCAAGAGTCTATCCTAAATTGAGTTAAATTGTATGGCTTTCCAAATACCGTTTCGATTCCTAACATCACTGAAGAGACATTTATTGTCGAAATCCGGATATGGTGTACAAAAACCTTTGCACCTTTTGTTTGCGGTATACCATCTTTTCTGCTAGTTTATTGTTTTCTGTTTAGTATTAAATTTATAATTAAGATCCATTTATTACATCGGTGATCCGTTTATTTGGCAATCGCCAATGGCAGTCAGCAGGGTTTAAGAACATTTGTTGTTCGACCTGTTAGTCAAATGCGTTTTGTTAAAATATACTTTTTCACTTTTTTGGTCTTTTGGAAAATGTTGTTTGTGCTGTATTTAGACCCCTCTAACAAGAAATTTGTTTTGCTTGCACACGTATAAAAATTGCGATATTTATCCAACGCAATCATAGGTTTAAACGTGGTTTTCAATTTAGACTTATTCATATATATATATATATATATATATATATATATATATATATATATATATATATATATATTTATGGGTTCCTCTATAAAGTTAGGTAGCTCTATTGATTATGGGATTGTTTTTGACTTTTCAAAATTTGGTGTTTATTTACAAATATTTCAATTTTGGATGTAACATGCCTTCTGATTGGCTGAAAGTTTTATGTTTATCAGCTCGTAGACAACCATTTTGTCAATAGACAGGGACGTCATAAACGTTTTATTCATGATTTACTCCTTAGAAATGGAATTTAGAATTAAATAAAAGGAATGACTATAATATTTTTCTGTCTATTCGAAATAACCTAAAAAATTTGGTGCACACTTTTAAATAACCCGCTAAACGTGTAATTCAGTGTGCACCACAATCATGATGTTATTTTGAATAGACAGAAAAAATATTACATCCTTAATTATTTACAATTTGTTTAGATGCGGCAGCTTAAAATTTGTCGTTCATTTACTGTATGATGGTCAATATGATAACTTGAGTTGTTGAGTTGTTTTTATATCTCATCCTTAAATTGCCTTTACAAAGATTTTATAGAAATTTGTCTGAGCATTTATATGTATGTCGAATAGCTCTACTGCATCTTCCTGAAAGTATTTACCATTTCATTTTTAATTTTTAGTACAAAAATAATACAAATTTGGTTATTGTTGCTAACTACTATTAAACATAATGTCACGGTTATATATTTGTTCTTACTTCCTTTTCACCCTACGGGTTGGATGGGCTATAAAAATATGGTCACCTGACCATCTATCTGAAGGTAAAATAATTGATTTTAAAATAAATAATTATTACATGGGTACATTTTCTCTTGTACAAATAACCTGGACAGTTAATCCTAAGAGCAAAAGTATTGGAAAGCCAAAGATATTAAGTCTTCGGGAGGTAAACAAATCTAAAGGACCTAATTGGAAGAACCAAATTCCTTAAAGGTCAGCGTGGCATGAGAGAGTTACATGATCATAAGGGGTATCTGTTAAATATATACAGGGTGTATCAGAATGTATACCAGTTCAGTCCGACCAGGGATATTTCATTCGGAGTAGTTGATTGGAAATGTCTGAATGTAAATCCCATGCAAGGGATAAATCATTGACCTGCTTGATGGCTGAATATCTCCCTTGTACAACATATCCTCCTTGTCAGCATGGTCAGTGACTGTCAATATTTTCCTACCCGTTCCCGTTGTCATGCCTGTTCTTTTACTTCACAGAACCTGCTTATGTTATGTTTTGTTTCATTGCTTCTTCTTCTTAATAAGCACGATTTGTCAATCAAAAGCAGACAATAATTTTTATTGTAGGAACTTCATAACAAAAATACCAGACACTTAGTATATTGAAATATTGTCTTGTAAGGTATTTGTTTTCGTGGAGTTATATTATAGAAGAAAGATGAAGGATAGGGTAACCAATTGTGATATTTGATTACAATACTAACATATTGTTCGTTGTTGTCTATAAAAATCACAGTATATTTATGTCATTATATTCCTTTAAAAATGAGAACAAAATATATTATCATATAAGGTTAGATTTTTTTATTATTCATTATTAATAATTTTATAATTTGTATATATATACATAGCAAACTGTTTTTTTTTTTCATACAAGTGAAGTTTTGAATTTAATTCTGTTTTCAGGTAAATAATTGCCTCGCCAGTGCTATGGTTCCCAAAGATAGAACACAAGCTGTTTCAGAAGTAATGATTCTTGAACATAGTGATGAGAAAGACTTGTTCTTCTTTCCAGGATTAAAAGAGGTTCCAATGATTGGTATTGAAAATGTCATTCATATTCAAAAAAAGATATTATTCAAACCCATATAATTGAAAAGTAATTTCACCAAACTGCAACATAATGCTTAAATAATACTCATTACACATGATAACACTACATGAACAATACACAAAACATATAAATCTACTATTTTAACAGACGACGGCATGTATTTAATAACCTTCTGGTATATTTTGAATATGTTATTGTCCGTCCCATGATCGTCGTAAAGTGATTTTTTAAAGAATAACTTGCAATAACAGAAACAGCAAACTGGATTGCAAAATTTGTAAAGAACAATGTATGTTCTTTGGACATCAATATATATCGTTTTGACTACATTTAGCATCATTCACTGTAATTTCTAACATGCTTTTTCAATCTCAGAATGCAATATAGTTGTTTTCATGGTGACAAATGATGTTAGAACAAACGTAGATGGGGTTTCAACAGAAGTGAATGCATTTGCCCAAAAAATTGTAAAGATTTAATTTTTTAATGATTTATACATAATAATTAAAAATAAATAGAACAACATACATGTATAGATATTTATAAAACATATTATATAAAAACAATGTACTGAAAAATTATCATGGGTTGGTTTTGATTTTTTGTGTTAACTGCTAATATATTTACTGTTCCTTTAAGTACCTGATTGGCCAGACGTAACAGTTGGTGAATACACAGTGCGGAAGAAAGATGTCAAAACATCTGAATGGGATTTCTACTACAACAAACAAGGGGAAAAGGTATTGAGTGTCATATTAATGCATTATTACAAAATGTATCTTATTAGACCAATTATTGCCAATTCTAACAAAAACGTACCTGAAATTATTAAATCACAAACAATAGTTTACCTGTGGTTTCCCAAATCCAACAGTACAATCATTGTCCTGTACGGAAAATAGAAATTGAATAATAGAAATGATGAAATAATTCAAATAAACAACCCTCTAAAATTGTGAACTACCTGCTCAATGGTTCTACCATTAATATTTGTCCGATTTTGCTACAGTCCGGGCCACATTTTTATCTCTTTTTGATATCAAATGAAATGAATTTACACCCCAGTTCTATTGTTATACTTCATAGTTTCTATTTCTGAAACAAGTGTAAATTGAATAGATCTATTGTTACGAATAACAATGGATTTTGACCACAGGGTGTGACGAGTGGGGTTTCTGGAAACCCCTGCTTCTATATCCCGCAAACAAAGTCCAGTGTTATTCGTAACAATAGAAATTGATTATTTTCTAAATAGCATGAATATAAGAAATTACTAATAGTGTTCACCACAAATTGTTTCATGATATTATTAAAAAGAAACATTTTAGAATATTCCAGTTAGCATCTATATGGAATACAAAAATAATCCTTTAAATACTATTTTGCTTGAAGGTAATTTTGTTTTATCACAGTCATATGTCTCTATTCTTAAGCATTGATCTTAATAAAAAAAATGGGGATTCTAACTCCCCTGATTGCCCCCCAAAAAAGGGAGTTCTTCAATATTAAATATTGTATGTTGAGCGTGTCTGGTAGTCGGGTTTCTAATGTACACACATATCCCTTAGTATGTTCAAATATGAATGTTTGCATATTCTCGAGAAGAGGGAGAGGGGGCTTTTGTTTTTGATAAAATCGTAAAATATAAAATACAGTTATGATTACCTTTATTAAACTGATACAGGTAAGTACTTTGTGTTATAATATTGCCTTTATCTTTAGTCTCTTCTACCAAATCCAACGCTTGCCACAAAATGTCGTCCGTCTTATACCCGTCCATATTGACAACTGTATACCAGGAGCATGATGTATTTTTTGTTTGTAATTATAAGAATACACGAAACAGCCAACCTTGACCTGCTGATCCATATTAGCACACGGATTTAACGGGAATATGCAAAACAACTTTGACATTTGTAAAATAAACTCACTTGTCAAAGTTTGAACAAGATAAGAAAGGTTACTAGTGGGGTTTCATGTAATAAAAAAATATTCTTATAAATCATGGTTTGATATTGTCAATAAATATGCTATCGTTTTTTTTTTCATTGAATAATCAATGTGAACAAATATAGGGTTTAGAATAGGGTGTAAGTTAGTTATACACCTCGGGATACGGCGTGTCTGGATAAGAAACCCCTCCGGCCTCCGGCCGACGGGTTTTTTATCCAAACACACCTATCCCTCGGTGTATAACTATTACAGAACAACATCATGTTGTTGTTGGTTTCCGATTGAACATCGCTACTTTGACATATTTTAACTTCTGCTTTGTTTGATTAAAAAAATCTCTTTTGGAATTGTTGACATACTTTTCCTTTGAGTGGTGTTACTCGTGTTCTGGTTAAAATTTATTTTAATGATTAATTACACTAGGTAGGTCCTGTAATAGAGGCCGTCCGGGATTAAGGTCGGGGAAATTTGGACTGCCACGGGAAAATGAGGGTATATTGGATAGAGACAGAAATTTCGCCTTGCAACAGGTCACCTACGGACCCCTCAAAGAGTTGTTGCAAGGGTTCTCTCTCTTTACACGATGTATCGGATTTAACGTCCCCATTCTGTCCGGACGTGGCTGCGAACTTGTACATTCCGCACAGTCAAATGAACGCCCCTCTTCGGCGAGGGTTTTACTGCCGGTCGGAGGAAGACCAATGGTGACCATATTTCTATTCTCCAGTCACCCTTGTTTTTTATTTGTATTTTATTTATTTTAATAGAAATATATGAATATATTATTCTATAAAATAAACAAGATCACTCAGCAGACAAAATTGGAAATAAATTGTGAATGCAGTTCCTTGCTCTAATACTAAGCTGATAACCCTGTTATATGTATTAGTGAAATTGCATAATCAGCTTAAAACACTCCTCTAGTTGTATGTGACAAAGATAAGATTCTTGTAAATATCCCAGCCTGTTTATGCCCCGGTTTACTGACTAAAGAAACGAAATAATATGAAAAAACTCCTTCTTATGTTAAAGTTAGTGTTTAAGGTAGTTAGCAATGAAGTTGTGACCCATCAACTGCAAAGTTAGAACATTACATTGTGTATTTTGATTCGATTTTTTTTATGTTAAGGCTTATTACAGTTTTTACTATAATTTCGCGGTACATGGAAATATGATAATGCGAGTGGAGCAGGTTAGTATATGGGCACATATTTATGTTTTGATAAGTTTAAAAAAAAATATTGATTTATGGTGCTCTTTAACACAGATTTGACAAAAATTCACTTCGTTCTACGACTAAATCCATTAAGTTTCCGTGCACTTCACACATATTTTGTGCATAGTCTCAACCATTTACGCTAAAAATGTCATCTGTAAGATCAACTACTTAATATAAATCCTAAAAGGATCACACAGAATATCCGAAATTAAACGTTCTGTTTTGTAGTTGCAACCTAACTTGTATTAAACTTATATAATTTATCACATTGCAATTTTCTATCAAAATGTTAAATATCCATTGAATAAGTGGTATGTTTTACTACAATGTCAAAGTCTTTGATGTTTGAAAAAAAATGGAAATGGTGGTAATGTGGCCAATGGTATAACTTAGCAGAACTTCTTGTAAAGGACTACCCTTTTAGTTATCAATTGTCCATATATTAAGAGAGTTTGATTATTTTTATTGAAAATGTGCAGCTTACTGGGTTTTGATATTTTCAATTTGTTTCCGATGATAATATTAAGTAAGTCACTTTTAATTTTGGCAACATTTTGGTAATGAACTACTCTATAGTCTAAACACTCAATTTTCAAATATAAAGACTGTTTATGTAATTCATAGTGTTGACACATTTGGAGACCTAGTGGAGATTTGCATGGAGGTGTCAATTTTCAGCAGCCTCCTTATAAGTTTGAAGACCAACAGTTTCAACCCACAGCCTTGTGTATTAGTATTAAAAATGTGCAACTTACGTCAAATACTAATTGAACCGTAACTGTTTTGAAGATTTACTCAATGAAAAGTGCAAACAGAGGAATGTTTATCTTGATATCTAATGCTCAGTGTATACCATGTCTAGACAGCCAGAACGAACAAGACAAGAAGAAGGCGAAGAGATGTGAGGAGAGATATTCAGAATGTATCAGGAATTCAGACTTTGATAAATCCAACATGAGTCAGCTATTGAAATACATGGGATATGATTTCAAAGGTGGCGACCAGGTTAAGAACTTAACAAAAGAGGTATATCACTATAATTTTTTTTTTTAATTTGACCTTACAACTGTTTATCGAGCGCCGCTGACGAGTCTAAAATGAAGACGAAACGCGCGTTTGGCGTACCAAATTATAAGCTTGGTTATGGTTGATGCCACTGATGGTGGAACTTTCGTTCCAAGGTATCACCAGCCCAGTAGTTAGCTTTTCTGTGACGACATTAAATATCATTGATATGTTCATTTTCTGTATATTCACTGCTTATAAAATATTGAACTTATTGAAACTCTTAGGTTTGTCTTACTTTCTAAATTGTCATACTCGTATTTTGCACAACTTTTCAGAATTTTTGGATGTCAATGCTCTTCAACTTTGTATTTTATTTAGCATTACAACTTTACTTTTTTTTTATTCTAGCGCAACTGATGAGTTATGTAAGCGAAACGTACGTCCGAAGTAATTTGATTTGATTATACAAAAATATCTTTTATTTAGGTAGGATTGGTTGACATTATTAGACAGTCATTTCGATCATACTAATTTTACAAAGTTTGTGGGACTTTAACAACTTATGGACTAAAATGAAAATAACACTTTGTGAATGCAACTCCTCTGAGACCAAAAAGATCTCATACTTGTCACTGTTGTTTGCAATCATTTGTATTTCACCATATACAGTGTAGTTCCGCTATATTAATTTGACAGTTGACAGTAGAAATGGGACTTTGTGCAGTAACGATATTATACCGTCCATTTTATCTGACCATTTTAACGAGAGTGTTTGGACATTCACTATTGCTTGGAGTATTGTAATAGTGTCACCTAGTGACGCAATACATATAAGACCATTTTATAGAAAGCTTAAGCTCTCTACTTGGTTGGTAGCCATCATGAGCAGTTTACGACATTATACCGTCATTTTCATTTGGCAATTTGTATTGAAGTTAGGGGACTATTTTTTGAATATTATACTACAACTACACAATGTGACACTCAATTTTATTCCCTACTTATCAGGCGCGGGTGACATTTCGCTATGACATAACAATCTTGTGTTTATGTGTATCGAATTTAATCACAATCTGATGTTACTCCCTAAAAACAATTTAATTTTTTGCAACTATTATGAAAATAAAGTCGAACGCTAGAAAAAATTATTTCGCCTTTGAAAATTTTTTAAAAAACTTTGTTTTTTCTATCGCTCACTACCCTTTTAAAAGGAAGAAGTTCGAAAGAACTGGCATTTAATTCGATATTGCCTAATGATTAAATGTTTAATTGATAGTGTTCAAGTTACCACGACCTCATTTTCATGGTTGAATGGTCTACGGGAAGTTTAAGTTTTGATAATAAGGCCATTTTGTTAGATACTATACGGTAACGTAGACAAAATTATATATATATATATATATATATATATATTTGATGATTATAAAAAAGAACATTTCTGTTTGACAGAGGTCATTTTACCAAATTTCATGTTTCATTGATTAAATATACAAAACAAATAGGATACCCATAGTGAGACCTTGATCTAAACAAAATTAATGTTATCAATAACACATGAGAGCCATTTCAGTGTGCAGTTTTGCTTTTAGTGTATAAACATTAAATGATCAACAATCCTTCAGATTCTGAAAAGATGAATTTTCTTTTCATGGGGTCTTAACTTGTGCTCCAAAATTTAAAAATAATTGTGCATGATTGGACAACAACAATAAAATGATATGTTAATGTTTTGTGGCACATGTATAGCGGAATTCCACAGATTCAACTTCAATCGATTGGACAAGATAATATAATATTCTGAAAAAAACACAGGAAAAATCAGGGATCAAATGATTTTCAAAAAATACTATAAATTTGTTGATCATCTGAAATAATTACACATGAATATTTTAAGTCTTGGTCAGAGTTTAAGTTATTTTCTAAATATTGTATGCAATAAAAGAGGGGCGAAAGATACCAGAGGGACATTCAAACTCATATGTCGAAAATAAACTGACAACGCCATGGCTAAAAACGCAAAAAAAAAAGAGACAAACAGACAAACAATAGTAAACAAAACACAACATAGAAAACTAAAGACTGAGCAACACGAACCCCACCAAAAACTGGGTGTGAACTTAGGTACCCCGGAAGGGTTAGCAGATCCTGCTCCACATAACTCATACTGTTCAGACATTACACTTGAATCAATCCACTACTGTTTGTTTGGTCTCTTTTCAGACAAATCCGTTTTTATGAACTGGTAAATAGCAGCTAAATAGACTGAGCAGATCATACCTCACTGCAATCTTTGAATCTCCTTATCGCTATATTTCAAGCACCCTCTCTAAACTAAACTAAATTTGAAGCAGGGAATAGTTCTGAACAAGTATTAGAGCTTTACTGTTTAGAAATGTTAAACTGATTTTAAACAAAATAGAGTTTTCATTCATTGTTTGTATTTTACAATTCACGTTGTAGTTAATAGATAAATGTTCTTGTCACTTTTTTTAGGAAACCTTACACTACAGAATGTTAAAACATGCTGCACAAATTAACTCTTTTGACACTTCTCTTTCTGAAACTGAATAATATATCCGGTGTTTACGGATCTATATAAGACCACCATTTTCTACATAACGGAAATGCCTGCACCAAGTCAGGAATATACCAGTTGTTTTCAATTTGTTTGATGTGTTTGAGTTTTTAATTTTGCCATTTGATAAGGGACTTTCCGTTTTGAATTTCCTTGGAGTTCGGTATGTTTGTTATTTTACCTTTTATCTGTACAATTATGTTTAATATTTTATTTAAAGATTTCTAACTTTGCAGGAAATCAAAGAGTTCTTAAAAACAAAATTAATGGAGATCGACAGTGATGCGTCTTCCCAGTACGATAGCCTGGTTATATTGTTTTTGTCTGGGGAAGTAAAGTGCGAAGCTGCAAAGATTTATGACAAAGATGGAGTCTTTCTTCCCAGAAGTGAAATTTTAGACATCATTAAAGAATGTAAACATTTCAAAGGGAAACCAAAACTTATATTTGTTCAAACCTACAGTTTCCAAGGTACTTTCTTTGTAATACTTCATTAAATAATGACGAGTATAAGCATTTAAAGCTCTTGCGATAACAAAAATGTCTAGGTTGAAGCTTTTTATACAAAGATATGTTTTGGATTTGATTAGGGAGGCTTAAAAAAGAGGGACGAAAGATACCAGAGGGACAGTCAAACTCATAGATCGAAAACAAACTGACAACGCCATGGCCAAAATAAAAAGACAAACAGACAAATAATAGTACAGATGACACAACATAGAAAACCAAAGACTAAGCAACACGAACACCACCAAAAACTGGGGGTGATCTCAGGTGCTCCACATGTGGCACCCGTCGTGTTGCTTATGTTATTACAAATCCGATAAATAGTCTAATTCGGTAAGTCACATTCGTGAAAAGGGAGGGTATTGTAGTTACGACATAAGGAACATATCCGATATCATCTGTGAAACGGTTATTCCATAACGGTTAACCAACTCGTGATGGCGTCCGTAACTTGTATATAGATAAATATACAGACACTTTTTTATTTGATAAATGGAATTTTAATAAAACGATTTATATTAACACAAATATAAATGTTGTAAATAAGAATAATCTTAGCAACAGGAATAATCTGTAAAAATATAAATACATTGTTATTCTAGTTGAATAGATGTTATACCATAATTCAAAGTTATAAATATGAATAAATGCTTTGAAAACACCTTGTTTTAAGTATATGTTCATATTGCATAACTTTATATTTCACAGACTCCCAAAAAGCTGTAGAATTCTGAGTATATGAATGGTTCTCGAATGTAGTGGAATTGCCCCGTCCCTCTTTTTTAAATGTTTTAAGCAATAATATTGAAATAGTTTTTAGATACAGTAATAGTCTGTTTTCGTCCGATTACACACACCTATTCTCATAGACCGTTTGGCAAAAAGCTTGAATACTTCGTTGGATTATTTCTCATCAAACTCTTTGACCGTACTATACCGTCAGTTAGATCAGACAGTTTTTTACTTGAGTTGTGGAACTCTGACTTTTTTTTAAATATGATAACATATGGACACTTTATAAAAACTCCCCGGAGGCATTTTTACGTAAAGCTATCATAGTAGGAGTACATGCCATCAGGTATTATTACTTCATTTAAATCGATCATTTTGACGGGAGTTATGGATCTGATACTGCTCTATATTCCTGTTCTACAGCTGTATACTGTTTTAGCTCTCATATACGCATCGGAAAATTTCTTTACGTCGTAGAAATATTGTTATATTTATTGATATTCTGATGTACATGAAGGATTGTGTAAATTAAATTATGCAATTTGATTACTTTTTAATATATTTCTTTGATATGTAGTATTCAGTTATTGTTATTTCAATTTTTTGGGAGATTATTTATTTTCCGGAACTGGTTTTATTTTGTGATAAGTATTTTATCTTTTGCAATCTCATTAATAGAGATTGAAAAAGGAGGGGGGATTCACCGAAAATCACTAGTCGATTGTCGAAGAACATTCATTTACCTCTGAATTCCTTTTTTTGTGTTGTTTGATCGCTGAATCATTTACACAAACAACTAATGTTCATTCTAAGCATTTTATACAAAACAAGATGCTATGTAGAAAGTCTTATAACAACAACACTTAAGGGACTGCTGCAGAAAATTTATTGATCGACATGTTATGGTGCTTAGGGCACCGTCATCAGGATAAAAACAATACAGAAAATTGCGCCACAATTGAACACAAAAAAAAAGATAATGTTATATATAGATTATATATAGAGCTTTAGTCAAACTACTTTGAAGTGCACCCTGATTAAAAAGGCTATTTATGATAAACCTGTATTTTAAAAGTGGATATATTTTATTTCAGAAGAAAGTAAACCTTCGGATCAGAGAGATTCTACAGCTAATGATATCATAAAGAAAGGTGGGCCAAACACTGATGACATATTTATGGTATCAAGTTACCCAAGAATAGGTAATGATAAATATGGGCTAGTACTTCATACGGACAGTAGTTTAAATCAATCATATAACTAACTAGATATTAAGTCATGTAAATTTATAAGTGGACTAATTTGACTTGTTTATGTTTGGATTACCATTCGCTTCCATCATTTGCTATAACTGAATTTAATAGTCCGTTTTGATTTGATATTAAGAATCAAAAGTGTTTTTCATAAAAATAAAAATGTTGAATAAAGTCATGTTAAATACATTTTCTATCTCAATAAATTAAAAACAGGAGAAAGGGTATGTAATTTTTGCATATATCACTTTGTTGGCGTAAACAAGTTAGACTTAAACCATTCTTTTTATTCCTGTAATTATATATAAGAAGATGTGGTATGAGTGCCAATGAGACAACTCTCCATTCAAGTCGCAATTAGTAAAAGTAAACCATTATAGGCAAAAAGTACGGCCTTCAAAACGGAGCCTTGGCTCACACCGAACAGCAAGCAACAAAGGGCCCCAAAAATGACAAGTGTAAAACCATTCAAACAGGAAAAATGTACTGTTCAATTTTTTTTTAAATGGTGCAAAATGTGACAGACAGTAACATGCATTAGTGTCAAAAGCAGTGTATTGATGTTAGGATCTCTTAAATTAATATTGGATGTACATAATAGGATAAACAATTACAAAACCTAAAGGAATTGCATGCTCATCTACTACAAATTGATTAAGACATGGTGCACCGTAAGGTTAAGTGGCATTTGCTATGTATGTAATTCCTGCAGTGTAAATTCGCAATCAGTAAAAATGTCATAATAAGGAATAAGAGACAATAGATTAATCTATATATCTTACGACTCTTCTGGAAATTAAGGATCGAAAACCACATGTCGCTTATCAGTTTAGACACAGATAAGATGTGTCGGTCAGCCGATTGGAGATGATATCATTGATACTTTTGTCGTGGACATATCATTTGTTCTTCATCTTAACCCTTCTTGTGTTAAGAGTACGGAGAACACCTTTATACTAGAATATGTTTTCTGATTTTTTCTTCATGATAACCCTTCTTGTGTCAAGAGTCAGGAGAACACCATTATACTAGTATTTGTTTTCTCATTTGTTCTTCATCATAACCCTTCCTGTGTCAAGAGTCAGGAGAACACCATTATACTAGTATATGTTTTCTCATTTGTTCTTGATCATAACCCTTCTTGTGTCAAGAGTCAGGAGAACACCTTTATACTAGTATATGTATTCTCATTTATTCTTCGTCATAACTCTTCTTGTGTCAAGAGTCGGGAGAACACCTTTATACTAATATATGTTTTCTCATTTGTTCTTCATCATAACCCTTCTTGTGTCAAGAGTCAGCTGAACATCTTTATACTAGTATATGTTTTCTCATTTGTTCTTCATCATAACCCTTCTTGTGCCAAGAGTCAGCTGAACATCTTTATACTAGTGTATGTTTTCTCATTTGTTCTTCATCATAACCCTTCTTGTGCCAAGAGTCAGCTGAACATCTTTATACTAGTATATGTTTTCTCATTTGTTCTTCATTATAACCCTGTTTGTGTCAAGATTCAGATGAACATCTTGAAATGAAAAACTGAAATGGTCACATTTATCACGAATGCTAGCTCGAAGTCGTTCATTTGTGTAAGTTTCAACACTTTGTACAGTTTTGATTTTATCCTTTATTTCAAGTTTACTGTGGAAAATTACTATGGGATATTCAGTGACAGGACATCATTTATATATCCTTTGAAAGTGAAATTAAAGAAGTAAGTAAGTTGAAATTGCAAGTGGGGCAGGGACACAAATCTTTTAATTGATCAAAGTAGTGAAGATCATAGGAAAATGAAGATTTCTCAATAATTTTAGTTTTGAATAATCTCTTAAAATAATGACATCGCTGCCATTAATTACAATTAAGATTGTTTAAAAGTCTGCTATTGTATTACTGCCGACTTTTTCGTTTGATGATTTATACAAGTTAGTGGCTGATTTTCAGAGATTTACACTTGTTTGCCTATGTTAATAGATAGAATTATTCTTTACAGAGCAAGGTCCATGGATAATTGGTGAAAAATTGATTGGATCATACTTCATTCAGGCACTCGCACATGTGTTCAAGAACTTCGCATATAAAAAATGATTTATGGAATTATTGAAAGAGGTATTTAATGATTATAAACCAAATGCTAGAAATATGAAAAAAATCAAATATCATAAAGGTCACTCAGTGTAAATATTTAAAGTACAGGAATGCTGGCAATCATTCGTTTGGGCATTTTATGTTGATATTGGAACTGGATAATGCCAGCAAACTAGTTATGCTATTGAATACATTTATTGTCATTATTTTTATGCTAGCATGACTTAAACTGTTTGTCCTTCCTGTTGTATGTCTGTCCTATATACATAACATGGTATATGGGTCTCGCGTTTACAGATTTTCAAGGAAGAACAGTTATATCATGCAAATCTTTATACCTTTATTAAGGTCTTTCCTTTTTCAAAAGGGAAAGACCTTACTGTATTTCTTCTGATTATTATTAAGGTCTTTCCTTTTCCAAAAGGGAAAGACCTTACTGTATTTCTTCTGATTATTAAGGTCTTTCCTTTTTCAAAAGGGAAAGACCTTACTGTATTTCTTCTGTTTATTATTATTATTATTATTATTATTCTTTTTCCGCCAAAATTTGACGAAGTTAGCAGCCTTAACCGTAAGACGTGTCGCTTTCATGTTCACACTTTGTATCGGTGTCATGAATACCTATCCGGAACTCACCCTTTGAGTCGAAAAATTTTGTCGGTTCGGAGTAATCCCTCCGAAACCAAAAAACCTTGTTATCGTTCCAACACCGTAACCGTTATAGGTAGAAAAAAACCCAATGGTGAAATTTGTTCAGGACCTGACCCCGGTTCTTCGTTACATTTGGATCGAAAAGATTCAACGACTCATTGGTAGGGTTATGCCCCTATGAAAATTAACCGGTGTCGGTTGGCCACCAAAACTCAGAAACCGTCAGTCGTAGACACCTAGGATCTTCACCAATCATCATCAATTCATGTGACTTTGAAAAATTCCTCAAGGTCAAATTTGTATGTTGACCTTGACCTTTGACCTAACACCTTGTTATGGGATAATCTAAGACACCTTAATACTTACAGTAGTGATGAATAGTGGAAAATGTTTGGGTCATGAATGCGCAACTTCGTTACATTTTGACCGAAGAGATTTGACCTTTCTGTAAGGGGCATAACCCCTGTTTTAGGTTTCTGAAAAGACAAAATCAGCTTTTACTATATAACCAAAGGTCCTAGTCCCATGGGGTCTTCAGCAATGACATTGGTGACTAATGACCTTGAAAAAGGTCACAAGGTCAAAGGTCAAGGTCATGTCCCAGATAGCGAATTATGTGTTTCTGACCTTATTTAAAGGATGTTTAGTGTGTTTTAAAGGTTTTTAAGGTTGACCTTGACCTTTGACCTTTCAACTTTTTAGTCGATATCTCAAAAACGGTTAATCTTACAGAAATAGTAAACAGTGAAAAATGTTAAGGTGACTGAGGCACAACTTTTTTATATTTTGACCGAAGAGATTTGACATATTTTTAAGGGGCATAACCCCCATTAACGGTTTCTGAAAAGGTAAAATTAGTTTTAACTCTTGAACCAAAGTTCCTAGACCCATGGGGTCTTTTACAATGACATTGTGGACCGATGACCTTCACAAAGGTCACAAGGTCAAAAGTCAAGGTCATCTGCTAAAAAGCGAATTTGTTGATTTTTATCATATTTTAACAGTTTTTTTTTGTCTTTTAGAACTTTTCAATACATTCTACGTCTATTGGAACATGTATTTTACATTACAAAAGGAAAGACCTCTCAATTGTTCAAGAACAATTGACATTTTAATTATTATTATTCTTTTTGTTCCGCCAAACTTTGACAAAATTTCCCTCCGTAACCGTAAGCCATGTCGCTTTCAGGTTCACACTTTGTATCGGTGTCATGAATACCTATCCGGAACTAACCCTGTGAGTCAAAAAATTTTGTCGGTTCAGAGTAATCCCTCCGAAACCAAAAAACCTTGTTATCATTCAAACACCGTTACCGTAATAGGTAGAACAAAACCGAAGGGTGAAATTTGTTCAGGATCAGACCCCGGTTCTTCGTTAGATTTGGATCGAAAAGATTCAACGACTCATTGGTAGGGTTATGCCCCTATGAAAATTAACCGGTGTCGGTTGGCCACCAAAACTCAGAAACCGTAAGTCGTAGACACCTAGGATCTTCACAAATGATCATCAATTCATGTAAGTTTGAAAAATACCTCAAGGTCAAATTTGCATGTTGACCTTGACCTTTGACCTTACACCTTGTTATGGGATAATCTCAGAAACCATTATACTTACAGAAGTTTTGAATAGTGGAAAATGTTTGAGTCAATAAGGCTCAACTTTGTTACATTTTGACCGAAGAGATTTGACCTTTCTGTAAAGGGCATAACCCCTGATTTAGGTTTCTGAAAAGACAAAATCAGCTTTTACTATATAACCAAAGGTCCTAGACCCATGGGGTCTTCATCAATGACATTTGGGACCAATGACCTTGACAAAGGTCACAAGGTCAAAGGTCATGTCCCAGATAACGAATTATGTGTTTTTGACCTTATTTAAAGTAATTTCAGTGTGTTTTAAAGCTTTTTAAGGTTGACCTTGACCTTTGACCTAACCTCTTTTTCTTGGATATCTCAAAAACGATTGTACTTACAGAAATCGTCAATAGTGAAAAATGTTTGGGTCATAGTGGCCAAACTTTTTTACATTATGACCAAAGAGATTTGACCTATCTGTAAGGGGCATAACCCCAATTGACTGTTTCTGAAAATACTAAATTAGCTTTTACTCTTGAAACAAAGGTCCTAGACCCATGGGGTCTTTTGTAATGACATCCTGGACCAATGACCTTGACAAAGATCATAAGGTCAAAGTCAAAGTCATGTCCCAAATAGCGAATTTTATGTTTTTTGTCATATTTTAAGGGTTTTAAGTGTGTTAAAGAGCTTTTCAATGCATTCTACGACTATTGAAACATATATTTTACATTATGAAAAGGAAAGACCTCTCAATTGTTCAAGAACAATTGACATTTTAATTATTATTATTATTATTATTATTATTATTATTATTATTATTATTATTCTTTTTGTTCCGCCAAACTTTGACAAAATTTCCCTCCGTAACCGTAAGCCATGTCGCTTTCAGTTTAACACTTTGTATCGGTGTCATGAATACCTATCCGGAACTCACCCTGTGAGTCAAAAAATTTTGTCGGTATTGAGTAATCCCTCCGAAACCTAAAAACCTTGTTATCATTCAAACACCGTAACCATAATAGGTAGGAAAAAGGCGAAGGGTGAAATTTGTTCAGGACCAGACCCTGGTTCTTCGTTACATTTGGATCGAAAAGATTTAACGACTCATTGGTAGGGTTATGCCCCTTTGAAAATAAACCGCAGTCGGTTGGCCACCAAAACTCAGAAACCGTAAGTCGTAGACACCTAGGATCTTCACCAATCATCATCAATTCATGTGACATTGAAAAATTTCTCAAGGTCAAATTTGTATGTTGACCTTGACCTTTGACCTAGCATCTTGATATGGGATAATCTCAGAAACCATTTTACTTACAGAAGTTTTGAATAGTGGAAAATGTTTGGGTCAATAAGGCGCAACTTTGTTACATTTGACCGAAGAGATTTGACCTTTCTGTAAGGGGCATAACCCCTATTTTAGGTTTCTGAAACGACAAAATCAGCTTTTACTATATAACCAAAGGTCCTAGACCCATGGGGTCTTCAGCAATGACAGTTGGGACCAATGACCTTGACAAAGGTCACAAGGTCAAAGGTCAAGGTCATGTCCCAGATAACGAATTATGTGTTTTTGACCTTATTTAGAGGATTTTCAGTGTGTTTTAAAGCTTTTAAAGTTTGACCTTGACCTTTGACCTAACCACTTTTCATTAGATATCTCAAAAACCATTAAACTTACAGAAATAGTAAATAGTGAAAAATGTTTGGGTCATAGAGGCAAAACTTTTTTACATTATGACCAAAGAGATTTGACCTATCTGTAAGGGGCATAACCCCAATGAACTGTTTCTGAAAATACAAAATTAGCTTTTACTCTTGAACCAAAGGTCCTAGACCCATGAGGTCTTTTGTAATGACATCCTGGACCAATGACCTTGACAAAGGTACTAGGGTCAAATTCATGGTCATGTCTTAAATAGCGGATTATGTGTTTTTTGTCATATTTTAAGGGTTTTAAGTGTGTTAAAGAGCTTTTCAATGCATTCTACGCCTATTGGAACATATATTTTACATTATAAAAAGGAAAGACCTCTCAATTGTTCAAGAACAATTGACATTTTAATTATCAATGTTTTTGTTCTGTTTTCCACAAAGCACAGGTGTTGAGTTAGAAATAGTGCAGTTGTTTACATTTAGAATATATTACTACGTAACAATCCATTTATAATGACTTTTCACGTAATTCATAGAATTTCAGCTTATTGTTTTACATGGGTCTCATTTTTTTTTTCTGCTAAGACGTTTGTTAAGTGGACACAGAACTGATCATATCCTTTTTGTTTTATTAAGATTCATAATTTTTTACCACTTGTTAACTTTGCAAATTTAAGTTATGAAGTGGGAAAGGAACAATGATATACTATAGTCTATATGATGCAATAACTATTGTGGTGGCATCAATTGTGTGTTTTGTGCACACTCATTTCATGTTCTGCTTTTATGTTCTTAATGTAATGTTTGCCGCACTATATTTAAGCATACCACAGGGGGTTCATTTTTGTCTGTCTGATATTTGCATTAATATTGTCTAACTAAATATTAAGTAATAATTATTAGATTAGTTGAATGACTTCATTTAGGGCAAAGGCTTTCTGGTTGGTTTGTCATATTATATCTGTCTTCTTTTCTGACTTTGTCACTAGCTGTGTAGCTCCTTCGGTAGTCTTTTGATGTCTTGATCTTGTAGGATTTTTAGCGATCAAACATTGCCGGTAAAATAGCATGTTATGCACATTTATAACAGATATAGACACAGTATTATCAATATCATTAAAACGCAAAATCCAGCACCAGAAAATATAATTATCAATATCATTAAAACAGAAAATCCAGCGCCAGAAAATGAGTGACCCTAAACTAACTAAAAGGATAAAGAACACTGAAATAGATGGAATTTATTGGGCTGTTTTGAGACTTGAATAACTATCACTTGCTTTATTAGGCTTCGAAAATGTAGAATTATCAGTATATTGCGATGGACACTTTTTACTATTTGTAATATTCTGGTCTCCTTTCATTCCAACAGTTGTTTCTATTTCTTTGATATAACTGTTTTCAATCATGTTTTCATAGACATAAATCCCATGCTGATTCCATTGCATTGCAAAATGGTTCAGCAGTGGTACAACACTTGGAAAGCCAAAGATGTTTGCAGCTAAGAGTAATAATAGTTCTTTTGCATTAAAAATCTTTGTGGTAATTTTCATTTGATCTTTACAGGCGAACATATGTCTGGGCCAAGCTGTGATTCCAAAGCTGACAGACGATGGAAAAAACAGTGGGACGGTAGAGAAAAAACCTGTTGCACAAATTGTTTTATTAGAATATTCGGAAGGGAAAGAACTCTACTTTTTTCCTGGGCTTCAGTTTCCAGCATAAGATTTTATAGGCGTCGAACCTGTAAATTTTTCTGCTTCAATGACTGGGAAACCAGTTTCTACAGCATCAAATTAAAGTTACTCTATAAGCTACACTTCATGCAGTTAAAACATGTTAGAACATATCGCTTCTTTACTAAATGACGCTTACTTTTATTGGCATCTTGTATGAGATAACAGATAACAATTTAGTAGATTGTGTATGATAGTGCTATTATTTATACTAATATTGTAGCATAATATTAATAATAATATTAATGATAATGAATTCCTTATTCAAAGAGTTTATAAACACAGTTAGTTACAACAAACTAATCTATCCTGAGGTTATCACATGCAATACAATTATAATAGATATTGACACATAGTTAATTTACCATCATATAGTTCAATATATCAATATAAAATATTTAACAGTTAAAGAGGAACATGTTGTAAAATATAAAAGAAAAAATATAATATACAACTTGAACATGCATGGCAAAATCATAAATAACAATTATTCATCCTTTTTATAAGTATACTTAACTGGTAAATAAATAAGGTGAAGTTATTTTAGTGCAAAAGTACATTCTGTGATGCCCTAATCATGTCAAAACTAAAAAGTATTTGACAAAAATTGCCTTTTATTCATAATTTTTTATGTAATCAAATATGACCAACAGTCCTGCCCAGAATATATTTTTCTATCTTAATATTAATGACAACACCTGAAAGATAGGCTACTTTGGCAGTCTCTCCTTAAACACTAACTTGAAAATAAATATATATATATATATTGATAGAGGGGTCTAAATACAGCACAAACAACATTTTCCAAAAGACCAAAAAAGTGAAAAAATATATTTTAACAATACGCATTTGACTAACAGGTCGAACAACAGATGTTCTTAAACCCTGCTGACTGCCATTGGCGATTGCCAAATAAACGGATCACAAGATGTTACAAAATGGATCTTTAAAATTATTAATTTAATACCAAACAGAAAATAATAAACTTGCGGTATTTAGACCCGCTCTATCAAGAAATTTGTTTAGCATGCACCCGTATAAAAATTGCGGTTTTTATCCATTGCAATCATAGGTTTGAACGTTGTCTTCAATTTAGACTTGTTTATATTTTTTCGTTTGGGCTTGTATTATATTTTCTTTCGGGTTTATATGATCCGTTCATCCTATTTTTAATATTTGGACTCTTCAAAATTCAAGAGTCTATCCTAAATTGAGGTAAATTATATGGCCTTCCAAATACCGTTTCGATCCCTAACATCACTGAAGAAACATAAATTGTCGAAATCCAGATATGGTGTACTAATCTTTGCACCTTTTGTTTGCGATATACCATCTTTTCCGCAAGTTTATTATTTCCTGTTTGGTATTAAATTAATAATTTTAAAAGATCCATTTTGTAACATCTTGTGATCCGTTTATTTGGCAATCGCTAATGGCAGTCAGCAGGGTTTAAGAACATCTGTTGTTCGACCTGTTAGTCAAATGCGTTTTGTTAAAATATACTTTTTCACTTTTTGGTCTTTTGGAAAATGTTGTTTGTGCTGTATTTAGACCCCTCTATCAAGAAATTTGTTTTGCATTCACATGTATAAAAATTGCGGTTTTTATCCAACACAATCATAGGTTTGAACGTTGTTTTCAATTTAGACTTGTTTATATATATATATATATACAAGTCTAAATTGAAAACAACGTTCAAACCTATTGTTGTTTGTTTTTATAAATGGACGTAACACTGCTAATACTGTATACTAAAATAAAACACGCCCACTAACCCCATATTACATACCATGGTTAACCGATGATATTCATAGAAATGTATATGAGGTAAAATGATAACGCTTACCAGGACTTGCATTATTTTGAACAGCCACACATTGATTCACCGACAGCAGTATCATTGAATGTTCCCAAAAGAAGACCTTGGGTTTACCATGTAAAAATAGTCACTAACAGCCAAGATAAAAGTTTAAAAGGTTAATAGGCAGTTATTGTCACTTTGAATTGACGACAGCGTTTTTTAAGTGTAGAATGAACTAAAGTTTTTTAACTAAGATAACAGATTATGCAAATTGAGCTTTGATACTTTATCAAATTTCTATGTGTTGACAGTAAGTTATTTTTGGACAAACTGCATATGTGTTAAACATGTTACAATTAATACGAATTAAATATGGATTAATTCAGACTATTTTATTGTCTATTCCTGTCAGGAGACAATTCTGTTGAGTGAAAGTTCTAACTTTTAGCAAAATTATTTAAAGGCTCTACTGATATATACAAAATTGATACAAATACTTAAGAATGATGATGACTCAATAATGTTCGATTAGTCATTGAACTCGTCTAATATTTTTATGTAACAATAAAAAGAATAAATGCCAAAAAAATCCCACCAATCTAAATTCGCTTTCAAAACTACATTCTAATTTGGTTTCAAATTTGTAATAAAGTGTTCTTTTAGCTCACCTTGCTTACAAGGCTAGTGTGAGCTTGTGCCATAACATGGTGTTTGTCGTCCGTTCTCCATTACGTTAACAAAATGTTTCTAGGCCATATTGAACCAACCTTTGCACAAAATATCATTAAAGTGTATTTAGTTTAAAATGTTTGTCCGATTATCCTGTCTGCCAACCAATATGACTGTCAAGGCTAGCGGTGGTACATAGAGACTAAAAAATGCAAATAGTGTCTTTTATCTTGTAAATCGATTAAGATAGAGAAAATATAACAGTGTCAAAAATTATCAAAATGTCAAGATCTACATACCATTCGTTTTGAATAAAACTATCAGACGACTCCATATAGAAAGTATTACCCTTGCCAGGTTTAACCCACCATTTCCTTAAAAAAATGCCAGTACCAAGTCAAAAATATGAAAGTTGTTATTCACTCGTTCTGATGGTTGGTAACGTTTGATTTTTCCTGTATTTATGGACGTCCCCTTTTTCAAATTAGCTTGGAGTTCGGTATTCTTGTTATACTTATTTGCATTAGGATTTTTTTCACCAATTTTTTGTTATTTTGTCTATTATCTTTGAATCTTTATTAGATAGAGGAATACTGTTATGGCAAAAATCATCGACACGATAAGATCCACAAATACGTCAACATGGCCAATATGGTCAGCCGATTCGTTATGGAAGTTATCACCATGAAAACACGATGTTTCCATTTCTAAAATCCTTTTAGCAGATAGCTAGAATCTGTGCTCAGAAAAAGTATTCAGCGGGACGAGATCTACAAAACAAATTAACAGTCGTCTCCTTATTGTAGAGTTTTCCTTGAAAAACTCGTCAACCAATTTGTTTTCATTTGTTTGGGTTTTTTTTTTAGTGGAAACTATTATCATGAGTATAGTAGATAGTCGGAAACTAACACTAGATTTACTAATAAGCCCAATAGGTTTAGGAAGAAGTCCAAAAGGTGTTAATATGTCCTTTGATTGAGTTAAGCTATTTCAGTTGATATTTTATAGTGTGTCTTTCTATGTTGTGATGTTACACTATTGTTTCAGAAAAAGGGTGAAGGTTTGGTACCATTAAAACGTTTAAACCCGCTGCATTTATTTGCACCTGTCCTAAGTCAGGAATTTGATGTTCAGTAGTTGTCGTTTGTTGATGTGGTTCATAAGTGTTTCTCGTTTTTATAAAGATTAGACCGTTGGTTTTCCCGTTTGAATGGTTTTACACTAGTAATTTTTGGGGCCCTTTATAGCTTACTGTTCGGTGTGAGCCAAGGCTCCGTGTTGAAGACCGTACTTTGACCTATAATGGTTTACTTTTATAAATTTTGACTTGGATGGAGAGTTGTCTTATTGGCACTCATACAACATCTTTATATTTCTATTAATCGTCAGTGGACTCCTTTATGAGTTATTGCCCTCAAAGGGCAGTATTAACCTCGCTTTGATTTTTTGATCTGTACTTCTTAGACAGAAACTATATTGGGGAATCGATCAGCAAAAAGAATTTAGAAATAAGTTAACATGACATAAATTTTCATTTTACTCCTTACAAATGTATTAGATTTGTGGCCTTTTAAAAACTCATTTACCCATTTTTGTGTTGGGTTTTCTCTTAGTGGAAACTATGGTAGATAAATTGAAACTGTCTATAGATCAACTGACCAGCAGGACACAATCTACTTATACATCCAACTGGGCGTAATAGTCAGTTGATTCCTATAAGACATATTGCCCTTCCAAGACGATATTTACCCCATATTGATAATATTTGGTCAAAACTATAATAGATTGTGCGAAACAGTAAGTGGCAAAATAATCAGGAGGACAAGCTTAAAAATAGGTTAACACGACAGAAATTGTTCTTTGACTCCTTATAGGTGTAATTGCTCTTGAAAGATGATATTTTACCCGTGTTTATGCGTTTATTTTGCGTAAACTAAAGTAGACTGCTGGAAACTGTAAACAACAAAATCGATCAGCAGGAAAAAATCTATATACAAAAGAGGGACGAAAGACACCAAAGGGACATTCAAACTCATAAGTCGAAAATAAACTGACAACGCCATGGCTAAAAAAGAAAAATACAAACAGACAAACAATAGTACACGAAACACAACATAGAAAATACACGAACCCAACCAAAAACTGGGGATGATCTCAGGTGCTCCGGAAGGGTAAGCAGATCCTTCTCCACATGTGGCACCCGTCGTGTTGCTCATGTTAGTACAAACCCGGCAATAATTCAGTAGGTCAAATTCGGGAAAAGGGGACAAGATTGTATAACTTACATGGCCGAAATCAACAGTTTCCACTTAAATGCATTATTGACTCGTCTTTGAAAGAAGCTTTTTAACCATTTTATGATTTTTTGCGTAAACCAAATTCAATGGAGAGAAACTGTAGGTCATTGTCGTCAGTCGACTTCTTGCAGGAGTTCATGCCAATGAAGGATGTTATAACATTTTGGAGCGTTTTGCTGGAAACTTTTTGAAATATTATTAATACGATTTATGCGATTAGTTCATAATTGACAGGTGAGCGATAGATACTTTATACACATTTTCTGAGAACAGTGGATTAAAGAAAAGTAGACGGAAGGTTTGTATTTTTGACGATTGTTACTTTTCAAAGTTAACTGGATTCAATTTTCGAAATATAAATACTGTGTGTTGTTGTTAATACTGCTGGTTATAATTTTCCACATTACTGGGGTATGTAGTCCACTACATAGGATACAATACAATATTTGTTCTGTAAAATACTTACATTTATTGTAGAAAATAATAAAATCACTGTATGTTCAAATCTTTAGTGTGCTCCAAATCAAACTCTTTAAATTAAATTAATCAATTTTGAAAAGCTCTAACCTAAAAACTTCTAGAATATAACATACTAGTAGTACAATATATCCATCAAAATGAAATTGAGCTTTCCCCTTTAAACCAGATTAAGGCGTGTCCAAATTATTTGTAAAGATTCCTTTTCTTCAGATAACAATTTTTAATGAAAGAGTAAGTTAACACCAATAATATTATGGCAACACAGACCTATATACCAAAACATTGACTGAAATTAAATCAAAATAATACCAGTAGGTGGTAAGACTTTAAAAGCATGCTGTGGTATGGAATTCTAGTGTATGCATACTATACTGGCGTTGACTTGAACTTTTAGATTTCCTCTCAAAACTGACAGTGTTTCAAAGTTTAATGTTCTTGAGTATTTCAAAAAAATTGTTTGTTTTCTGATCTTAGCATATTGGTACTTACTCTAGTTAATTAATTTTAGTCTTAAACGGTGTTCTGAAAAAGTCTGAAAAATTAATTATTGGGTCATGTGAAGTCTTTCAGTCGGTACTGTTCATTAGTTTTTCAGGCAATTCAGTATGATATTGATGTGTACAGATATCAAATACTGAACATAATGAGCATAAAGTTAAGAAAGAAAACGGGGAATGTGTCAAAGAGACAACAACCCGACCAAAGAGCAGAAAACAGCCCAAGGCCACCAATGGGTCTTCAACATAGCGGCGGGGTTAAACATGTTTTGTGAGATCTCAACCCTACCCCTATACCTCTAGCAAATGTAGAATAAACAAACACACAGCAATACGCACAGTAAAAATCAGTTTAAAAGAAGTACGAGTCCGATGATAGAATAGGTAACAGAAGAAACTAAGCAACAATACAATGATACATAAATAAACAAAGGACTACTAACAGTTACATTTTTGTACTGACATGCCAGCTCTAGACCTCAATTAAACTGATTGAAAGATTATGTCATATGAAAATCAAGCACAATCCCTCTCGTAAGGGGTTTAGTATCATACTATCATCATGAAATATACGAGAAGAAAATAAACCGTACCATGCTAACAACCGGTTTTATAATAGATGTGTTTATTTCCGATGCAAAGACCCTTTTAGTGAATCAATATTAATTTTTAAAAATGCTATCTTTAATTACCTGACAACAGTATCGTACTATATCCTTTCTGAATAAGTCTGTTTAAAGGTTTGGTTAAATTTTGAGATGAATGATGACATTTTTGTTCTTTGTATAGAATATTACCATAAACGATTGGATGTGAAAGATCTGAACGTATAAGAACATAGACTGAATACATCTCAATTGACTGCAAGTGAATTGTCTGAACAGTACTGCATTCAACTTAGTGGAGATGTCTGAAAATTGACTGACACATTTATTGATCAGTCTTTTAAGAGTAATTAAGACTAAAATGACCCTTTCAGATCAAAATTGGTTTATTAGTTTTATTCTTACACGTTTTAACAGACTGTTGTTTTTAACATTCGGTCAAGTTTTTTTAGGGTTAGAAAATTTACATGACCGATGGTTAATGAATTTGGTTATATAAAAGTCAATTACGAATCCCCTATTGCGTGATTCCTAATCACTAGATTAAACTTATCAACATATTTTATATGAGTACCACGACGTGTGTCACAAGTGAAGAAGGAGCTGCTTACTGTGCCGGAGCACCTGAGATCACCCATGTTGTTTTTTTTGGTATTGTGCGTGTTGCTCAGTCTTTAGTTTTCTATGTTGTGTTTTGTATACTGTAAATTGTCTGTTTGTCTTTTTCCTTTTTTAGCCATGGCGTTGTAAGTTTATTTTCGACATATGAGTTTGAATGTCCCTTCGGTATCTTTCGCCTCTCTTTTGTTGTCGACTTATGAGTTTGCTTATTCCTTTGGTATATTTAGTCTCTCTTTGTGGATAATTTTTATTGGAGCCTTATGCTTCTGATTTGAGTAAAAAATATGTAGTTAAATAAAGGTAACAGTACTTTGTAGATGTTCAAATCTTATAAAATCATTTAAGACGAATCCAGGTAACAAACAAAACTGAGATGATGATTTTAACGGGTATCAAAAAATACTTGAATCTATTTCTATTAGGAAAGAACAAAAATCAATCATAAGCACACATATAGAAAAAATATCATAAATCAAGGATTTTACGTGTACATTCATTTTTGGAAATTATCAATATTATTTGAATTAAGGTTCAGCAATTCCTCCGACGCTAGTGCCTACTTTGCAGTTACTTCTGGTAAACTTGCGAGTCATAAGTATTGATTAACATCAGACAGTAATAAATTGGTAATTTTCTTCTTTTTTTTTTTTAAATAATAGGAAACATTACCATATTCATAAAATGTCGGTGACTTAAATTCTCTAACCCTTTAAATTGACAGAATGTGAACATGGTTTTCAATGTCTAGGAAAGGACATACAAGACTGTTTGCTGATAGAAACAGTAAAGTCATTGGAAAATAAGAGAAAACAAAATACAACACTAAAAACTAGAGCCAAAGCAACACGAAACCCCTTAAAACAAAGCTAGGTTAGAATACATATGCCGCCTTTGTAGGGGAATACGCTGCCACTGCTTGTATACGTTTCGCCCCGAGGGATTCGCCAACTAATCAACAGTTTAGTCTTTGCATCAAGTATCATTGATCGGTATTTTGTTTTCCTAAATGAAATGTTAAATAATTCAAAACACCAATGTTTTTCTACCACTATGCAAAGATAGCCTTAGCCGTATTTGGCACAACTATATTTGGTTTTCAATGTTCTTCAACTTCGTATTTGATTTGCCTTTCAAACTGTGTTTTTTTTTTTGCGATAGCCACTGATGAGATGAATCTTATGCAGACGTACTGCGCGTATGGCATACGTTATATAAGCCTGGAAGATTTGATTTTTTTTCTAGTGGCAGCCCCATGTTATTTTGTTGCTAGTAGAGATTTTGTGAAAGTCGCATTCGGAGATATCCCGATCGACAAATGGGATTGTGGCTACCGCACCAGTTACATTTATATGATGTCATATGTGACACAAAGATTGTGCAACGTTAAACAAAATCATTTGGCGTCCATAAAACGTAAGAAGGGATGATTGCAGCTTTAGTGCAATCCTTGGTGTATACCCTTCCTTGAACTCAGCAACACTATATCAATAAAATAATTATAGGAAACATGAGCCTTTGAATATCGTATCAACTTTAGGATGTGTACTTCATGTGCAGACCTGACTGGTATGATACTACAGAAATAACAGTTTTACAAGGGGACAATTAAAATCGTAAAGATAAGTTATCTTAAAAAATCACTTCTACGTTAGTGTCAACCATTTTCATAATATATCCTATGTTTCTTCATTACTTACATTACCTAAGTCTTAATTGCTTGCAAAGTAATGATGACTCAAACTCATACACACACTTTCCTACACTAAGGAATTATGGTTCTTAATCTTATTGTATCGCCTTAATCCGTACAACAAATCATTTTGAAACTATTTGAGTCTTCTGTATCGAATTGTTTATTGTTTTAAATAATATATTGACCTCTTTATTCCGTAATAATAATTATGGGCCGTTGTCGCATACATGTAGTCGATTAGTTAATTTCAACATTTTATTCACTACATTTCTCAATTTCAGCAAAGGAAACTTACATAGTTTTGAGAGCTATAAACATTTAATTGCTTGTAAAACTAAAGGTACTTTATTGCGCCAAAATGGATATCTGCAACCCACAATGACCCATTGACCGTTAATTTTATTAAAAATTGAATGACAAAGTTTACATTTCTGATGTTACTGAATTTAACAATACAAGTGGCATTTTCGTCAGTGGTTCAAATAAACATTTCTTTTCCGGCGCCGAGCCTTTTATTGCTCCAGTATTGATAATAAAATTAGATGTGACAAGTGTTGACGAGGCCCTAGTGCACTAATGATAATTGTAGGTGAATTGGCTTTAGCTGACGAGGCCCTTGTACATGAATGTGTATTGTAGCAGGCATTGTCGTTGTCGACATGGCCCTAGTGTATATTTACGTTGAAGAAGGCAAGGTTGCATTCAACACGGCCCTAATGCATACTACATTGTAGCTGGCAAGGTCAAATGCATATTAAACACAGTCTTTTTTTTGCAGTGGCATGGCTCATTTGTATATGTTTTAATTTTCTGACATTTTATAATATTGTTTGTTTCATAATCGCACATTTTTCTTATAGTTTTCGATTTGGTAGATAGATACAGAATACGGATTCTTCGGATGAACTTTCTACATTAAAATCAAGATGACAACATGTACCAGAGTATTGATTGAGCTCACGTTCTCTTAACACTCTGGTAAAAATTTCCAGTATGCCAATAATGCTTTCTGTAAGTGGTCTAAATTACCTAGTATTACTCCATTTCTATCAACAGATACAAAGTTTCGTTATATTTGATCTGCATTTCACGGAATGCAAAATCAACAAGCAAGATAAATGAAGTTTTATTATTACGCTATTACATTGTAACTGGGCACACAAACCGGCTGGATTAAGTAATTCTTGTAACTCTGTTTCACTGGCGTTTGATAATAAAAGCGCACAGAGATAATTAGGACATTTTATCACTAAAAAGGATCCCATTACTGCAGATATTTTGCGAAAGATTATTCATACTTATGGTGAACTTAATAGTTATCTTAAAGATTTAAGAACTGTTTGTATATGTTAACTAAAGTATCTAGGTTTTTGAAGGTTTTCAGAACCAGCTATTTTGACAGGCAGCGATGTAACAATTATTTTACATACGTGAGTTTTTATTTGGTGAAGAGTAAAATTGATATTAACAGAGAATGGAGGGATGTTGTTATTTCTAGGACTAATCTTGTGACTTGTCCTGTTTCTATTTTAGAACGGTATCTCAAATTAGCTATAACTACTTCAAAATCTGAATTTACATTTTGATCTGTGTATTTTTTGCAAATCTGATAATTCTTATCAACTTAGACTTGTAGGACCGTTGTCGAGAGCTCTGGAAAAAGTTCTTAGTACATGCTTGCAGATTATCGTTTTACACAGAAAACAAATTTGAACTGCATAGTCCCCGTTCAGTAGGGGTACCGGCTGCTGTTGTGCCTTGTGTAGAGAACAGATTGTTTAAACAATATGGTCGATGGGACAGTGATACAGCAAAGAACGGTTATGTTAAAAAGTCCTTGAAGGATAAACTTTCCATTTCTAATAACGTTGGACTTTAATTATGTACTTTTCGCCCTTTCTTTATCTTTTAAAGCTTAGCTACACACTGTCAGGCGAGCTGATCCCAATCCCATAAAAAATGTTGAGTTTATGTTGTTAATAATTTTTGTTCGTTTAAATTAATGAATTAGAACTTAGATATATTTATAAAAATTATATACACTAGTGTGTAAACATTTTCACGTGTACGGTTCATAATACATACACGTTTTGAACTTACATCATGGCTAGAAAGAATGCTTTTCATTAGTTGAGTTAGAAATTATCATGCTTTTTGAAAAATGTCATTTTAAATATTTCGTGCTGTCACACAGTAGTTTTGACGGTTGTGTGACTTTAAGATATTGTCATTCGAGATTCGTTTTTTGTTGCAGCAAAGTTTTCCAACCCTCACATCCGACAAACTGTATTTATTTTGTCTTTTATTTTTCCTTTATATTATCAAAATGGATTTTTGATTTATATGATGAAGAGTGTGAATATCAACTCTGTCTTTACTTTTGGTTCTAATTTGTTTTTGCGTTCATGATGAAAATAGTTTTTATTCTTGTAGATTTGATTTAGTGTTTGCTACTTGCATCTGCCTAGGCAAATAGTAACTGATGAACTTTCTTTTGCATTTGTCTTTTATAAAATTAAAGCTTTGCTGCACACTGTCAAGCGAGCTTATCCCATATAAAGGTGTTGAGTTTATTTTTTTAAATACTTTATGTTCGTTTAAATTTATGAATCAGAACAAAACTTTGTTAATCTTTTATACAATTATTTTGATCCATCCTGCTATTTATATTGGAGAAGGCCTTTTAATATCTGTTAGACGTACATAGATCATATCATGTTTATTTTTAACTGCACTTAATAAGTCAACATTAAATGTTAAAATGATCCTCAAATAAAGTAAACAGAGTTTTTCTTTGATTATGATAAATTGAGACATTTAACCCCAGATATTTCATACCAAGACTCTTTTTTGTGGTAAACCATAGAGAAGTGTAAGGCTTAAATATTAGTCTCCAACATGAGAATAGCATTTTGTAAAACTATAGCACTGTCATTGGTCATGTCAAAACTATTATTCTATTAAATATCAAATTGCCAAAAAGTATTTAAAGAGTATACAATTTCTTAGTTTATTATTCGGGGTATTCTGCTTTGGGCCATTCACGCTAATTTGTCATCTCATTTTGATTTTAAAAAGTCGAACGTTTTTAATATGACGCAACTTTACAGGTTGAATGATATAATTCTAGAATTAGTACAACAATATCGTCTCAGAACCCGAAGTAGAAAAAAAGTTCCGTTATACATGATATGTGCGGGTGAACTTCTAATTTACGTTTTTAACAAATACTTGCATAACGATAAGCAAGAAACCCTTTGTATTTTTGATGTTTTATTTTTAATCATTTTCCTTACATAAATAAAGATGACGTTAAGATTTTTTTACATATACTTTTAAACTGAATCTGATTGATCGATTGATTGTTAATGTTTAACGCCTCTTCAACACTAGTGGCTTTATCATAACAGTAAATTTTCTTTGGTGGAGGAAAGTTTAAATAAAAAGACATTATGCGATATGAATTAAAAAAATGCAACACTTTTATCATATGCCAAATTTCATTTCATTCGTAAGTAGATTTAAAGAAAATAACCCAAACAGAAGTATACAATCTTATTGAGTCACACTGTATTGGATATCGTACTTTGACCTATGGATATCTTTTAATTTCTATAGGGGAACAGCCACGTACTTTATAAAGGTGAGGGTGTCATATTTATCCTGATTCTTAATTTTTGATGAAAACTATTCATTGCCAAACAAAAGACAGAAAACAATTGTTCTGTGTAGTTTGTTAAAAATTGACGAAAACAAGATCAGATTTTCAGTGTTGTGTTACTTGTGTGCTCTCTTCGTGCCAATTCTTGATATTTTACATCATATATCATTTTATTCTATCAATTGACCAAATATTCTCATTTTCTATAGAGGAACAGCCAGGTACTTAATGAAGGTTGGAAGGGGGAGAAGGGGGTGGGGGTAATATTTTATACTGATTCTCAATTTTTGAATATATATTGCTTTGCCACACAAAAGAGGGGAAACAATTATTCTGAATATTTTGTAAGAAAATAATCTGCTTTCCCTCGGTAAAAATGTCAAGAAACAAAAAAAAAACATAGCATCCCCATTTTATAAAGTTCATATAATAAATAATTTACCAAACGACATGTATTTTTCACACACCGTGACTATTCATCTGTTTCTTGCTTAAAGCAATTACTGTAATATTTTTCATTATAATGGACAGTGTTTCTGAGTTTAAATCTATATCAGTTGGTTTTATTTTACATTATAAATGAGCTGTAGAGCGTTTTTAAACCTAAACGCATAAGGAAGGAATATTCCACTTTAATATGATCGGTAAAATAGGATGCAAATACTGCAAATCTTTGCAGAAAATAATATGTTTGACGATATATAAGGCAGATAATGCACATGTAAAGGTTTTTCTGGTCGTATAAAACACTTTCGGGTGTCGGGATTGCCAAAAGTCATACCTCCCTACGGTCGGTTTTTCATTTGATGAATCCTGACACTCCTCGGTGTGTTAAACGACAAGAAAACCTTAAAATAATCATTATCTATACAATGATGCGCTGTCTTCAGCTAACCAATATGAACATTTTGTAACAGAGTATTTGTCTGTCTTCCACTACTCCTTGAAATAAATACAATAAATGAAGGTAAGTGTCTGAGTTTATATCTTCTAATTCATAAGTATGTGTCCCTTGTTTAAAGAGATTTTTCTTTTACACTGGACCATAGTTTTTATTGAATTTTGTATTTCTAATATATTTTGCCACTGTTTTGGTATAATATTTGTCATCTGCATTATTTCGGCAATCAAAATTTTATTTTTCATTTTAATGTATTTTCAAAATATAAACAATAATCAACTATGACACAGGCTGAGTAAACCATAAATATGATTATAAATAACTTAAATATTCAATCTGTTAACACATGAATTTATCCAGTTTTAAAATACACATTTTTTATCAAAAATGTTGGGTAAACCTTATTGTTAGGCAGACAAACTGTATTCAGCTACGTAGTACAAAGGTACACACTAAAATTTGGGTTGATATTCTATAAACAAATAAAACAAAAAAAAACCGTCATGCAAGGATAGTCTATTTAATTATTTTTATATATTCAAATGGAGTTATATCCTTTCAGAACGATAGGTATTTCTTTTGAAAAGTCCACCTGGACGACAATAAGTTTCAATGAAATATGCTTCAAGGCCTAAATTTACTACCTGCGTATAGTAAGGTCATCATTGTTCTGATTAAAATGTAAACTACAGTTTGTTAAAACATGTTATTCATTTTATTGTTATCGTGTGTTTGAAAATACAGGATAAGATTTAAACAAAGTAGGTCACAATACATAAAGAAAATATAGTTTAACAAATATTAGATATCGTCCTATGTCTGACATGCTGACCTCACAGATCCGATTGTAACGCAAGAAACAGATGACACAAATGGGTTATAGAATTGTCATATATTAAAGAACAGGATTATAATTTATGATAATAGATTAAAATACAATATATTTGTTTTATTAATTTATTTAATATTATCTTATTTTAAAATATCTCATGAAATAAATGATAGCATTGCCTTTTTTAAAATTAAATCATTCCTATTCTGTTTTTTAAAACATATATCTAATTTGAACTGTAATTTGTCAAAAAATACAATATTATAAATTTGGTATATTTTTAATTCGAACTTTCAATAGTGTTTCATTTTATATGTCATCCTACACCTGTTTTAATTGTTGGACACGTACATCCATTACAGGAAACTATGTTGTTTAAAATAAAATTATTGTTGTTTGAGACAAACCATTACATTTGTTTTAATAAATCGTTTTCGAAATGAGTATATTAGCATTTGGGGTTGATAATTTAGGGTTAGCGGATGGCAATAAAGAAGAATCGTTTTCACTTTCGAGCAAATATTTTACTGATCGTCGTTCATCTGAAAATAAAAGTAATAAATCAAAACCATTCTATTGAAATATCTAAAACGCATTGTAAAAAGTATGTGTCTTAAGGTAGATGAGGGGTCTAAATTAAAAACAATAAAATGTTCAATACTTTGCTAAATGTAGTTTATATCATGATATTGTCAGAAATATAATGACAAGAAAGGTTCGCATAGCTTTTTTCGAGCTACAGATTAGACACACCAATTGTGTGTGAGAATAAGAAGAAAAGTACACGATAGATATTAAATAACAAAAAAAAATTATGAGAATATTGCTCTTATAATTTTCTTTCATAAAATAAAAAGACCTCGTTTTCTTATTACAAATCACATAATTGGTAAATTAACTCACATTCCTTCGCATGATTTGATTATCTAAATCTATCTCCCTTATATGACTGCATTTGAACTTAGACCAAATGTTTTTAGCTGTTTAATAATCGAAGATTTTGGAAGAACATTATCTACAAACAAAGCAGTTTGAGTTCCTAGGATATTGTATATTTTTGCCTTATATAAAACTTTTGGCTTATATTTATTTTTGTTTTCAAGTTGAGATGATACGATATCTATAACAGTTCACAATGCAGTTGTGACGGACTGGAATGGACCTTTCTATGCATCTAAAAAAAGTCAATTAAACTAAAAAAATTAAGCATATGTAAAAACCATCTAAATGATTTACCGAACTAGATATAGAAATAGGAAGATGAGGTATCATTGAAAATGAGTCAACTATCTACAACAAACTGAAATTAAATGGAAGCAAATAGAGGTCATCACACGGCATTCAATAATGAGCAGAATTCATACCTCATAGTAAGATATAAAAAGCCATGTCATGACATTAACGAAACATATTAAAACATTGTTGTGACGTCATTCTATTGTTGTACCCGTTCTTTATTTCAGTGACGGCACTATCATTTACCCGTAAGAAACCTTATTTTACCTTTAACATTTTTAAGAATAACCCTCTTCCTTCTTCACAAAAATTGGAGGTAGCATAATTGATTCTTACAGGTAAACGATAGTTCAAGGACTGAAGAAAAAAAAATGCATTTATTCACACAATTTGTTTCTTTATTTTGAAAAAAAAAATTACAACGAAAGAACAAAAAAACATGTGTTTATTAAGGTCATCTTCCAATACAACAATTTCGTCACTCATCAAGACTGTTTGTGGGAAGGGTGAAATCGGGGGGTGGAGGTAATATTTTATACTGATTCTCAATTTTTTGGAACATATATTGCATTGCCAGACAAAAAAGAGAAAACAATTATTCTGTATAGTTCGTTAAAAATTGGTTAAAAAATAATCTGCTTTCCTGCGGTAGAAATGTCAAGAAAAAGAAAAAAACATAGCATCCCCTTATCATGCTTATAATTAATTACTTACCAAGTGACTTGTATTTTTCACACACCGTGACTATTCATCTTTTTTTTTGATTAATGGAATTTCAGTAATATTTTTTTAAAGTAACTGGACAGTGATTTCTGGGGTTTATATCTAGATTAATTAGCATGATTGGTTGGTTTTAGTTTACATTATAAATGAACCGTAGGGTGTATTTAAACCTAAACCCATAATAAAGGAATATTCCACTTTAATGTGATCGGTAAAATAATATTTTTGACGATATATTAGTCAGATAATGCATATTTTAAGGTTTCTCCTGTCGTATAACACACCTTGGGGTCTCGGGATTGGCAGAAGAAAAACCTTCCTACGGTCGATTTTTCATTTGTTGAAATCTGACACCCCTCGATGTTGAACGACAAACATAATCTTAAAATAATCATTATCTATGCAACAATGCGCTGTCTTAAGCTAATGAATATGAGCATTTTGTAACAGAGTTTTTGTTTGTGTTCTTCCACTCCTTGAAATAAATACACTAAATGAAGGTAAGTGTCTGTCACTTAACAAGTTAAAAAATAAAAAAACAACACGTTAAAAATAGATTTATTTGCTTTATTTTCCATGTATACAGATAAGTACCTACCGGCACAATATATAATACTAGCTTCCATCTACATGATCTAATAATTTTGAGTTTACACTAAAGTTTGGGTTAATATTCTTTAAACAAACAAAAAAAACGTCATGCAAGGATAAAGTCTATCTAATTTTTTTTATATATTCATATGGAGTCATATCCTTTCAGAACGATAGATATTTCTTTTGAAAAGTCAACCTGGACGACAATAAGTTTCAATGAAATATTCTTCAAGGCCTAAATTTACTACCTGCGTATAGTAAGGTCATCATTGTTCTTATCAAAAAAGCAAACTACAGTTTGTTAAAACATGTAATTCATTTTATAGTTATCGTGTGTTTGAAAATACAGAATAAGATTTAAACCAAGTAGGTCACAATACTTAAAGGAAGTTTTACAAATATTAGATATCGTTCTATGTCTGACATCCTGACCTCACAGATCCGATTGTAACGCAAGAAACAGATGACACAAATGTTCATAAAATAAAAGAACCTCGTTCTCTTTTTGCAGATCACATAAATGGAAAATTGACTTACATTCCTTCTCATAATTTGATTATTTAAGCTATCTCCCCTGATATTATTGCATTGAACCTTAACCAAATGTTTTCAGCTATTTGACAATCTAAGATTTTAGAAGAACATTATCTACATACAGGAACTGTGTGTTCCTAAGATATTGTATATTTTTTGCCTGATATTAAACTTTTGGCTTATATCTATTTTTGTTTTTAAGTTGCGATGATAAGATATTTGAAACAGTTCACAATGCAGTTGTGACGGTCTGGAATGAACCTTTCTATGCATTTAAAAATGGTCAATTAAACAAAACTCATTGGGCACATGTTAAAACCCTCTAAATGATTTACCACAGTAAATATAGATATAGGCAGATGAGGTGTAATTGGAAATGAGTCAACTATCTACAACAAACTAAAATTAGATGTAAGCAAATATAGGTCATCACACGGCATTCAATAATGAGCAGAATTCACACCTGATAGTAAGAAATAAAAGTCCCTGCCATGATTGTAACGAAACATATTTGAAACATTGTTGTGACAGCATTCTATTGTTGTACCCGTTCTTTATGTCAGTGATTGGACTATCATTTACCTGTAAGAAACCATTATGCTACCTTTAACTATCCAGCATTTTTAGGAATAATCCTCCTCCTTTTTTAAAATATTGGAGGTAGCATAATTGATTCTTACAGGTAAATGATAGTTCAAGGACTGAATAAAAATGCATCAATTCACACAATTACAACGAAAGAACATTTTTTATTAAGGTCATCTTCCAATACAATGATTTCGTCACTCATCAAGACGGTTTCTTGAAGAAAATACTTTTAAATTGATTATTACACTGCCAGTGTCAATATTTATTTCACAACCATTTTTCTTATGTCTTGGGTTGTCTCCTTTAGCTTCAATTCGGTTGACAATGTTCGTTGTAAGTATTGTTTTTGTACTTTTATGTGTTTCTTTTTTATATCCTCGTCCGTCTTTGGATATAAACATCGACATTTGTGTTGCTCTTTTTCTTCCAAACATAATTTTTAACTACAATAATTTGAAAAAAAAATAATGCTTCTTACGCTTGAAAAAGGTGAGGGTGTCATATTTATCCTGATTCTTAATTTTTGATGAAAACTATTCATTGCCAAACAAAAGACAGAAAACAATTGTTCTGTGTAGTTTGTTAAAAATTGACGAAAACAAGATCAGATTTTCAGTGTTGTGTTACTTGTGTGCTTTCTTCGTGCCAATTCTTGATATTTTACATCATATATCATTTTATTCTATCAATTGACCAAATATTCTCATTTTCTATAGAGGAACAGCCATGTACTTAATGAAGGTTGGAAGGGGGAGAAGGGGGTGGGGGTAATATTTTATACTGATTCTCAATTTTTGAATATATATTGCTTTGCCACACAAAAGAGGGGAAACAATTATTCTGAATATTTTGTAAGAAAATAATCTGCTTTCCCTCGGTAAAAATGTCAAGAAACAAAAGAAAAAACATAGCATCCCCATTTTATAAAGTTCATATAATAAATAATTTACCAAACGACATGTATTTTTCACACACCGTGACTATTCATCTGTTTCTTGCTTAAAGCAATTACTGTAATATTTTTCATTATAATGGACAGTGTTTCTGAGTTTAAATCTAGATCAGTTGGTTTTATTTTACATTATAAATGAGCTGTAGAGCGTTTTTAAACCTAAACGCATAAGGAAGGAATATTCCACTTTAATATGATCGGTAAAATAGGATGCAAATACTGCAAATCTTTGCAGAAAATAATATGTTTGACGATATATAAGGCAGATAATGCACATGTAAAGGTTTTTCTGGTCGTATAAAACACTTTCGGGTGTCGGGATTGCCAAAAGTCATACCTCCCTACGGTCGGTTTTTCATTTGATGAATCCTGACACTCCTCGGTGTGTTAAACGACAAGAAAACCTTAAAATAATCATTATCTATACAATGATGCGCTGTCTTCAGCTAACCAATATGAACATTTTGTAACAGAGTATTTGTCTGTCTTCCACTACTCCTTGAAATAAATACAATAAATGAAGGTAAGTGTCTGAGTTTATATCTTCTAATTCATAAGTATGTGTCCCTTGTTTAAAGAAATTTTTCTTTTACACTGGACCATAGTTTTTATTGAATTTTGTATTTCTAATATATTTTGCCACTGTTTTGGTATAATATTTGTCATCTGCATTATTTCGGCAATCAAAATTTTATTTTTCATTTTAATGTATTTTCAAAATATAAACAATAATCAACTATGACACAGGCTGAGTAAACCATAAATATGATTATAAATAACTTAAATATTCAATCTGTTAACACATGAATTTATCCAGTTTTAAAATACACATTTTTTATCAAAAATGTTGGGTAAACCTTATTGTTGGGCAGACAAACTGTATTCAGCTACGTAGTACAAAGGTACACACTAAAATTTGGGTTGATATTCTATAAACAAATAAAACAAAAAAAAACCGTCATGCAAGGATAGTCTATTTAATTATTTTTATATATTCAAATGGAGTTATATCCTTTCAGAACGATAGGTATTTCTTTTGAAAAGTCCACCTGGACGACAATAAGTTTCAATGAAATATGCTTCAAGGCCTAATTTTACTACCTGCGTATAGTAAGGTCATCATTGTTCTGATTAAAATGTAAACTACAGTTTGTTAAAAAATGTTATTCATTTTATTGTTATCGTGTGTTTGAAAATACAGGATAAGATTTAAACAAAGTAGGTCACAATACATAAAGAAAATATAGTTTAACAAATATTAGATATCGTCCTATGTCTGACATGCTGACCTCACAGATCCGATTGTAACGCAAGAAACAGATGACACAAATGGGTTATAGAATTGTTATCTATTAAAGAACAGGATTATAATTTATGATAATAGATTAAAATACAATATATTTGTTTTATTAATTTATTTAATATTATCTTATTTTAAAATATCTCATGAAATAAATGATAGCATTGCCTTTTTTAAAATTAAATCATTCCTATTCTGTTTTTTAAAACATATATCTAATTTGAACTGTAATTTGTCAAAAAATACAATATTATAAATTTGGTATATTTTTAATTCGAACTTTCAATAGTGTTTCATTTTATATGTCATCCTACACCTGTTTTAATTGTTGGACACGTACATCCATTACAGGAAACTATGTTGTTTAAAATAAAATTATTGTTGTTTGAGACAAACCATTACATTTGTTTTAATAAATCGTTTTCGAAATGAGTATATTAGCATTTGGGGTTGATAATTTAGGGTTAGCGGATGGCAACAAAGAAGAATCGTTTTCACTTTAGAGCAAATATTTTACTGATCGTCGTTCATCTGAAAATAAAAGTAATAAATCAAAACCATTCTATTGAAATATCTAAAACGCATTGTAAAAAGTATGTGTCTTAAGGTAGATGAGGGGTCTAAATTAAAAACAATAAAATGTTCAATACTTTGCAAAATGTAGTTTATATCATGATATTGTCAGAAATATAATGACAAGAAAGGGTCGCATAGCTTTTTTCGAGCTACAGATTAGACACACCAATTGTGTGTGAGAATAAGAAGAAAAGTACACGATAGATATTAAATAACAAAAAAAAATTATGAGAATATTGCTCTTATAATTTTCTTTCATAAAATAAAAAGACCTCGTTTTCTTATTACATATCACATAATTGGTAAATTAACTCACATTCCTTCACATAATTTGATTATCTAAATCTATCTCCCTTATATGACTGCATTTAAACTTAGACCAAATGTTTTTAGCTGTTTAATAATCGAAGATTTTGGAAGAACATTATCTACAAACAAAGCAGTTTGAGTTCCTAGGATATTGTATATTTTTGCCTTATATAAAACTTTTGGCTTATATTTATTTTTGTTTTCAAGTTGAGATGATACGAGATCTATAACAGTTCACAATGCAGTTGTGACGGACTGGAATGACCTTTCTATGCATCTAAAAAAAGTCAATTAAACTAAAAAAATTAAGCATATGTAAAAACCATCTAAATGATTTACCGAACTAGATATAGAAATAGGAAGATGAGGTATCATTGAAAATGAGTCAACTATCTACAACAAACTGAAATTAAATGGAAGCAAATAGAGGTCATCACACGGCATTCAATAATGAGCAGAATTCATACCTCATAGTAAGATATAAAAAGCCCTGTCATGACATTAACGAAACATATTAAAACATTGTTGTGACGTCATTCTATTGTTGTACCCGTTCTTTATTTCAGTGATGGCACTATCATTTACCCGTAAGAAACCTTATTTTACCTTTAACATTTTTAAGAATAAACCTCTTCCTTCTTCACAAAAATTGGAGGTTGCATAATTGATTCTTACAGGTAAACGATAGTTCAAGGACTGAAGAAAAAAAAAATGCATTTATTCACACAATTTGTTTCTTCATTTTGAAAAAAAAAATTACAACGAAAGAACAAAAAAATATGTGTTTATTAAGGTCATCTTCCAATACAACAATTTCGTCACTCATCAAGACTGTTTGTGGGAAGGGTGAAATCGGGGGGTGGAGGTAATATTTTATACTGATTCTCAATTTTTTGGAACATATATTGCATTGCCAGACAAAAGAGAGAAAACAATTATTCTGTATAGTTCGTTAAAAATTGGTTAAAAAATAATCTGCTTTTCTGCGGTAGAAATGTCAAGAAAAAGAAAAAAACATAGCATCCCCTTATCATGCTTATAATTAATTACTTACCAAGTGACTTGTATTTTTCACACACCGTGACTATTCATCTGTTTTTTTTTATTAATGGAATTTCTGTAATATTTTTTTAAAGTAACTGGAGAGTGATTTCTGGGGTTTATATCTAGATTAATTAGCATGATTGGTTGGTTTTAGTTTACATTATAAATGAACCGTAGGGTGTATTTAAACCTAAACCCATAATAAAGGAATATTCCACTTTAATGTGATCGGTAAAATAATATTTTTGACGATATATTAGTCAGATAATGCATATTTTAAGGTTTCTCCTGTCGTATAACACACCTTGGAGTCTCGGGATTGCCAGAAGAAAAACCTTCCTACGGTCGATTTTTCATTTGTTGAAATCTGACACCCCTCGATGTTGAACTACAAACATAATCTTAAAATAATCATTATCTATGCAACAATGCGCTGTCTTAAGCTAATGAATATGAGCATTTTGTAACAGAGTTTTTGTTTGTGTTCTTCCACTCCTTGAAATAAATACACTAAATGAAGGTAAGTGTCTGTCACTTAACAAGTTAAAAAATAAAAAACAACACGTTAAAAATAGATTTATTTGCTTTATTTTCCATGTATACAGATAAGTACCTACCGGCACAATATGTAATACTAGCTTCCATCTACATGATCTAATAATTCTGAGTTTACACTAAAGTTTGGGTTAATATTCTTTAAACAAACAAAAAAAACGTCATGCAAGGATAAGTCTATCTAATTATTTTTATATATTCATATGGAGTCATATCCTTTCAGAACGATAGATATTTCTTTTGAAAAGTCAACCTGGACGACAATAAGTTTCAATGAAATGTTCTTCAAGGCCTAAATTTACTACCTGCGTATAGTAAGGTCATCATTGTTCTTATTAAAATGCAAACTACAGTTTGTTAAAACATGTAATTCATTTTATAGTTATCGTGTGTTTGAAAATACAGAATAAGATTTAAACCAAGAAGGTCACAATACTTAAAGGAAGTTTTACAAATATTAGATATCGTTCTATGTCTGACATCCTGACCTCACAGATCCGATTGTAACGCAAGAAACAGATGACACAAATGGGTTATAGAATTATCATATATTAAAGAACAGGATTATAATTTATGATAATAGATTTAAAAAAAATGTATTTGTTTTATTCATTTACTTAATATTATCTTATTTTAAAGTATCCTATGAAATAAATGATAGCATTGACTTTTTTGAAATTAAATCATTCCTATTCTGTATTTTAAAACATATATCTTATTTGAACTATAATTTGTCAAAAAATACAATATTTTAAACTTTGTATATTTTTAATTCAAACTATTCATAGTGTTTCATTTTATATGTCATCCTACACCTGTTTTAATTGTTGGACACGTACATCCATTACAGGAAACGTTGTTGTTTGAAATAGAATTATTGTAGTTTGAGTTAAACCATTACTTTTTTTAATAAATCGTTTTTGTTATGAGTATATTAGCATTTGGTGTTGATAACTAAGGGTTAACGAATGGCAACAAAGAAGAATCGTTTTCACCTTAGAGCAAATATTTTACTGATTGACTTTCATCTGAAAATAAAAATATTAAATAAAAATCATTCTATTTAAATTTCTAAAACGCATTGTAAAAAGTATGTGTCTATAGGTAGATGAGGAGTCTAAATTAAAAACAATAAAATGTTTAATACTTTGCTAAATGTAGTTTATATCATGATATTGTTAGAAATATAATAGAAAGAAAGGGTTGCATAGCTCTTTTCGATCTAGAGATTAGACACACCAAATGTTTGTGAGAATAAAAAGAAAAGTAAACGATAGATATCAAAAAAACAAATTATGAGAATATTGCTCTTATAATGTTCTTTCATAAAATAAAAGAACCTCGTTCTCTTTTTGCAGATCACATAAATGGAAAATTAACTTACATTCCTTCTCATAATTTGATTATTTAAGCTATCTCCCCTGATATTATTGCATTGAACCTTAACCAAATGTTTTCAGCTATTTGACAATCTAAGATTTTATAAGAACATTATCTACATACAGGAACTGTGTGTTCCTAAGATATTGTATATTTTTTGCCTGATATTAAACTTTTGGCTTATATTTATTTTTGTTTTTAAGTTGCGATGATAAGATATTTGAAACAGTTCACAATGCAGTTGTGACGGTCTGGAATGAACCTTTCTATGCATTTAAAAATGGTCAATTAAACAAAACTCATTGGGCACATGTTAAAACCCTCTAAATGATTTACCACAGTAGATATAGATATAGGCAGATGAGGTGTAATTGGAAATGAGTCAACTATCTACAACAAACTAAAATTAGATGTAAGCAAATATAGGTCATCACACGGCATTCAATAATGAGCAGAATTCACACCTGATAGTAAAGTCCCTGCCATGATTGTAACGAAACATATTTGAAACATTGTTGTGACAGCATTCTATTGTTGTACCCGTTCTTTATGTCAGTGATTGGACTATCATTTACCTGTAAGAAACCATTATGCTACCTTTAAATATCCAGCATTTTTAGGAATAATCCTCCTCCTTTTTTAAAATATTGGAGGTAGCATAATTGATTCTTACAGGTAAATGATAGTTCAAGGACTGAACAAAAATGCATCAATTCACACAATTACAACGAAAGAACATTTTTTATTAAGGTCATCTTCCAATACAATGATTTCGTCACTCATCAAGACGGTTTCTTGAAGAAAATACTTTTAAATTGATTATTACACTGCCAGTGTCAATACTTATCTCACAACCATTTTTCTTATGTCTTGGGTTGTCTCCTTTAGCTTCAATTCGGTTGACAATGTTCGTTGTAAGTATTGTTTTTGTACTTTTATGTGTTTCTTTTTTATATCCTCGTCCGTCTTTGGATATAAACATCGACATTTGTGTTGCTCTTTTTCTTCCAAACATAATTTTTAACTACAATAAGTTGAAAAAAAAATAATGCTTCTTACGCTTGAAAGATCATGCCGCAAAACGAGGACCACAAGTAAAATAATTTTATCATCATAATTAGGAGAAATCTTTCTTCTGTAGAGATTTTCGTAAATGTTGATGTGAAAGCCACAGATTGTTCCTTGGACAAAATAGCTACTTAAAGATGTGATTAACAACCTAAACCTCAACCTGTGTACAAGGTGTAAATTACAAACTTGCTTCATGAACTAGGTGGCTTCAAAAGGTTTGCAATGTTGTTTTTTTTTTAATCTTATTGTATCGCCTGTATAGGAATATAATGCAACACTTCGCTTATCAATGACGGTGAATATAAGAAACAGAAAAAAGAACATTTTACCGCAGGTTAAAGAAATCAATCGTGTGTCCGATGCGCACTTTGTTCGTAGTGATCGTTGTTTTTAGAAACCGATGTAGTCACTTGACATTAAATAAACGTAGGTGCTAGATGTAATTATGTGTTTGTTAAATAAGTTTTAAGACAGTTTGTAATTGTGTTATATAGATTTGAAAATAAACCCTTCCTTCTTTGAATTGATTTAAAAAAGGGGAGTTATTAATAAAGTTTTTTTTACTATTTATAACGTCAAAATACGAATTACATTTGTTTCTTTCCAATGTATTTATGAACAATTTCAACCACTTTAAATCTCGAAAGTAAAATGGTTCATGAATACATACAATTAATATACATTAATTACAAAAACAAGGATACATTTGTGTATGTACACTTACAATGATCTGTTTTGAAAGAAAAAAATATAGCGTTGTTTGCAAAGAGAAATAGATGCACAAAACTGTATTTCGGAAACATGAAAAAACCGAAAAGGACAGCAATACCTAACTAATCTGAAAAAGGAGCTACACGAACCTTGCAGAAAAACCGGAAAGGGGGGAGGTGGGGGTATTCAGGTTTTCCTTATATTAAGGTAGCACTCCACAGTTAGGTGTGTAGTTTCGCATTTTGGCCCCTTTGGATTTTTCAAATATAAAAGCTAGTGTGCAGTAAAATTAATTTCTACATAGCTGAAGATTGATATACCTTTCATAGTGGGTTTATAGATTCAAGATTGTGTAATGTATGTATATGAACTGTTTTCCGTATGACAGTCCGTATTTTCATATACATAACAGACATTGGTCAAGAAATTATTATAATGTTTTTTTCCAACTTTTTGTCGCACGAACTTTGTGATGTAATTTTACAAAAAAATGAGGCAAAAGATACCCAATTTTTATTTGATCATTTGGTAGATTAATGTCAATAGTTTCAGAAAAGGTATCACTCAAAGGGATTGAAATTCTAGTTTTAACCAAATTTTGGGTGAAAATGTGACATTTGTTGCCCCTTTTTGCAATATTTTATGATAAATAAATGCAGAATGTTGCCATGAATACACAAAAAAAGGAATTTCATTTCACCATTTTAACTTTTGAAAATCAAATCTATGGAAGATACTGATTACATACATATGCACATGTATGACACAAATAATTGGCTTAATGTATTAGAAAGCCAGGAATAGAAGATGATTAAACATTTTGTGGTTAAATTACAATTTTATTTTCTAACTGTGGAGTGCTACCATAGTAGGTGAATACGTCTGATCTCCGGATATTTCATGGGAATGAATTTAGATATTATAACTATATTAATTGATTTTTGCAAGTAAAAGATATACTATTTGGATCATAATTATCTTAAAATGCATTGACTTAACTATAGGGGAAATCCGATGAACAAAAAAATGAATTTAAATTGCTTTCATGATAGTTATCTCTTCATTTGTGCTCATTTATTATATCTTATAGTGTTGTATTTGAAATAAAATCGACTGTGGTGCACTCGATATTGCTGAACCTTTTTTCTGCAACGTGAACCTGTCTTCAAGCTTCATGTGATTTTCATTTTTTTTTCTCATTGGCCTAATGAGAAATAAAACCCCAGAAGGAAATAAGGAAGTAATAGGAGAGGACTACATTTTAAAATATATTTCAAACTTGCCATTACACCACGATTTTTTGTGCAGCTAATAAATAACTGATTTTTTTTTCAATTAAACCAATGTGACGACCAATGTTACTGCACAAATGCGAATAAATAAAGAAAACATGTTCATAAAAAAGTTTTAAAACAACTTTAAAAAGACAAGATATCAACATATTATATAAGAGTTACATCCCTTTCTATGTATTATTAAGGACTATAGTGACGTTGCGTTACCATTCACTTACTTTTGCGTGTTCATCCATGATTATCACAAAGTTGTGAAACCAGTAGGAGAAAAATGAAGTTCGCACATTTCGAACTAATTATAGATATAGGGTGTGTAATTAGTAAACAGTTGATAGCGCTCTTATTGTGCTGCGTATTCTATAATAAGGTCTTTCCACTTTTCCGTGGAAAGACCTATTGATTTTGTTCTGATTATTATTATTATTATTATTATTATTTTTTTTTTTTTCTTCCGCCTAATTTTTTTCTTGCGTAGTATTGTTGTTTTACAAGATGTCGCTTAGATATTTGGTATATGATATCGAACAGTTTATACGCTTTTGAAAATGACAACCGCTTAACTGAATACTTTACGTTGTAAGAGTTATCTCCCCAAACACTGTTTTTCTTGTGGCCACTACTCCTTTGCAACCATAAAAGATTATGACAAATTTATTTTACCAAATTGCTCGCTATATCTTCAGGATGTTGAGTTTGGTTTTCACCGAAGCGTTCCGGAGACTCCATATGACAGTTATTTCCCCTTCTGCATTTGATATAAGTGATATGCATTTCTAACTGGTAAACCATAAGTGATAGAGACCTAGGGTCTTTTGATTTGAGGTCCTTGGTAAAATAAAAAGAAAATTTGGTCAAGGTCAAAGGTCAAGGTCATATTCTAAATTTTGATTTTGGCTTATTTTTACTTTTTTTCAAAAACCGTATAAGATATCGACAACATATTATTACTAAATTGTTAGTATTTACATGTCGTAACACATACATTTTGGTTTAAAGGGTGCGCTAACATTAAATTCGATTTTTTTCCCCTCTTGTATTTAAAAATACGCGTATAGTGATATCACTCATTAACCATATATTATTAAGACCTAGGGTCTTTTGATTTGATGTCCTTAGTTTATGACCTTGACATTGAGCTCAAGGTCATAGGTAAATTTGACGTTCTAGATTTTGACCTTTGCTTTTACATCATATGTATACATGATAAAGCCATGGGACTTTTTGCATTAGGTTGCAAGCCCTTTGACCTTGAAAAATCCGACAGGAAGTGACCTTGTGTAAACCGGAAGTAGCTATTTTTTGTACTTATTTAATATAAAAGTATATAGAACCATATATTTTTGGAATCAGTGTCAAGTAAACATTCAAATTATACTGAAAGTAACATTTTTCAAACCGGAAGTAACAAATTATCTCCCTTATTTAAAAAAAAATATGTATAGAAACCATATATTTTTGGAATCAGCGTACAATAAGCTATCATTTGACGCTAGAAATGACATTTTAAACCGAATTTTAATATTTTCATATCAAAAAAGATCTTTCTGGGTGGAAAGACCTTCAATTGTTCTCTGAACAATTGGTTTTTAATATTGTTATTACAATTCTTCTCGAAAAAAATTGACCAAACTCTTGTGTCCGCTACTGTACTAAAACTACATGTCCAATCGACCCCAAACTTTGCAGCCACTAGGGTATACATGTAGTTCGTCGTATTTTGACAACGTTGTGCAACTACCTCCCAAGAATTTTCGTAGAGAAAAGAAATTTCAATGCCGTAAAAATCGCTTGCTAGCTCCGTAAATCTCAGTGAAATCCTACACTAAAATGTCTGCTCATAGATAAAAAATACAAATCTATGTTACAAACTGCTACTGAAAAATGTACATTGTATGAAAATAATCGATAAACGTGTTTTAAAGTTACACCGGATCAATTAAATCCAAAGCATGCACTGCTCGTGAAATGTGATCAAAACGTCAATTACCTACAATGACAAAAGAAATACATTGTGTGTATTCCGTCGCTATACATGTTGTCTGTCCAACGTCTCCACCTAAAAAGAAATAAAAAAGTTTTCGGTACTATAAAGTGTCGTCACGTGACGCCACAATCTGGCTCGAGACAAAGTCGCGCGCGGGACCTAGAATAGAATAAAAACTTTCCAAACTAAATATAGAAACTTAACCAACACAATAATATGGACTTTTTATTTAGGGGGCGGGGGGGGGGGGGCTATTAAACCTGTTTCTTTCTATTACTTGTGGTTTTTTTTTCTTCCTCTCTCCTTGTAATGTGAACAATTGACTGGAAGACGTTAAAACATGCATTGAACAAAACAAACAAACAAACAAACAAACAAACAAACAAACAAACAAACAAACAAAACAAACAAACAAACAAACAAACAAATCAAACCAACCAATCATGTTTTCAGAGGGGAAAGACCGTTTACAATTGCTTTTTTAAAGTAATTGATTTATATTTATAATCTATATTATTTTCCAGAAATTTGTAAGATATGAAGTATTTACTACCATTGTGGATTCTGATTAACTGTCGTTTATGTCAAGGTAATTAAATGGTTATTGTATATATAATTTTTTCACGTAGTCACAAATCTGCATAATGCAAGTTTACAAAAAACGCTAAATGTTGAGAATATGGTAAAATATTTGGATTTCTAATACCTTAATTAAATCAAACACATACATTTTTAACGAGGTGGCTTACTTCTGTTTATTGGCACTTTACAAAAAAAGAGGTCTATGTTTGTCCGTTCGTTGGTCATCCCAAGACATTTAGTCGCATTTTATAGAACTTACAGATATCAAATGTAATAAGCTTCATTTGTGAATGCAGTACCGTGTGATGGGTATTCACAATCTTTGTTCATCAGATTCCTGCTTCCTAAATACTTATCTATTTCTTCGCATAATGGCTATGTTTGATATTTGTGTCGCAATTATTTTAGGGTCCGCAAAGAAGAGCTTCCAGAATTTTGTTCCGATTCCCATGATATTGCTATACAGGATAACGCGTTTTCATATTTATCGATTCAAAACGTTTTGTTAAAAGAATTTTTACATATTCTCTCATATACAGCAACACATTAACAGGATAAAAGGAATCACTAAATATATCGGATATTACAGGATAGTACATAAACCACCATCAATAACAATTGTTACAAACAACACTTTACCTAGTCAAAATACCATGCTGTAGAATTTTCGTCGCATTTTTTCTAATGAATTTTACTTTGAATTTGATATCAAGCTTTATATGACTGATTTTGGTAGTTTGTTCTTATGTTGTACTGTTACACCACTGTCACAGGTTAGGGGAAGATTGGGTCTTCAAACTAGTGTATCCTCGCCACATTCTGTATATGCCTGTTCTTAGCCGGGAGCCTGTAATTCAGTGGTTGTCGTTTGTTGCTGTATATCATATTTGTTTTTCGTTCATTATTTTTGTACATAAATCTGGCCGTTAGTTGTCTCGTTGGAATTGTTTTACATTTGACATTTCGGGGCCTTTTATAGCTGACTATCCGGTATTGGTTTTGCGCCTTGTTGAAGGCCGAACGGTTAACTATAGTTGTTAACTTTGATGTCATTTGGTCTCTTGTGGAGAGTTGTCTCATTGGCAATCATACCACATCTCCTAATATTTATATTATATTAGTATGTCTTCAATCATGTCAATGAAATAGGTTTTGAGATCAGTTATTCATCAGCCGCCTGTTAACCGAATATTTGTATATTCTTATGATGTCTATAAATGAAATTTGTGTCATATTTTCTCATCAACAACGAATCAAAGCATCATTTAAATTTGGTTTCAAGCGGCTTGTGATATGGTTTCCAATCCATTACTCATCACCTTTCTGTTATACGTGAATACTGGTAACCTTTGTAAGATAAGCAATATAAATACCGCACGGAACATATGCATTTGTTCTTGTCTATGTGTCTTAATGATGGTCACTACCCACTACCATCCTAAATTTTTGCAGTACTAATTGATATGTTCAAGTTAAAAAAAAAATAGTAGCAAAGTTCATCAATATAATACAAACTAGTCTCATTAAACTGGATACATTGAAATACATTTCATTTCATATTAAAAAGTCATATTCTGATTAAAAAAAATCAAATTCAAAAACGTCATAAAATGGTACCAGCTTATTACTTAGAGACCTAAAATCAGTAAAAGTAGTAAAACGAATGTTAAAAGTATTATTGTATTAGTCATTTCTGGATAATTGTTTAGGCCTTCCCTGTGAAGAAATATGTATGATAGAGAACTATCCATTTTCTTTAACCGGATAGCAACCCATGAGTCGAAAGACAGTTAATTATTAGAGCATCCTCTAATTGAATAAAAAAAGAGACAAAAGGCACCAAGGTGGCTTTCAAAACTCATAAAGTCGCAAGAAACCGACAACCCCATGAACAGACGAAGAAGTTCACAAAAACATTACCTAAAGACCCCAACCAATAACTGGGGGTGATCTCATGTGAACCGGAATGGTTAGAAGATCCTGCTCCACTTATGGCACCCGTCTTGATATACATATATACACTTGACAAAACATAAAGTAAAGGAACAGGGCATTTATGAATGGTTTTCATCTCAAAGGCATAGTGTTACTTCGATATAGATATATCATCGTGTGAATCTATAATGATGTATTTCCCACTTTCCTCACTGTTTGGAAATTGAATATGAAGTTTAAAAGTGCAATATCATGAACATTTGATTGAGACAAAAAGTTATATAGGAATCGAATTAAGTACCCGAAGAGTAACTCTTAATTCGATTGTTTTTTTTAATAGACATGCGACTTAGATGGAGATAGATCATTGATTTTTAACTGTTTAATATCCTTAATTCTGGAGTGCTGGATTTGCTAAGAATTGCTCATCGATTGAAACGCCATGTAAACAATTTAAGCATAGTACTACTAAGATAATTTTGATAACAATTATCTACAGAAAAAATACCTTGAAAATAGTAGAGATGCAACACTATAAAAATATTTTTTCTCTAAACTAACAAGATGAATAAATAAAGGCAACAGAAGTATACCGCTGTTCGAAAACTCATAAATCGATAGAGATAAAAACAAGTCCGGGTTACAAACTAAAACTGAGGGAAACGCATCAAATATAAGATGAGAACAACGACACAACAAAAACACAACATTAAAATGTAACACACAGAGAAAAGAACTATAATATAACAATGACCATTTTCCTGACTTGGTACAGGACATTTTAAGAAAAAAATGGTGAGTTGAACCTGGTTTTGTGGCATGTCAAAACTCCCGCTTTTATGGCAACGTCAAACACAACACCAAAACGACAACATCACATGACAGGACCACAATACAAATAAATGGAAGAACATATAGGACAAAGAAACACACGAATAATAGCTAACAAAAGGTACTAGGCTTAAAATTTAATACGCCAGACGCGCGTCTCGTCCACACAAGACCAACCAGTGACGCTCAGATGAAAAAAGTTTGAAAGCCAAAACAAGTACAAAGCTGGCGAGCACCGAGGACCAAAACTTCCAAAAAGTTGCGCCCAACACGGCCAGAGTTTTCTTCCACGGACAAGAACATCCTTATCATTTAAAATAATTTATAATTTTGCAAACAGTAAATTTTATAAAATGACTAAATAATAGATATACATGATAAAACTAAAGTGGGGATTAACTACAGAATAAAAACGGATACATTACATAAAACAACTTAATCCAACACATAAAAAAATACACAGCCAATTTAGCCAAAGCATCAACGCACAAAGTGACGTCACATTTGAAATTCTAAAAAAAACACACAAAGTGACGTCACAATTGAATTTGTAAAAATATTTCCCAAAAATAAGATAGGATTAGGATTGATAAAAGATTAGATTTGTAATACTGACATTACATTTATTAATAACAATGAAAATTACAATACTTATTAATATCAAATGGTAGTGATTAGATAATTAATTGTATTATCTAGCTATGTCGGTGTTTCTTCTGAATCAAACTGTAAACCAAATATATCGTATAAATTTCATTAAACCAAACTAAAATCCAATAAATGAAGGGGGTGATTAATTATCTTTACCATAACACACGAATATAACAGACAAGACGTTAAGACATTTGACAAAATCCGACGAGAACAACAAATATAACATCAAAATAAAATACATGAATTTGGGATAGAAAGGTACCGTGACACGTCTTATAGCAATGCGGTTTCACACTCAGCAAAACAGTCACAATCGGGAATAAGTCACGTTCGGTAATTAAAAGATCAGACGACGTAATGACAAACCATAATCTAACACGTGGTAAAAATGTCCTTAGTTAGTTTGGACAAAGACACATCGAATGGATCAACCAATTGGTGATGGTGTCCGTAAAATTTACGGAGTGTCATTTTTAATCTGTCTTCCTCATAACTTTGTTGGAGCAGTTTCTGCGTAAGGAGCACACTCCTGTATATGAAGTCCGTATAGTGTGAACAAGCACGAGAATAACGTATCAATTGAGATATGTAAACACCATACGAAGGGGCAGAGGGTATGTTACTGCTGAGAAATGGGAAATTGATAACTGGGAAGTTGAAATCGTCCCGTTTATCATAAACTATTACAATCCAATGGGAGTGTGGAGATTGAACAGTGTAGTTCTGACAAAAACTCGTAGAGTGTAAAAATCTCGTATTATAGTTGTAAAGGGAGAAAGACCAATGCACTTGCATATTAAATATATAGCTATCTTCATTTTTTTTCAGAAGTAGACATATAACACTATAAGATCCACACGATGATATTATGTCAACAATTTAAGTTTTGTCAATTTGTTGCGAGGAGTAAGTCTGTCTGACATTATGTCCTATAGCTTTAACTTCGATATTGTTATTGTTTTTATATCTTTACTATGTTACGCAAAATAAACCCCTTTGTAAAGAAGAAATAAACTTAACAAGTTTTAGGTGTTTTGGAATGGACAGTTATTGGAAAGGTTACGGAGTATGGACACAACGTGACATTATTTTGCAATGTGTCAAACTGCTGTCCACAAGATTCAGGATGGGATCAGTACACTCCACAACAACGCACACTGTTTATAGATGTCAAAACAGGACGATCTAATAAAAAATATGACGGAAAGGTTTCAGGAGATGGATACACTTTAATTATACAAAATTTGACTAAATCAGATCTTAATGTTTCGTATGCCTGTGTGTATGGTGTAACAATTGGTGAAATTAAATTTCTACTGGAAGAGGATGTTTTCACGTGTAAGTACAAGCACTTAATACATAGGAGTCTGATAGATATGATATGGTTAACATAGGGTGTTGATGAATATCATTGAGATAGTTCACTACAAAAAAAAATAAACATCTATTTCAGTACCTTTAAAGATATGTTAAACAGAGGTAGTGTGTGGTAAGCTTCAATGACACAAAAAAACAGTAAACATAAAGAGATGTATACAATTAAATGTGGGTCATAGATCAATGATAAATTATCAAACAAACAACATACAAAACCGAAGGCCATCTTCAAACAACCATGCAGTCCTCAAAAATAGACTACCGTCTATTCAACATGTAAAAATAGATTGCCCGGAAACTCTACAAAAACATGAATAAATTGTATAGGAATTATCAAATATCTTCAATCAAGATCTACTCCTTTAATAATAACAATGATTCAAAGTTCGTACTTTCTATTTGTACTAATGTAAATATCGTAGATTAAAATGTCTAAAAAAAATTGAAAGTTGCTAAAAACCTGTCATTGTGTTATGCTTGCATCTGTTTAATAGGAATAAAAAGAAATGTAACGTATACAATAATGAGACTATGGGACATTTCCCCAACATATAAAAAAAAACAAAATACAGTAATTTTCAACTACCACTAATTCAGTTTAGTTTTTGTCGAGCCTGTGACTTTTGTCGCAGAAAGCTCGACATAGGGATAGTGATCCGGCGGCGGCGGCGGCGGCTACGGCGGCGGCGGCAGCGTTAGCTCACTTCTTAAAAACTTTGTATTTTAGAAGGTGGAAGACCTGGATGCTTCATACTTTGTGTATAGATGCCTTATGTTACGAATTTTCCGACTGTCACATGTCCATTGTCCATGACCTCATTTTCATGGTTCAGTGACTACTTGAAAAAAAAATTTTGTAATGTTAATTTCTCTCTTATAATGAGTAATAGGATAACTATGTTTGGTATGTGCGTACCTTGCAAAGTCCTCATGCCCGTCAGATAGTTTTCACTTGACCTCGACCTCATTTCATGGATCAGTGAACAAGGTTAAGTTTTGGTGGTCAAAACCATATCTCAGATACTAGAAGCAATAGGTCTAGCATATTCGGTGTATGGAAGGACTGTAAGGTGTACATGTCCAACTAGCAGGTGTCATCTGACCATGACCTCATTTTCATGGTTCAGTGGTAATAGTTAAGTTTTTGTGTTTTGGTCTGTTTTTCTTATACTGTATGCAATAGGTCTACTATATTTGGTGTATGGAATGATTGTGAGGTGTACATGTCTAGCTGGCAGGTGTCATCTGACCTTGACCTCATTTTCATGGTTCAGTGGTCAATGTTAAATTTTTGAGTTTTGGTCTTTTTTTGTAATACTAAATGCAATAGGTCAACTATATTTGGTGTATGGAAATATTTTATGATGTACATGCCAGTCTGGCCGCTTTTATTTGACCTTGACCTCATTTTCACGGTTCATAGCTCAGTGTTAAGTTTTTGTGTTTTGGTCTGTTTTTCTATTACTATAAGCAATAGGTCAACTATATTTGTTGTATGGAAGGATTGCAAGCTGTACATGTCTGCCTGACATGGTTCATCTGACCTTGACCTCATTTTCATGGTTCATTAGTCAATGTTTAGTTTTCTTGATTAAGTCTGTATCTTAGAAACTATAAGCAATAGGTCAACTATATTTAGTGAATTGAATGATTGTAAGGTGTACATGTATTTCTTGTTTGGTTTATATGACCTTGACCTCATTTTCTTGGATCATGTTAAGTTTATGTGATAGTTGTAGTAAAGCTTGATATTTAGAACTATCAACATAATATCAATGATTAGTAAAGAAGGCGAGACATTTCAGCGTGTGCACTCTTGTTATTAGTAGTGCTAGACTTTGTGTTTAATGACTTATTTTTAATTGTTATGTTTTATGCAAATAGCAGTATTTACTCTTTAAGGGGTGTTCAAAAGACTTTGTTTTTCCAGCGGTGACTTCTCTACTCTACCACTTCAACACAGCTTTTGCAAACAAAAATCTAAAATGATATAAAAAATCTGTTGTAGGCATTACTAATAACTGATACAACACATACATTATTTGGACTTATAAAAATATCATTATGACTATTATTTGTTTGCCTGAACATATTTGTTCTTAAATAAGGTGTGGTCTGCTTGTCAATAAAACAACTGTCCACCATAGTCCAAATTATGAAGGCAACTCTAAGTAACCCTACTGCCTTCAGCATTGAACAATACCCATACCGTATGGTCAGCTATTAAAGGCCAAGAATAGTCAAAATTTCAAAATGCAAAACAATTCAAACGAAAAAGCAACGGCCTGATTTTTGCCAAAGACTATAAAAGAAAAATAAATACCAGAAACAGCAATCAACGAAACACCATAGAGGAACACGCTCTTGAATTGGGACAGGCATATATAGAATGTGGCGGATTTAAACATGTTTGTGAGCGTTTAACCCTCTTCTAACCTTGGACAGAGGTGTAACAGCACAACATAAGAACAAATTGTACAAATCAGTTGGAAATGATTTGACCCTACAGATCACCACGAGGCATAAAACAAAACAGCTCAGAAAAAGACATTTAATACAAAGTGCCGATCTAAGATTACTCTCACTTATTAAAAGCTTATTCAAAACCAAAAACAACTAATAAATAAATCGTTTTCCTACAAACCGGATACGCCTGGCTCGTCAGGGGACCGTTTTCTTTTCAGGGAAAGGGGGAGGGGGGAAAATAGGGACTTTTCTTATTGTTTATGTTCAAGAGGACTGAAAACATTTAATTCAAAAATGTGGTTTGTGATGGCTCTGTTCTAGCAGCCAAATATATTATTACTTGACTGTTCATTTGATTGCAGACATAAGTACAACACATTCAAATGTGTCAACTGGTAAAAGTCAATTTTCTGAAGGTGAAATGTAAGTAAGGAGTCTTTCATTATTTTTGTCTCAAGTTATTGTCTTATTATCAAAATAGTGTATTTTGTTTTAGTCTAGAAATTTCTTTTTTAACAGTTTATTTACTATGAATATTCCATCTACTGTATATATTTAGTTTATCTATTTTATTTTATCTGTCCTGCTCCTATATCTGTAAGATTACGCCTCCGAGAAAAACAACTGTTTATCCGTGAAGTTTCTGTTCCCGTTAAGCATACTTTGAAACCTTGAAATAAAAATGTTTTCTCACAATGTGAAGTTCGGCGAGCATCAGTTGGCAGTTCAAGCTTTTTTCTTGTTTTAATTTAGCACTATTTGCAATATACATCATGTTTTGGACAAGAGATACACACACACACACACACACACACACACAAATGCATAATCATACTTGTTTAAATTTGCTTAGACAGCATATGCTAATGAATAATGAACAACACAGTTTGCTTCTTTGCTTTTCATATTAATTAAAGGCTATTCATAAAAAGATTTATTTCAGTTTTTGAGTAAGACTCTGGGTCTATGTCAGTTCAGATTTTAAATGGTCAGAATCAAAGGCATATAATATGAATAACTTTCAGACAGTTTGGAACGCCATTTTATTCACCTTTCATCAATATTTCACATGTAAAAAGTAAAATAACAAAAATACCGAACTCCAAGAAAATCTCAAAACGAAACGTCCTTTATCAAATGGCAAAATCAAAAGCGCAAACACATCAAACTAATGAAAAACAACTGTTATATTACTGACTAGGTACAGGCATTTCCTTTTGTAGAAAATGGTAGATTAAACCTGGTTTTATAGCTATCTAAACCTCACACTATATAACAGTCGCGTTCTATTCGTTTCGGCCTATCAACATATAGAAATGTGTAATCAGATTTGATGAATTACGATGGCTTAGATTTTGGTAATGATTTCATATAATTGATGCAATGAAAAATTTAAGGACACCCCTTATGCTCTGTGCTCCTAAAGTGACAATTGAAATAAAGTCAGATTGAAAATTGAATGACAGATACATAAAAAAGGAGATTATGATATTTATGACATAAACGATATCTTATTTTAGTCCACAATATATATATAAATCCTACTTGTATAATGGTTGGATAAAAAAAATTCAGACATTCTTAATTCCAACTTGTTAATTTTCTCTTGGTCTTGAGATGACTATTAATCGGAGCAATGTGATATATAACACATGTGGAGCAGGGTCAGATTATCCTTTTTGACACATGACATCTCCTCCAGTTTTTGATAGGGTTCATGTTGCTTAGGTTTTAGTTCTCTATGTTGTGTTTTGTACAGTGTTGGTATTTTTTTTGTCCTCTTTTCATTTTTTAACATGGCGTTGTCAGTTTATCTTTTATTTATTAGTTTGAACTTCCCTTTGATATCTTCCGCTTCCCTTTTAAAGGAATTTAACACAGATACTAGGTACGGTATATAGGCTCTTTAATGATAATTTAATTACAACTTCTTCAAATGATTTCAGAGCTGCTTTAATAGTCGGAGTTTCGGCGTTAGTGGCCGTTCCAATTTTCATTTATGTTTGGAAACGAAGAAAAAAGAGAAAAACCAAAAACAATGGAGAAAACCAAGGTACATTTATATGACAATAACATTGAGTCTAAATGGTATCGGGAAGTGTAATCATATGGTAATAAAGTACACAAGTAAAGAAGCATCATATCTGCCATGTCCAAAAATTTATCTGTGAGACTTATTTTGTAATTTATGACGTTCTATAAATAGTTTGTCTTATATATTTACACCACAATCCTTTAAAACGTGTATTCAAACAAAATTAAATTACAATTTCCGAAACAATTTAAATATTAAGAAAAGAACAAGCAGGGGTATTCAAACGATATTCAAAGAAAAACGTTTAAACTAAATGATTTTAACAAAATATACATGTAGTTAAAAAACAATTATAACTGAGTTCCATTAAAACTACACAAACAGATATCATATTTAGATGTTAACAAAGTAAAAATGAAAATTATGCATAAAAACTAGTGAAATCAATGTTTTGTCTCTTCTTCATATTTTATTTCAAACATATGTTTGGCCACAACCTCCAATGCGAGCCTGTAATGTATTCCAAAATGGTGTGTGTTATAGTTATATATGGATTTGTAAACTCTCGTTTAAGTTTCGATGACATTTTGGTTTGTTCATAAGCCGTAGTATGAACAAAGTTTCGGAAATGTTCACTTGCAATGCTCTCAAACTTCGTGTTTCATTTGGTCTTCCAAATTATTTTTTTTTATTAGAGCGTCACTGATAAGCCTGATGTACACGAAACGATCGTCGGGCTTTACAAATTATAAGCCATGTATTTTTTAATAAGTTCATATATATCTACAGTATATACAGTTATCGTCAACCAAAGGTACTGATTCTGAGATGTTATAATGATATGAGTGTTTGATATTTTACTCTCTGTGGATCACATGGTCAGGACAATTAAAGAATTTGTACTTAATTCTTAAGAACTTCCGTGTAGTATTTACGTTAAATCACCCCAACAGTGTCGAATATGTTTTCGGCCTGTACAAACACAAACTGATACGTGAAGCGTGTTTCTATTTCTAGTACTAGTAACCCTTTCGTTCAATTCTAAATTTTTTTCAAAATGTTATATTTGAATATCCACAATAGTCATACATTTATTCGAATAATAATCAAGACATGTTTTATCAGATTTTTCTTTTTTACATCAATTTTACAATAGAATTAATGAGGTCGTTAAAGACCTGACGACATTCGTTTTAATTTAATTTGATTGTAGCATATGATCACTGAGATTTTAGAACCCGGGATCGTTTTCGTTGTCATTGATTTTCATTTTTAGCCTAAGTCATGCATGGCAGGAAACTCTTACTCTGTCAACGCACCCTGTTTCGCTTCTTTTGAAGTTCATGAATGTTTGTGTTTTATCTTGAATTGTTTTTAGGTGGTTCTCTCCGAACATCAACCAATTAAAACTGACCGCCACGAAAAGCACGATAGTGTTGAAAGTGGCGTTAACACCAATCAATCAATCAATATATCTTGAGATGTATCTTCTGAATGGATTAATGAGATTTTAACATTGGTTAACTACATGTACTCTAGCCTCTTACTTTTATTATTGTTAAAAATAACGAGGGGACAGGTTTTGCGAAAAATAAAATTCACATTTCTTGTTCCTTTTTTAGTCCCCTTCGACTTCTAGTCCCCTACCGACGAAGTCGAAGTGGACTTAAGGTTTGCACTCTGTCCGTCTGTCTGTCCGTCCGTCCGTCCATCCGTAAGTGCGGCAAATCAGTTTTCCACACTTTTTTCTTCGTTCTTAAAGATATTGATTTGATATTTGGTATATAGTTTCACAATGACAAGTTATAGACCAAGTTCGAATTTTGTTCCGGTCTGATGATTTAATCCAGAGTTATGGACCATAACTCTGGACCATATCTAATGTTAGAGTACTATGTTAAACCATATTTCTGTACAAAGGGAGATAACTCATTTTTTAAAAGACATTCTTTGGTAAATTATTTGAAGAATTTTTTGTATAAACTAATTTTCCGAATGCTATATATATATAAAAAAATTATGAAGTGAAATCCTTTAATTAGATAATAATCTATTTTTATTAATGTTTATAATTTATTACATTGTGTAGATAAAAATTGTTGAAATTTTATAGATAAGTTACAAATCTATATTAGTTTGTGACAAATAAAAGAAAAAATATTTGGAACTATTAATTATATTTGATTATAATTTGAAAATAGATATACACTGTATTACATCATATCTAATTTTAGAGAACTATTAATCATATCTAATGTTAAAGTGTTTTCCACACTTTTTTCATCATGCTCGAAGATATTGATTGATAATTGGTATATAGTTTTATCATGACAAGTTGTACAGATCAAGTTCGAAATTTTGTTTCGGTCTGATAATTTTGTGCAGAGTTATGTCCTTGGACTTGAAAAATTCACTCATTTAATCAGTTTTTCACACTGTTTTTAGTCATGCTTGAAGATATTGACTTGTTACATTATAATTTGTATGCAGTATCTTACAGAAATAATTAAAAACAAATGGCTAAAACTATGATTTTACAATAAATATCATTGATTTAACAATAAAATATGTTCACGTTTTTCAGTTTCAGAAGAATTGGAAAAATTAATCCGTAAGTAATTTTTGCATAAAGATTTGTTATGTTATTTTTTATATTTAATTTAATATTTGTTTATAATCTCATCCTGTTTCATAATATCTAAAGAAAAGGATATTTTTTTTCTGAATCTGCAATTTCTTGAGTTAATGGGAAACCCATTGACAAAAAGAATGTCTAAATTACAGTTTACATCATGTTCCTTCACCTGCATGGCCGTTATGACTAATAGTTGAACATATGGATATATTACTGAAAGTTGACTTATGACTTGAAAAAAGTAATAGAAAGACAAAACTTGCAATGGTTAACGTACTTAAATAATTCCTTATGTTGAGAGGAACTTTATACAATAAGATGACTACCAAGACCAGATCTTAAAATCTCATCATCGATGCCAGACGTATAAACATACACTAGACACGCGTTTTGTCTATAAAAGACTCACCAGTTCCGCTCGAAACATAACAATTGGAAAGCGAGATCAAATATGATAACACTTATAAACCGATAATTGATAGATTCCGTCGTCGTTGTCGTATCGTTGTTTCATCAACATTTAGGTTCAGTCTGTGGTCTAGATATAAATCATCAAAAACTCGTTATATTTCGTGAAATTGAACGACATTATGTAAGACCAAGCCTTTTTCAACTATCTTGTAAACTTTGATTTTTATACAGAAACTGTAAACAACAATACACAGTCTACATAAATACTAACATGATGACAACTCAATAAACTTAAGATGTCTGCTGATTTCTCTGTGTATGTCTCTTAAATTTCCCCTAATGGAATCATCTTCTATTCTTATATCAACATTGTTTATAGTGACCATTGCCTTTGTGTTTTAAATTTTGCCAACAATAGGGAGCTTAGGGCCATTCATTTCGCGTTCGGTAGGTAGTCGCTGAATAAAAGATAGATATGAAACAAATAGTCTATGATTTTGCTTCGTACAAATGAACCTATTAGGGAGTCAATAGGAAGATTTACCGCCCGTAATGTACGTATAATATATATTTTTTTTCTATAATTACTATGCCCTGATGTATCGGATGTCTTAGAACCCTGTCCTTTATGATAAATGTGTATATTTAAACATGTATTTCATTATTTAAAAATATCATTTCCCAAACTGCTAAGTTAAACCCATTTCTAAAATGATAAAATACTCAAATCACTGATCAAGATTATGGCAACTGGTCGGTAAGAATAAACCTATATACATGTATACATTATAATACATTTAATTACAGGATTTCATAACAAGCTGTTTCGGAAATGAATATAACTTTTTAATTCTTTGTTAAAATTCAGTTCAACAAATCTTTTGAAATGTTTATTACAGCGGAACTATCGGCACCAGTCGGGCCTATGGAAATAAGTAATATAACTGAGAGTTCTGTAGACATTGCATGGAAAGCACCTGAACTTGATGGTGGTGCTTCAATAACAAAATACTTAATTGAATATCGACTAGCTAATGTGTCAACATGGGAAAAGGCTGGAAATGTAGATGGCACCACATACAATTTCAGTGTCAAAGATCTAACGGAAGGTGAAGATTTCTACTTCAAAGTCACAGCTATCAACAGTAAAGGACCCGGATCTCCATTGGAATCAGAAGATCTGGTAAAACTAAATGGTATGTGTCATTGCATTAATGCGACGTCATAATACGGAAAAATATACAATGTAAAATCAGTTTTGTAGATCACTTACTCCATGAAATCAAGGTTAGCTCTTTGCATAAACTGGTGTTTGTTGTTTTTCAAACCTTTTTGCATTGATCGAAATATGCTCGTGAACAATTCTACCCTCTTGAAGCATATGATATCATTCTCAGTTGTTGGCGTGGTTTGTGTTGCTTAGTATTAAGTTTCTATGTTCTTCTTTGTAAACTTGTTGTTAATTTTGTGGTCTTTTGGCGTCAGTTAATCTTGACTTATGCGTTTGAATATCTCATTTGGTATCTTTCTCTTCTCTTTTATGCAGAATGAGTCGTCAAGATGTTTGACTAAACATCTATCTTATATTCTTACCAACATTCGTTTTACAGTGCTAGATATATATATTTATCCTGCAATTGGGTGTCTTACTATACAGATACAGCCCTACAGATATCGCTAGGCTGTATCTGTATACTATACATATATTGCTTTAAGCTCCGCCCACTACCGGACTACTTTTGTGTAATGCTGGTGTATGAACTTTCGTGACCTCAGAGAATGTGTATTGCAGTCGCATTCCAATGACGTATTGTTTGACCTTGTGTGAACTATGTATTTACGTTCTGTTTGTGTTTTCAATCATTTCTTTAAAGCAATATGAAATAAAAATGAAAATATTTGTGTCTACCATTCTTTTAATTATTATATTTAAAATCTCAAAAATGCATTATTGTCGTCTGCTTCAATTTTGCTTTCGAAAATGGACGAGGTTCCAAATTTTCGCCTTGAGGGTCCGTGGTCTGATTTGGAGGATATGCTTGAAATTGAGGGTGAAATTTATGATGATGAGTTATCTGAGGCTTTGCTCCACATAATACAACCTGTTGATGACACAGAATTGTCAGAGCACACAATTTCTGCACTAATCACAGAAAATATTGCTGTTACATTGGCACCAAACAATGAAATACAAAATTTACAAAACACAGAAACTCAGAATGAGACAACCAGTGACCAAACATCAAATGTCCAAGCTAGTAACCCACACTTCAATCAGTCTTTTCTTGAAATGGATGAAAGTGATGTCCGGAATTTCATAGATGGTCAACAAAATAAAAACACATTGAAAAAAACTGCCTGTGACATGGGTCTGGTTTCAGGATTCCTACAATTAATCAATGAAAACAGACAACTTCACCAAATTCCAACCTCAGATTTAGATGTTGTCCTGGCAAATTTCTTATCAACGGTCAGAAAAAAGGATGGTAATGAATACGAGTCATCTTCACTGAGAGGTATGGTTGGAAGCATTGACAGAACTCTTAAATATCATAAATATGGACACACAATAATAACAGAGGACAATAACGATACAACTTTCAACTTAACTAGGAATGCATTAAAAGCCAAACAAAAAGCGTTAAAAAAGGAAGGAAAAGGAAATAAACCACAGCGTGCAGATCCATTAACTGATGATGAAATAAATCTCTTATTCGAGAAAAATCTTCTTGGCAGCTCCAACCCACACGCATTGTTGAATATCATATGGCTTAACAACTCAATTCATTTTGGATTACGAGGAGTCACAGAGCATTATACACTCAGGTGAGCCTTAAAAAAACAAGCATTCTGTGAGTATTGCATGGCAATAAACAGTCCCCTACCGGTTAAAAATTCATTGTAATGGAACGAAATTATAACTTGATCTATAACTTGTCATGATGTTAACTACATAAAATAACAAACAAACATACCAGTAAATTCTACAAACAATTTACTAAAGAAAAGTAAAAAATCCAAAATTTCATTTATCTTAATACAATGTCTTTTACAAATCTTTAAAAAAAAAAGAGTCATTTCCCTTTGAACAGAAATCTAGTCATGCTAGTAATAAATACATTTTTTGTAGGTATTTCATCAAAAATTTAATTCTAGGGAAAGGACTTTAACTGAACATGGAGAAAAGCTAAAATCATGAAATTCAAACTTGACCTGTAACTTGTCATGATAAAACAATACACCAAATATCAAATCAATATCTTCAGGCGTGAAGAAAAAAAGTCTGGAAAACTGATTTGCCGGACTGATGGATGGACAGACGGACAGAGTGCAAACCTAAAGTTCCCTTCGACTTCGTCATTATGGGACTAACAAGCCAAAATATATATAAGTGATAACAATGTATTGTTATCCATCTCTTTATATTTAATGTAAACATCAATATCAAAAGTGTTGCCAACAAACTCTGCATACTTAACAACTTGTGTGTTGCATCAATAATATTCTGCCTACACTTCACTTAAAATTCATGTGTAATATACATATGTACGTCATGTATATCAACCCATAATACACTGTTCTGTTCATTTCAAATACATTTCACCATGTTCACATTTCTTCGGAATATCATTTCACATGCTATAGATTACATGTATCTTATTACATCCAAAGATAAACAGATATTTCAAACTGAGCATTCACAACATAATCCGTTGTTTTTTTAACAGACACAAAACACTTATTTGAATCGAATAATGCAATGAGATCCACAAACACACATTTTCCTTCCTCTTCATATTCGTTCACATGAAGCTGAAAACTCTTGTCAGACTGTATTCCTGGCATTAATCAGGATACGTCAATCAGTACCAACCTGCAAAACAAACATTCTATATAATTTCAATACATTGTACACATGAATAATATTTCAAGAAATTAGAATGTTGGTTTTTTTTTCAGATGGGGAGATATCACTGAACATAGATCATCTGATGGGACAAGATATTTACAGTTGAATGAACGACAAACTAAAACACGTACAGGGGATAATATTGCAGATGTTCGCGAAGTAGCACCAAAAATGTATGAATATCCAGGGGACCGAAATCCTTTAGCTTTTTATGATCTATATGCCTCAAAGCGACCTACGGACTTTAGCACACCAGATAGTCCCTTTTATATTGCCCCCAGGACAATTCCAATAGATGATAAAAGATCGGACAAGTGGTACATCAGACAGAAAAATGGGGAAAGAAAACTTTCAAATATAATGAAAATTATGAAAGAGAAGGGTGATTTGGACAAAGACAAAAGATTAACAAATCACAGTGCAAGAAAATATTTGGTGCAGAAGCTGCGCAAAAATGACATACAAAATACAGATATCATGCAGATTTCTGGCCATAAAAGTGTGACATCAGTAAATAATTACAGTTCTATGGACGAAGATAAACACAGAAAAATTTCAAATATTTTGAGTAACCCATCTGAAAATGTAAATGTAGCTGACCGAGCACCTGTTCATTCTACTTCTACTGTCTCTACCTTACCTGATTTACATGTTCCGTCTGTAAATGTTCCACTCTCAGATCCACAACCCACGTTCAGTTCACAGACAAACATGAATAGACGGGTAAACTCCGTCTTTTATGGCGCAAATCTCCAAGTTCAAAACTTAAATGTGTACATGTGTGACACACAAAAAATCAACCATGCATCAACGATCGATGATCAGTGAATGTCACGGTGTGTGACGCGTAGGACAAACCATACGTTTTTGTCTCAAATTGGACACTGTTTTGTTATTCTATTTTACTGTTGAAATTAGTTGTTATGTTATAATAAATAATCATTAACTTTGAGCGATGTATTATTGTTGACAATGCGAGATTCTTTCAGCGTACCATTGTGTGATTCATTTAATATTATTACGCTGGGGGGCCTCGAACAGGTAAAATAAACAAAAATAATGCATTTTAAATCGAAAATAAATGCTATAAATGTGAGTTTTTCTGACTTTGAAAGCAAAAAAAGTATAAAATTAATTGCAGGATAAAGACAATAACTGTTCAGTGTCTTTAAATATCAGCTGTATTTGTACTCGGCTCGAAACAGGTGTAATAGCTCGCTAAAAGCTCGCATACACCTGTTTCCTAGCCTCGTACAAATACAGCTGATATTTAAAGACACTAAACAGTTATTGTCTATATATATATAGAGGGGTCTAAATACAGCACAAACAACATTTTCCAAAAGACCAAAAAAGTAAAAAAGTATATTTTAACAAAACGCATTTGACTAACAGGTCGAACAACAAATGTTCTTAAACCCTGCTGACTACCATTGGCGATTGCCAAATAAACGGATCACCGATGTAATAAATGGATCTTAATTTTATATTTAATACTAAACAGAAAACAATAAACTTGCGGAGAAGATGATATACCGCAAACAAAAGGTGCAAAGGATTTTGTACACCATATCCGGATTTCGACAAATAATGTCTCTTCAGTGATGTTAGGAATCGAAAAGGTATTTGGAAAGCCATACAATTTACCTCAATTTAGGATAGACTCCTGAATTTTGAGGAGTCAAAATAGGATGAACGGATTATATAAACCCTAAGGCAAATATAATACAAGCCCAAACGAAAAAATATAAACAAGTCTAAATTGAAAACAACGTTCAAACCTATATATATATATATATATTGTGATGCGGTTTATTCCAGCAGTGGTGTCAATTAGATGGTTATTTTAACAAATTTCAAAAAGGGAAAGCCAATTAAAAAATGACCAAATCAAAGCCTATCAAACAACGGTACAATTCGCAATTTTAAGCTTGACAATTTTGTCAGCATGTCAAAACATTAGGTTTTTCTACGCTCCATACTATTATTTGAAATGCTCAACTAAAAGATTAATGATATTGTATATATATTATATATTATCACACTGATTTTTTTTCTACAAAAACTGAAATCATAGGTAGACAGTTCTTTTTTTAGGTCATGAACAGCTATCGTACTTTATGAAGAACAAAACAATTAACCGAAGATGTTTTCATTAATACACTTAAAGTTTTGATCGATAGGATATTTGTTGAGTTTGGTTGATTAGTAGTTAACAGACATTTGGTATTCCAATGAGTATTAATTACGCACTGCCAAATTATTCGTGTACGCATATTAAGCAAAATTCCTTTAAAACTTTCAATAACCCACATTCAGCGAGTATTACCATATCATATATGCAAGCTTAAGTAAACTTGAGATCAATGATTACACCGAAATTAGAAAGTCTGCTACATAATTAATCTGGCCCTTGATATAGAAACAGATTTACAACATCACAATAGAATATTTGCCACACGTTAGGATTTCACTGTTCAATTGTCAACTTCCTATTTCTAAGAAGTAGCATACCGTCAAATGATACCTTTTTTCTTTCATGTTCACACTTAGCAGAGCTCATAAGAAGAGTTGAGAATCTTGCCCAAACACTGCTAAACTAAAGTTATTAGGAAGAACGAAGACTGAAATCGACCCTATAAACGTATTACAGTCACTATCACGACGTGGTCGCTATATACAATATTCTGTGTCAAATCTCAATAGCAAAATGTTTAAATACCAGAATAATCGTCAAAGCTGTAATTTTACCTATTGTGTCATATTCTTTATTTTAAAATTTTAACAAAGTGTGGATTTGCATGGCGAACGAAACATGTTTGCAGAACTTACAATATTAGGAGTAACTGTTTGACGTGAAGTTGTCTGGTCGGTGCCAGCTCGGTAACGTGAACTGAATTACCCCAGAATAGGCTCTCATGTTCATACGATGTGATAAACTTAGGTGATAGATATTGTCGAGTTCCCATTTCTTCTTGCACCATCATTAGCTATCAAATACTTAACATGATGTTTGTGAAAAATAGGAGTTCAATTATATTTCTCCATTGTAATAGAAATCAGAAACTATCACTTGATATTAGCACATTTTTACCTGAGGATGGATGTCTTTTAGTCATTTTTTTCTCTTCTTTTTTTTTATTTTGCATATGTTGTGTTTATAAATATTGTATCCCTAATAGGTATCACAAACGTTTGAATTTAAACATGTTTCGATTTAACGACCTTTTAGATATTAGTTTTGATGCATGCTAGTGAGTGTCAGAACATTAAGTAGATGGGGGTAAAAATGAAATACAATATACTATACTTTTTAAATGCTTTGCCAATATATAGTTTATACCATGCTATTTTCAACACTAAACAAATAGTATGGGTAACGCAGCTTTTCTTCAAAGTACGGGTTTTACAAAATTATCTAATTAAACACGACAAGATCAGTTCAGTTTGAATACAAAGATTACCAAATGATTTAATTTTGAAATAAGATAACGTTTGAAATGCACTTTCAGAAATGAAAAGAAAATTAGGATCACCGTTCTCGTTTCGTCCTAAAACAGATAAATTAAATATGTGTTCCTTCATAAAATAATATTTTCTCCATGAGTTATCTCAACTTTTATTGGTAAATACAAAAATTAAAAGACGTGATATGATAGCCTATGAGACAAATCTCAATCTACGACCAAATAGAATGGAGTTTTACAAATATAGGTCATCGTATGGCCTTCAACAATGAGCGAAACCCATACCCCATAGTAATCTATAAAAAAAAAACCCGAAATGACAAATGCTGTTTGACGATATACTAACAATAAAGTGATGCATTCCTTGTTTTGTTTTGTTCTGTATTGATAACACAATTCCACTCATTCTTCTTTATAAGTATAATATAAAAGCAAGAAGATGTGGTATAATTGCCAATGAGACAACTCTCTACCAAAGACCAAATGACATAGAAGTTAACAGCTTTAGGTCACCGTACGGTCTTAAAAAATTACCAAAAACCCATACCGCATAATCCGCTACAAAAGACCCCTAAATGACAAATGTAAAACAATTTGAACGAGAAAACTCACGGCTTGATTTATGTACAAAATAATGAACGAAAAACAAATATGATGTACAGCAACAAACGGCAACCACTGAATTGCAGGCTCTTGGCTTGGGACAGGCACATACAGAATGTGTAGGGTTTAAACTAGTTTGAAATCGCCAACCTTCCCCCTAAGCTGGGACAGTGGTGTAACAATACAATATAAGAACAAACTATACAAATCAGTTGGGCTTAACTCATTAGATCGATACAAAGCAGAAATACAACTAACAAAAACACAGAACGGACGTGGCAGGCTACTTATACATCCCCACAACAAAAGTGACACTAAGTACAGATCTGAGAGTACTCACGGACAATGACAGCTATTTCAAAGCCAATAACAAATAATAAAAACATATAATGGAATATATAGACAGCTCTCTCACGAGCAAAAATCCCTAACTATGAAATATACGACAATACACTACAGGCACGGGGACACATTCTACTGCATCCACACAGCACGAATAACAAACCCTGCAGTAAATATAAAAAAAAGAAGATGTGGTATAAATGCCAATGAGACAACTCTCCACCAGAGACCAAATGAGATAGAAGTTAACAGCTATATGTCACCGTACCCATACCGCATAGTCAGCTACTGTGAATTCAGAAATTATTGCGAAAAATGCGACATGGTTATAATCGCATTAATTTAAACTCGCATTTTGAAATTTTTTATATAAATTAAACAGGATTTTTTTCAATATCGCAAAAATTTAAATCGCATTTTAGTCTAAAATGACAAAACCGCAATAATAAATGCACGCAATAATTTCTGAATTTACAGTATTAACATGATTAAAGGCCCCGAAGTCATAAATGTAAAAAAATTCAAACGAGAAATAATACTGCTTTATTCACGTCCTAAATATACCTACATGTATATTGTAGCATTACCAGAAGCTACATGTATAAATCGATTACCAGAAGCAGATCGACTTAGATATATCAAGCTTATGCAGAGTTCAAAAACTGAAAGACGGTACTTTGTTAAAATAATGATCGTGGGGAAGGAGTCGGTAGGGAAGACATGCTTATTGCGACGATTACTAAGAGAAAAAATTGGAGATGTATCAAGTACAGATGGTATTGACATTGTTGTTCGTCGATGCATAATTAACAGAGAAAATGGGAAATGGAAAATAGAAAAAGGTATATAAATGAGTTATTGATTCTAAATGATATATTGTGCTACCAACACCTTTTAATTTTACGAACTCTATTGTAACGAACCTTAATTATAAATGGAAATGAATAAGTTACATATATCATTGGTTTATTACTTATCTTACACACATGTTCGTGCATTTCTCATTGTTATCCAACGCAAAATAATTATCTAAGATACCTGGGACGATCTCATTCCATAAAGAATCTCTTTTGTTGCTTATTGTACCTCGAACTTATTAACCCGGTGTAGGTCTTAAAGTTGAGGTTCTATTAACTAAAAGTTAATCGGGCATGACTAATTAGACACGCCCTCTTAGAATCAGAGGGTCCAAAATAGGATCGTGAAAAAACAGCCATCAAAATACCATAACTAACAATTTCAGAGAATCAAAGTGCTTTGGGTTGAATATCTCCGGTCAATACAGTGGAAATACAAACCTGTCCGAAACCGGAAATTGTTGGATGAAATAGGAATTTATTTACAAAATAAGTCCATATCTCATTTACTTATAGTGGCTGTTATTGATTGTAAATTCATGTCGTTTTGTTTTTGGCATTCGTCTACCATGGAGAAAAAAGAGGGGGCGCTAATAGGTTAACTTACGATTTTGATCATGGTTCAACTTTATTTCAGTACGGCTAACGTTAAACCTCTAGTCAACGCTCTGTCTTATTAAAGTGTCACGTTAATTGTTATCATTTGATTCAGGTGGATACATTTTTCATCTCGTCGTGAATATGCATGACATATTTGCCACTGGACGTTAAGGGAATGATCAATTAATCAGCTTCATTTAGTATAATCATTAGTCTTCAGTTGATAATTGTCTCAAACAGTTTTCCAATTCTTTTTTATATATTTGATTTTTAAGCGTAAGTTTTAGCATTTCTTTCATCATTTTTCTCTTTCCATTATTTTTTTTAAAACATGAAATAACGTAGTCCACATCAGGGTTTACATTGTATCCTATCCAGCCAAACAAGGAGGAAGGGAGTAGAACAGAAAAAAATCTTCATTGAGTGGCAATAAATCATATATTGAAACGTACAACGATGGCAGTCTCGTCAAAATTTAGTGTTCCAAGTTTTTTTTTTAAAATCTGGTATAGTTGTCATTAAAGCAAAAATGGATAAAAAATGTTTTAAGGGGTAACAATTTATATAATGATTCAACTTATTTTGGCTATTTCATTTATGTTTTAGATATAGTCTTACTGATCGGTTGTGTTATTAAAATTTTTTCTTCATCTACAATTATTGTCTTAGCAAAAGGCTCAAAACTTGTGTTAAAATCAGCCATGCGACTCATTTGAAATTTAGCTGACGTTTGTTGTTGTTTAAAGATTTCAATCATTTAACTTGTGCGTAGATCGTATTTCCCCCTCAAAGAGTTATTCAAATTATTCTCAGTTTAACGTTTAGATAGCGTGAAACTCACTACACAAGCCATCGAATATACGACATCTCTATTTTGACCGGACGTAGCTGCGTATTTATACACCCGAACAGCCAAACGGACGTACCCCTTTAGCAAGGGTATACTGTCGGACGGGAGAAGTCCAGAGATGACAATGTTTCTATACCCAAGTCAATCCTTTGGTTTTGAATAAAAAGAGATAAAGGTATACATTAATGCGACAGCAACCCAACGACACAGACAAATAAAAACATCAAGAGTCAACATACAGTCTTTTGTAATAGAAAGATACCTATACAGAATAATAAGCTCAACACCGCCCTGTAACTAAAAAATACGGAGTTTATTTAATAATATATACCGCCGAAGATAACCCAACAGGCACATTTATTTTAATAGTATTTACCGTCAAAGATATCTTAACAGACACATTGTGTGGGTTAAATATATCACCTGCCCTTTTTTAATTTTGATCAGTGGAAATTAAGGTGTAATATAAACCAGTCGAAGAAAAACACTTCACTATATAGTAACGGAAAAATAAATGATAATATTGGATGGCTGCTTAACGTCTAGCGGCAATTTAAATGCATATTCAGGACAACATGTAAATATAATATGAATATTAACCTGCTTCGAACTAGACCGAAACGCTGAGCGGGAGTTTGACCTGTTGGGGGTTCGAACCAACGACCTCCCGCTCTCGAGGCGAACGCTCTCCCACGAGACCAGCCAGGAGGTTGGTAGCATAGAATATCATACAAAAAACTCAAGTACAATAAACAATACAGTTTAACAGAATTCTAACAGTTACTAAAGCGAGATAAAAATATCTTATCTAAATTACAATGTAGATACGTTAAATGATAATGGAAACTACACGTAAATATCGATGGTCGACTTCAGAGTAGATTTCATGGATCAACGTTCTCTGCAAATTTAAAAACTCTTGCACCAATTATTTGAGGGGTCCGGATGTGGTCAGCTGTTGCAAGGCTAAATTTCTGTCCTTATCCAATATATCCTCAATTTTGAGTGGTATTCCAAGTTTCACGTCCAACCTCACTGTCGACCTCTAATTGTAAGATCTACCTATTGTATTTAAAATGTATGTGTTCTCGTCATGAACATGCATGCATTGCCACTGGACGTAAAGCAAACAACAATCAATCAAATTCATAAATTATTCCGTGTACATAGTACACTCAATAATAGTGCAATTTTTTTTAATTTTTTTTAATTTTTGTAATTTACTACATGACTGAACACAAATAATTGTTTTTTTAGATATGTTTTTACTATGGTTCTTATCTACCGTTTTATTACGATTCATAATATATCATTATGTCAGGCCGCGATTATAAAACTAAGAAAGGTGAAAGGGTTTTTTTCAAGGGGTTTATGTTTCATTTAGACGTGTAAAGGAAATAACGGACGACTAGAATAAAAGTGTTTGTTTTCATGTGATACATTGTATTTCGATTTAAGAATGATGATCAACCTTGCGAACATATCTCATCTATACACGTTTTGATCGAGCCACTCAAACCTGCATAACTTGATTATAAAGATGTTACATTTATTTAGGCTATTTAAATACGATTTTATTCTTATTTAAAAAACAAAAACAAAAAAAAACAAGGTTTATTAATTAATTTGACTGAACAGACAACATTAAACATTTTGCATTTGCATGTTACGTAGTGTAGGAAAATTACAGAATTAAAACCCAAATAGACATTTACCTGAATATTGTGAAGGACCTTATGCATCTAGGTCTGTTCGATTAGAAGTTGTGAAACAAACTGTTTGAATAACTAATTGTTGGAAGAGATTACTTACTATTTTCATCTGGTCTGGTCTTTACGAATCTATTTCATGATTACTGACAGATTAAAAACATCAAATATATATAATAAGACGTTTTGGTGCAGAACATTCATTGGTCAGTTGTAAATGAGGTCTGTATAGAGTTTTGAGTCTCCATTTATAAAATTAAAAAAATAAAAATATAAATTTACCCTTTAATTTTAAAAAAACTATCCTATGGTGTTATTTTAATGCTAAAAAAAATATAATAAATAAATAATTAAATGATGTACTGCCATTTAATCGGTCCGTTTCCATTGCAATTAGGTTACTGTTATTTGTACATATCAGTCTGAGTACTATTATATTATTTATTGATGCATTTTTCTGTGCTGAGTGTTCTTTCGTTTGTTTGAACTGTATTCCTGTCACGTAGTGTTGTCATTTTAGCGATATTTTTTAACATTGCCATATAAGCAGGAGGTTTGGCTAGCCATAAAACCAGGTTCAACCCACCATTTCTTTTTAAATGTCCTGTACCAAGTCAGGAATATGGCAGTTGTTATCAAATAGTCCGTTTCTTTGTGTACCAATATTGCTTTCATTTGAAACATGCAATCCATCCTACATGTCCTAAGTAACGAATTGTTACCAAATTAGACTTATCACTGAGTCAGTACTTAAAGAAGCAACATGACAGGTGTCAAATGTGGAGTACGATCTGATTATCCTTCCAGAGCACCTTAAATCATTCCAAGTTTCTGGTGGGAGTCGTGTTGCTCAGTCGTTAGTTTTCTTCGTTGTGTGTTGTATACTGTTGCTTGTCTGTTGGTCATTTTTCGTTTTTGTGCCTTGCTGCTGTCAGGTCAAATTTGTCATCGACTTATGAGTATGAATATCTCATTTGAATCTTCCACCTCTCTTTAACATGTATTATTATAGAGAATTTATTTGTACTTGATAGCTATAGATACCCATTGATTTTTTTTCAAGGTCACGATCGCTAAACTTCGGTTTCATAACAAAGAAAGTTAATTAACATCCCCATTTTTCGCTCAGCAATCACCGAATGCAATATTCGTTGTCGCTAATATGTTATGAATTCGTAACAAATGTACAAAACGTTCACATAGAACTAAGTTTAGTTTAAAGCATGCATTTGTTCAATACATTATTTCCTTCAAATTATAACTACCAGAAAATCGTTTCATATGACTTTTACAGTACTGATTTTCTGTGCCTCATGCAAAGGTTAAAATGCCACTATTTTTATGTTTTGGTAGATATACCTGATGATACAGGGGACCGCATTCAGAGAGCAATAACTCAAAATCAAAGCACTCAAGATCAGCCAAATGAAAACATAAAAAGTGAGGTTCCCAAAAAGGACATGTCAGAAGTTGCAGAAACATTCAAAAAACCATTAGTTATAGAAGCTGAACCCGAAAAGCATGATGACATTAGTAACAATAGTACGCTCACAACTTCTCAACTAGAATGCAGTAAACCAACAGTCGACAACATGAATGTAGAAACGACAGATATTACAAATATTAGTCTTGAGAATGTAACTTTGAAAACAAATGACACCAACGATACTATTGAAACGGTAGAGAATAACAGTGAAAGTAATCTAAGAGACACTATAGATGTTACGAGTACGGAAACAGTAAGAACTTCAAATGAAAATGAGCTTCATCAAAAAGACATTTCAGAATACCTGGGAACGTCAAATCTGATATCTGATGTGTTTGCCACGATTTCAACTTCAAATAGTCTTTCATATAATTACGCTCTATGTGGATTATGGGATTTTGCAGGACAAAAGGAATTCTATTGTACACATCAGGCATTTTTGACAAGTAGTGCAATTTACCTGGTTGTTGCCGATATGAAAACCGACATCTTGACAGAAAAACAAAACAAGGGAAAAACGGGAGACGATGTACCTTCCTTTTCAGATTTACATGAAGAAGGTATTTATATAACAGGGGCGGATCCAGGATTTTGGAAAGAGGGGGCGTAGTATGTAAAGTTCGCCGAGCGGAGCGAGGCGAATTTTTTTTTTTACCTTTTTGGGGCTAAAAACATAAAATAAGTGTAAAATGCACATTTTTAACGATTCCTGACGTGGGGCATGTATATTTTATAGTTAAAGTGTAAGCTAGGGTTGGACATTTTTGATTCCGCATTCTCCCCATTATTATGAAATGATTGAATGGATCCAAAGCTATGTACTAATATATTTGATGTGGGATTTGTCAGTAAAAAATGGACATGGAAAATTCTCGTTTGTTGTATGGTTAATAAGCATAACCTCACAGATTTCTTGTTGTAAACATGATATACGGTTCTTTTAATGAAGTTTATAATACGACCGACACGAACAAAAACAAACAAGCAATTTTTATCCAAATGTTTGGTTGAAATGTTTCACCCAACAAGGGAAGTGAGGGGTTCCAAATCAACCAAAGGCTACGAATGAGTCTGAAAATCAAATGACAACGAAGTTGTGAATGACGGTCGACATATGGAGACATAAAGGCCACACCCAGCAGGCAGGTTGCAGTTGGGCCTTGAAAAAAGTATTCAGTATATCAGTTCGGCGAAACAGACATTCCGGTCAGATATGGGATTTACATGCAAACCCCCCAAAAAAACTACGCCCGTTTTTTATTCACCATGTTCATTTAATGCTGAATAATTTTGTTGAATTTTTTTTTTTTCTTATTTCAAAAAAGGGGACACGATAATTGTTTTCAATACAGATACGGCCAGAACTTTTGTTAAGGCAAAAACCAGGGTCAAAATTTTTTCTCTTAAATATCTCAGACTGCCCTATCAAATCAAATGGTCCGTACCTTAGACTTTAAATCTATCTAGTAAGAGCTTACTGACTGGGGATCATTATTCAGCAATGTTATTATTTGGCTGGGGCGTGTGGGGTTACACATATTTTCGTAGGTGAATAATATTGCTTTGGAACTTTTTTTTTTCATGAGAGTGTAATAGAGTATTACTTTCTGTTGAGTGGAATTGTGAAATAGAAGTCAATACGTTCTTGCTCAATCTTTTGTCGCTTTGAAGGCGTCATGCTTGTCATCTTCCGCCTAAGCAATGTGTTACTGTAATTTGAATTTCAAAGTGCATGACTGAGTGTCGTTTTTTCGACGTACTGATCAACTCCACCGTAGCGAATCATATGACTTCAACATAATCAATAATATATTACAGTAAATACGAGCGAAAAATATCTTTATAAGTAAAGAATTGTCGCATAAAAATTAAATACACTGCCGGGAAATGGCAAAGTTCACTAAGTCTAGTCTCATTAATAATTTTACAAAAAAAAAAAAAGTTCAAGCAAAGGGGCTTACGCCCTCTACGCCCCCTCTGGATCCGCCACTGTATAACATGAACAATGCTTCTCCAAATTGATTCCCGGATTTAAATTTGCATTAAAAACTTTCGAATTTGTTATAAAATCGCTAATTTTGAAAATATCTTTTTGTACTACGATTTCAGTGAATATATATATATATATATATATATATAATTATCCGTAGATACCCATGAAATGCATGCCACAGTGCATAACTAAGTCATAGTCAGCTAATGCTATAGAAACTTGGTATTTACTTTGAAGATGTACTTATTTTTCCTAGTGTCAACTTTATGAAAACTGAAACAGCTGCGTTTGTATCGGAATTAATTATACTTGTCTGGGCGTCACACGCATATATGCAAGCATGGCCATTCCAGAAGTTGTCAGTTTTCTAGTTTTAACCAGATTTTCAAACCAAAGGCAGTAACCTTCACTTCCCACTATTTGTACAAACTCAGAATTAGTTTGCAATAAAAAATAATAATCAATCATCTTTACATTTCAATATATTGATTTTAATTACAAAAAGTCTGAACATGCATGTCGTCAATTCTCACCTTTCTTGTTCATGATAATTGTTTGGTCGTGAAATGAGACTTTGAGCTGTGTATATTTCTATGGCCCCACAACAAAGTTGTCGGGGCCATATAGTTTCACCCTTATCCGTCATTCCGTCATTCTATCGTTCCGTCATTCCGTCATTCCGCAACAAACAGTTATACGGACTTTTTTTTCTAAAATCCTTCACATATTGAGCTGATTTTTAGAGTGTGAGTCAACTATGATGAGTTACAGATCGAGTTTACTTTTGGTTCCGCTCCACTGATTTTTGTAAAGTTTTTAAGCTTTGTATTATTTAGACTAGGTACACTAATGTATTGATAGGAATACATCATTTAATTATGATTTATAAGCGTCTGTACTAACGTTATTTTTACAAATGTGAGAGTATTTGGTTTGCTCAAGTTTTTTGTTTATTTTCATAATTTTAATCATCTTTGACTCATAAGATTAAGTGTCAATTTCATAAGATCCACATAGAATTAGAAATGTATCCTAAGAAGTGTTAATCTTCTTGAACTTCACCCCAATCCAAAGGATACACACATAGTATACTGGCCTAAATCTTTTACCCCATCCAAAATAAACGTTTTCTTGTCTACATTTATATTAAGGTCTGATACACTTGCTATTGTTTGCTAGAGAAAGGAGATATGTACCCAACGACTCTGATAATCAATCAAGTATGAAAGAAGTATCGTCTGCGTATTGTAAAATGAGATACTCTGAGTCATCTTTAGTGAACTCTCTAATTTGGTGATCCTTTCGTATGAGTATACTAAGTATTTTTGCACATTATAAAAATACAAATGGAGCCCAGCCTCTTTGATTTTGAAAAAAATGTAGATTGAATTTTAGTATAAAAAGAATTGCTCCTATGTTGAATTAATGGTCAGGAATTGGAAAAAGTTAAATACGCTTTTAATGTATCTCCAAAAAAATTAGGCAAATGCCTTTTCATAATAAATAAGGAGGAGAGTTCCAGTCATATAATGTTCTTCCGTATAAACTAAAACATCATAAACTAATCTAGTGTTTTCAAACATTTTGGATGTGTTGTCTTGGTATATTACCTTTTGGTTTACAACTGATTATTCCCCTTTTAGATAGTGATATTTTACACAATACTATAGCCATAAATGTACAACACATTTACCGCTAGCTAAATATATCCAAGAAAATTCTTTAAAAGAAAACAACCAATAGTGTATCCATCTGATCCCAGACTATTTTCTTATTGAGATCTACATTTGAAAATGCCTGTACCAAGGCAGGAATATGACAGTTGTTTTCCATTCGTTTGATGTGTTGGAGCTTTTGATTTTGCTATTTGTTAAGGGACTTTCAGTTTTGAATTTTCCTTGGAGTTCGGTATTTTTCTTATTTTCCATTCTTTCTATATTGTTTCTTTTTTTAGATATAAATGTTTATATATATACTATTTTTTGCTTCCATTAAAATTTGTTCTTTAGTGTTTATGCAAAGACTTTTATTAGTAACTAGTCTTGGAATTGTTTACTTTACAATTTCGTAGTTTCGAAAATAAGGAAATATTGTTAGGATCTTTTTCCATGTAAAACCCAATGCATAATTTAACGTACATAATGCTCTCGCATTTTTCTTGTCATAAAAATTGTTACTAATATTTTTTTTGGTTGACATTTTCAAGAGTCCCTGTGGTTTATATGTTTTCTTCCATTTTTTTAATATCATTCATCAAAGCATTTTCCAATTAACTTTTCTTCTTTTTTATATGATGCAACGGACATTGTTTTCTGTTTTAATTCACTTTGTTTAGCAAACATTTAATATTTATTTGCTAAAGTGCTTAGTAGATACGGAGAAACACAAATACAATGCTGTGGTACTGAATGGCGAAGTGACCTGCTCAAACTTTTATTTTTTATTTTCAAATACTAAATATCTCCTCTGCCTCAAAGTCCAAACTGAAATATAAAGTCCCCATTAACACAAAAGAAACTGTTTGGCAGAATCCTGCACGTGTTTGGTAACAAAATTATCCTCAAAATAAAAACGACAAGTTCAAGATACTTAAACAATATGAAAACAAAAATACAAAACTGTTTTTATAAAAGAAAATTTAAACTTCGAACTATAAAACGTGTGCTGGTTTAGTCACTACCCAATCCTCGATAATTAAACTCGTGCTGTTACCTTATATACTGACCGTCAAACCGAACAACAATAGACTATTTTCATATTATCGACTTTTGACTCCGGATTATATAATTTGTCGACAGGTTTTCTAATCTGTGGTCGGACATCCTGGTACTCGGTCAGGTAAGAGCAACCAAAAGAAGTAAAACCAAACACATAATAGGTGCAATTTGAGTTGAAAGTTTCCGATTACTTTGTCGTGTATAGGTTACATAAAACATTTAATTCCCCCCCCCCCCCCCCCCCCACGATTTTACCGATTTAAATCTTGATTTTACTTTTTAACGTTGCTCGTACTTGACCAAGTACCAGGATGTCCCACCAAAGAGTAGGTCAACTGTCGAAATAACTCCAGAGTCAAAAGTCGGTAATATGAAAATAGTCTATTGTTACACAGCCTATTGCAACTCTCCGTTATAAAATCAATGCGAAATCTTACAAACTCATTCCGCATAACCCACATCAATACATTTATGTTTAATTCAGTCTGTTTAAACAAACATGAAATATGTTTGTGATAAAATTCTACAGTTACTTTGAAACCAATAAAACACAAACACAACGTTTGGATACTGAATGGAGCAGTGAGCAGCTCGACGCACAAAAACAACCGGCTAAATGAAAGCTAAATTCCAAAATTGTAAGAATCTGATTAACGATTATGTAATCTTCTACCACATATTCATCGTTAGGTTTATTTGATTTCTAGTGACCGTGCAGTAAAATTACCTATCAGATATATCATTCTGAGCGGCAGCTGTAGCCGTGCCAGCTCGAAACTATGTAAACCGGAAACAGTTACAGTACAGTCAAATTTAGAAAATGTCATGTATTTTTTTCCTTTCTTAATGAAAATGATTAGAGAGTAAAGATTGATATCGGTCTAAATATATACTATCATATATCATATATCTATATTTGCTACGCCTTTAATATTTTTAAAGTAAAGCAACAAGAATCAGGTTTTGATGTCATTACATGGTTGCCTTTACTATAACCATCCGTTATACTTTTCTCGACAAAAATATTTATGTCCCACCACAAAAATTCATATGTTCACATCAATTTGCGATAATTTATTAAAGCATACAAACATGTATAAGCTAAAGAACGCATAGTAAAGTAAGCACAAGTCTTGGTGTTCTACTGGGAGTATAATTTTAGCAAAATAAAAACCTCAATGACATCAAAAACCACAGGTTCCCTTTTCTTGACAGTTGTAGACTTTGTTGTCTTTGGTGACTATTATTGAAGAAATTAAATCTGAATAACGATGATTTTTCTATGTTTTCCCGCGAAATTGTGTGCCCACATGATACTATAAAAAGTAAACTTAAATAGACTTTTAAATGCTTTGCAGTATTCCTTCATATGTTTCTTTGCATGGTAGAATATAAGGTATTGCTCTCAATTTTCTGTCCATTTTGTAAATCTTTCTGAAACAATACCGTCATATTTATCCGCTGATGATATAGCTCATGCGTTAGTTGCTCGTAAAATATGTAATGCAGACGAAGCTGTGAATGTGCCACTTTATAGTATTGGACCATAATCCTTCATATGCTTATATAATCGATGCATACCATTATAATTTCAATCTTGTTCATTGACCAACATTACACTATGTCTATACATGAAACAATATCGCATTGGCTGTCCCGTTACCCAGTTCAAAGGGTTCAGTGACTTCTGAGTGTCTACGTTCAGTGACTCCGAGTGACTACGATTCATTGATTCACTGTCCAGGATGCGCAGTATATAAAAAAAATACCCAGTGGTGAAATATCTTTAAAAACAAACTGTAAATAATAATAAAAAAACATATCAAGTCATGTCTGAAACTTAAATTTCCCGTTCGCAAACATCAAAGTGTAATTATTGCCTGCAACCAAAACTCTATCAACCTCAGAAATTCTAAAACGTCTTACGCAAATTAAACATCTTTTAAATTTATCTTAAATAGTAGCGACCAAAACAAAAACGATGACCATTCCGGAACAACTTATGTTTATTCTGCTTTGCACGTAACTAAATGATTGGTGCCTTTTCTGTCACTGTTAACAGGAGGACTAACTAATAATACTACCGTTCAAATTACAAGTAAAAGCCAAAAATTAAACTAGTTCTCGAATTGTAAAAAAAGGAGTTAAAATTTGTTTAAGCTTCGTGTTGCTTTCAACTATATTTTGACCATAGGATATATCTCGAAGTTCAAAACCTAATCGTCAATATTAATGATTTTGCTAATAGCCTCTGCCTTTTTTGTTATATTCTCCTGGAATACACTGTGGATATAACTTATATGACCAGAAATTAAATAATAAGAATTAATAAAGCTAATGTTTGCACATCTTGTACTCTACTACCTTGCTGAGCAATACCAAGGAAAATTTTGTTTTCAGTAAAACATGGAACCGACCTATTCGATAGTAAATGCTGAAAGCTATGTATTGACAGTTCAACAGCTTTCAATCATCTCCTTTGATTCGTACTGCAACAACTATGTGTGCATAATATAGTCAGAACGAGCTACAAAACCTCCAGCTATACCATATCTGGATACAGTGAAATCTTTAATATCTGAATTTACTCGCCATATTGAAGCAGGCTTGTAACTTGCAAATTGCAAATTGATCCTTCATTTTTCAATTGTTTGACAGTTTTAATATATATTCTATATCATGCAGTAAGCTATTATTAAAATGCCATGAACCCTCGACATCTTTGAAATCACTCAATTTAGAATTCAATTCATCACGTTTTAAGGCTGTTATAGTTAGTTCTTATGCTGTGCTGTTTTACCATTGTCCAAGGTTATGGGAGGGTTTAGGTAAAAAAATATATTTTACTCCAACTGATTGTCACCTGCCTAGCCCAAGTGATGAGACTATAATTAAGTGTCAGTTGTTCGATGCTGTCTGCTGTATTGCTGAGCATATGAGTTTTCTTTTTTTTTTAATTGTGTCAGGGACTTTTATAACTTACCATACTGTATGAGTTTTGCTTATTGTTTTATGCTGCATGGTTGCTTATGATAAAGATATTAATTACATCCTAGTCAATTGATCTCTGGTAGATATTAATCGCATTGGCAATCAAACCTCATTTCCTGATTGTTATAATTAGAAAATATTTCTGCAAAAAATGAAATGACACTCACATTCAGCCAATAAATGATAAACCATGACCTTAATTGAATGATAGAAAGTTGAGCTGTATTTATATCACACTAAATATAGTATACATGTATGTACATTGAAGTTTAAGTTTGTTGTTTGCAATGTGTATATAAAATTTTCTAAAATGTTAGAAAATAGATTATGATTATAGTCTTGTTGAGAGTTCCCCTTCCCAGTGCAGTTCTAATGCAATAACCCTAAGTTTTTTAAGTTATGTATAAATTCTTGCTTATCACTGTTGTTAAATAAATATATTGCTGATATACTGGTTTTGAGGCACATGCATAATAACTATTTGATCATACTTTATTATTCTGTTCATTTTGTGTTGACCGATGTGTAATTACTAATGTAACATTAATTTACAATAAAGACAGTCATTTGACAAAGTCAAACGGATGAGACTATATTTTTCTGGATTAAAGATTGCTTTTTTGGAAATATTGTACCTGTTTGTCATCAGCAAACAATATACAAAATCCAAGCATGTCATTAGAAATGTCATTAATATAGATCAAGATCAGGATGGATGAAGAAAAAATATTTGTACAATCATACAACATACAATATTAAAAGATCCAAATACAACTTATGTTCTCATTCGTTCCTGAACCAAATATAAAGTGTTTAATCCTTACACCAAAACACTAAGACTAGTACATAAAAACAAAAACATCAAATTATTATGGTATACATACGCTCGCTAGGTGTGCAGGTGACGAATACACGTGAATAAGGTAACATAGGGACGTGTACTAGAGAACAGGAATAAATAGATCTATATTCGTTTTTATCAGACACGTGTATTACCTCTTTTACAAATATTTAGACTCCAGTTTGAAAGGAACAATACAATATGGTTGTGTAAATCACAGTATGTATGTTATTTGACAATTCACTTTAAAATCGTTTTACAGAACCAAGGTTTCTAAATCGTAGAAATCAAAAGATGTGTGAGTCAGAGATGACCATAGACCTGCTGCATTTGTGGTAACCATATCACAAATGTATTTAAAGCAACAACTGCTTACTCTTCAATAGCATCTGCTAGCCCCCTTTTTAAAATTTGTAGATGCTTTATATAGGAGAGGCGAAATATATAAAAGGGATATTCAAACTTATGCAAACTGGGTCAGATACCAATAAGTAAATTATTTGCTATTTTTCTGGAGTGTGAAACAATTTCTTTTTTTAGCACAATGTATGAATACACCCGTATTATTACAGCCTTTTGTCATCATAGGCTATTTCCTAGTATCGATAAACCTGAAAATCATAAACGGCATTTTCTTAAATTAAAATATATAAATAGAGGTATTGATTTTATTAACTTATCTAGTATATTCAATGACTCTACCATCCAAAGCCAAATACCTCCATATTTTGATAAAATAGAACCACCTATTATTTCGTATTCTTATAAAAAAACCCAGCAGATAGGCGAGTAACAATTTTCAAAAAGACGCTTAGTTAACGACTTTAATGCACCCACCTAACATACGGCTATATTATATATCATTCGAAAGCTTATTACCCGTACTTTCTTTTTTGCCCGGCCGTCAATAATTCGTACGGTGCAATTTTCGTTAAATCAAGGTCAAAGGTCAAAACTGAACATTCCAAAAGTTTGCTAGATTTACGCAAAATGCCATTTTCTGGTACTTGTATGGTATTTTTTCCTAAAAATCATCTTAACCTTATAAAACAAATTACCATGATTTCAAATCAAGTGCAAACTTAAATGTTGATTGCGCTATATCAACAGAAAATTGAATTTCTTGAAAAAACTTCCAAAAATGATAAAATTGCAATAAATTCTAAATGTTTTCTGAAATTTGAATATTTGTATGTCAAAAATAGAATAGATTTATTGTTTATAGACCGAGGGAATTTTTTCATCATTTTAAACTGCAATTAATATGATGTAGGTCCAGATGCAGCCTTCTAATGAAGCTTTTGTAGTTGCCCAAAAACACACCATCTGCAAATGGGGATCATTTTGCTTTTTTTTTTGCTAGATAATATTGCTAATATCGGCAGATAATGATCAACCATATTTAGAAAAAGGGTAATGGAAGAACTTTAAGGAACAAAAGAAGTATATTTGGTAAAAATTAGTTTTCCGATGTGGAAAGGCATGTTACGAAGATTATTCTCGTTCAATGTTCGAATGAAAACTGTCTGTACCATGCGCTTTTCAATGTCATATCCGGCGAATTCCTTCTAATGTTAGCCTATTATTATATACTTTGTTAGTTGTTTTTATTAAATATGACTGAAAATTAATAATTCAGATTAATTAAGATTGAATAACCTTCATGAACAATTGCAATCACCATACTGGTTTATGTAGTGTTTACACAATTCGGTATAATGTTTTAAGAAGATTTGTTTGTCAGTCCTACATTTTCGCCATGGTCATGCTATTATCTGTTTTTCTTCGACTATGGTTTCAGATTGCCTCCTTATTATCTTATCCCTTCTTTCAATCAAAGAAAAGAAAACCATAAATTTCAAAGCTGAGCGAAAAAAGACATCAGAACTTAAAACTCAGATATTGATGCAAAAACAAAATTAGTAAAACAACATAAATTACCGAACTCATAGTGAAAATTCAAAACAGAAAGTCTCTTATTAAATGACAAATCCAAAAGCTGAAACACAACAAACGATTGGAAAACAGTTGTCATAGAGCTCGTTGTTCTCTCTCCATCTCTATCTATCTTTATATGATATAGCGGAAATGTATGAATCATCTTGTCCCTACGTCCTTTTTACTTTTGTTCTTTCCATTCACATATCCATATGTTAGTCTCAAAATTGTAATGAGCAATATTCCTCCGACATTGCTTGGTAGAATGATGGAAGTTCAAAGTGCACATATGGAGGTTATACGTGAATGGATTTGTTTCATAATACACATATTCAAATAGCGCTAAAAACAGTAATCGCTTTAAATTTACCAGAACATACCTGCTTTCAAGCTATCTCATTAAGTTAACCCTAATCTTTTTAAAATGTAGTTCTCTGATTTCGTTATTCTCATGCGATATATGAGCAGGCGTGTCGTGATTGATCTGAATTTAAGTCAGATTGTTTTAACCCATGTTTTTAACTTTTATACATAACATTTTGTACGGTTTATTTTTTCATGTCAAATTATATCACTTATTATCGTTGTGAGATCTTCGCACCATTAGAAACTTGAACCGAAAAATATGAAAATAAAGTGAAAAAATCGTCAAAAGTCTCTGTCAGATCAACAACAGAGGGCTCAATGCACAGTAAATATCCACGAACATATTTTAAGATCAGATAACATAAAACCAATTAAAAAACTGGATAAATTCAACCATTTTGGAATAAAATAACTTCATTTTAACCATATGTATTCTTAATATACATGTACTATCTTTTATATACCAATGTTCAACCAATGCTTAATAGATGATCTACTAAAATAGTGCTCCCTTTTTTAAATGCCTAAAATGAAAATATTATGTGACACATCTACATTGCAATTTAAATGCAGAATCCTGGCCAATTAAATTTGAATTAAAAGTGGTTCAAATGCATTTATATTTCTGTTTCTATTAAACAACTTTACATGTAACATTTAGCTGAAGTAAACATCAATATTAAAACTGCTTTGTTTTGTAAGAGGTTGCCTACTTTTACAAAAGGTGATCAATGTTGATTGGTAGATTTGTGTTGTGAAACCTACACAGTAACTTCGTCCTTGATACTAATAGCTATAACTAATGTATTGTTGACGGGGATTGCCAGTTTTCCTGCCGAAGGTCGGTGGTACGTAACTTGGCCATTCCATTGGCCTAAACCATATAAAACTGATCGCCGCAAAATACTTTAGTAGCCAAAAGTGCTAAACCGAAAATTGCGTCAAACACCAACAATCAGTCAATCATCTTTATATTAAAATGTATTTATATGTAAACTATTCAGGGAGTAAAATTGATTAGTGGAAATGTATGTATTGTTATTGCAAATTGCTAGATTTCCCAATTCAAAAATTAATGTAAGTAAATATAATTGCGAGAGTCTCAATTTATTTACAAGAAATTACGTAGTTTGACAGGATTAAATATCTTGGCTAGGCATGAAGAACATTTCAGTGGCTAGCTTATAATAGTTTTCACTTCCTCAGTCAAGCAAGATGCAGTATAAGCAACCAAGAAAACATACAAATATTGAAATATTGAAATATCAAAGTTTCGCTCCCAAACTATTCCATAAATGCATGAATTTCATGTGTATTCTATCCTTTAACATCTTTGCACTTTTAAAATTTGTGATTTTCAACATAATATCGACTACACCCAATTGTTTTAACAAAGAAAAGCTGAAAAAAGCTATCTTTTTGCAGATGGCGGTATTTTGGGCAACTGCATGGTTGTTATAATTGGCTGTTTAATCAACAAGAAGAGTAATTGCAGTAATTAAATGATGTCAAAAACATCCTTAGCACTAAATAAAATATGTTATATGGTTTTATGGTGAATAACAGTTGAATCACAGACATAAAATTTGATATGCATGTATTTTTGTCATTTTCAACGGAATTTCTGAAAAATAGCGCTATTTATTAAAAATCCGACACTAATATTTCAAAGTGCTTTTGACAAGTTACTATTAACATCTGTTCTAAGAGATTTCCATATGTACATACAGAATATCGTTATTCAGAAGACAAAATATGCAAAAATGCTGACTTCTTGTAAAATTAGAAGTTGTCCGCCCTTGACCTTTTGTTGTGATTTGACGAAAACTGCACCATACGAATTTTTGACGACCGGGCAAAAAAGGTAGTACAGATGATGTGCTTTCGAATGGTATATGATTGAGCTGTATGTTAGGTGGGTGCATTAAAAATAAAATTTTATGGTTAATGTCATTCGTCTAAGAAGTTTGATTTTTAATTATACGTCAGTTACATCAGACGTCAATATAGAAAATAATGTTCCTTCCACTTGAGATTGTGAAACATCTAGTTTTAGATATGTTCCCTATGGTCATGTCCTTACAGGAGACCTCAACACCGTCGAAGACCGTGAGGTCATAACTTTTCTTAAGAAAGGACCGAAATATCGTCCTCCATCTAAAATAGATTGGAAACAGTGTCGTCAGATCATTAAAGACGCTCTGTCTGTCTACTGTAAAAATTGGTGTAAACGTGAAAAATCTGATAAAAAATCTCTAAACAGTTATTTGACATAAAATTATGAATACTGTTAATATTCGTATATCTCATTTTGAAAACAATTCTGAAATTAGTCATAGGGTCCATGATATTCCCATTTCCAGAATAAAAAAGTACTCGCAAAGCGGTTTGTGTTCGTACCGGCAGACAAAGCAGCAAATAATGTAGTGGTGGTGTGACGCATATACTACACGGAAGTTCTCCAAAACGAAATTACAAATTCATCTACATTCAGGTCCGTACGCTCCACAGAGAGTCAAATTGTAAACAAGCATATCACTGGCACTACCCAGCTTAAGGACTCTTCCGAACATTTGAAAGTCCCTACTATGTACTGGTTACCTAAATTGCACAAAAAACCATTTAAATTCCGTTTCATCTCCGCATCTAGTAAGTGTTCTACTACTAATCTATCAGTGCTTTTAACTACCTCCCTTACTACTTTCAAAGAACTTGTTATTAACTTTTGATTTGATTTGATTTTTGGTGTTTTAACGCCACTTTTAAGCACCGCTTTTGGGCTATTTCGTGGCGGCCAGTTTTTATTGGTGGAGGAAGCCGGAGTGCCCAGAGAAAACCACCGACCTTCGATAGGAAAACTGGCAATCCTAGTTAATTAAGATTGGAGTCGAGTGCACCCGCACGAGCGGGGTTCGAACTCACAACCTCAGTGTTGACTGGCTAGTGATTACAGTAGTTACTACTTAGACCACTCGGCCACCGAGGCCCCTTATTAACTTTTGTAATAAAGCTTATGAAAATAATGGTATTAATTATTTTTGGAGTGTTAAAATTTTTTTAGAGGTTTTAGATAAAATATATGCTTTTGATGGTCCTTTTAAATCTGTTGACAGTTATGATTTTTCTACTCTCTATTCTACACTTCCACACAATCTTATCAAGAAAAAGTTTTCATATTTAATTAAATGGTCTTTTGAAAAATCTCATTACAAATTTATTTGCTGTAACTCGTTTAAAGCCTTTTTCTGTAACGAAAAAGGAAAGTATGCTAGATACACTTACTCGAAATGTGAAGATATGATTGAAGCTTTAAATTTTCTCCTGGACAACATATATGTACGTTTCGGCGATAGAGTGTATCGACAAGTAGTAGGTATTCCTATGGGCACTAACTGCGCCCCTTTAATAGCAGATTTATTCCTGTATTGCTATGAATCTCAGTTTATGACCAAACTCAGTAAAGACACGTCATTGTTACATTTGGTTGATACATTCAACAATACCTTCCGTTATCTAGATGATATTTTTTCGTTAAATAATCCAGAGCTCTCTAAATATACTACCGAAATTTACCCAATAGAACTTACTTTAACTAAATCTAACATAAACAGCAGTAGTTGTCCTTTTCTGGATTTGGACATTTCAATCTCTTAAGGAAAACTCCATACGAAAATTTACGACAAAAGAGACGATTTTTCATTCCCTATTGTTAATTTTCCTTTTTTAGACGGCGATGTTCCTTTGGCTCCATCATACGGTGTATATATATCCCAACTCGTTCGTTATGCCCGTGTGTGTAGTGATCGATGTCATAGATTTTAACGAACGTAATCAATGCATCACTGGTAAATATTAAATCAAGGATTTCGTTACCATAAATTACGTAAAACTTTTGCTAAGTTCTTTCATAGATACACAGATTTGATTAGTAAATTTGGCTTTACTTGTAGAAAACTGATTAAAAACGGTATTTCACATCCTAAATTTTACGGTAATATTGTACTTAAAGCGGGGAAAGCACTATGTGATCCGTGTAAACTCATCGAACCTTTAAACAAACTTATTAGTAAAGGTTATCTTACCAATGTTGTAATTAGATCTTTGAATATAGGTTACATTGGCACTAATATCGATTTTGTCATCAGCAAATTAAAACATAACTAAATTTGTATTTTTTTCAAGTGGGATGTATTAAGACACACCCACGTTCGTTTAGATCTATAAAGAGGTTAAAATCCTAACTATCCTACTGTCTGTCGATACATTTATTTTTGGCATTGCACTAGTCATGTCTTCTTTGACTGTCCATGACGTTAAAATACTAAATCCCTGGGATGTGTTTTAGTTGATTTTAGTCTCTGATGCATGATTTTTTATTATTAATTGTTTTGGCTTTTAACTATCTGTCAGTAACTGCGAGTACTCTCAAATCGTACTTTCTTGTTTATTTGACTTGTTGATACTAATTGTATTGCTTTTTTGTTATTTAATGTTATTCAGGGTTATATCTGGTCTATATACCAGCTTTGATAAGTGTTTGGTATAACTATAAATTTTCACTTCGTACTATGAACATCAAAATTATTTATTTTGTAAAAATATTTCCTTTCTCTATTGGTACTGTACAGGTATACCTAACAACAAAATAATTTTCATTTACCTGTGTTTAAAGTTATTGCAAATGGCTGATATTTTTGTTCGAGCTTATTGTTTTTCTTTAATTGTTTAACATTTCTTACCGATATAACATGTTACTTTTATTATTCTTCCCTTAGTTTATTTATTTTGTATTTACATTGTGTCATAGGTCAAATTTATTTGTTCAGTGTATGTTCAATGGTGTTAATATGTCCTTTGATTGAGTTAAGCTATTTCAGTTGATATTTTATGTTGTGTCTTTCTATGTTGTGATGTTACACTATTGTTTCAGAAAAAGGGTGAAGGTTTGGTACCATTAAAACGTTTAAACCCGCTGCATTTGTTTGCACCTGTCCTAAGTCAGGAATCTGATGTTCAGTAGTTGTCGTTTGTTGATGTGGTTCGTAAGTGTTTCTCGTTTTTTATATAGATTAGACCGTTGGTTTTCCCGTTTGAATGGTTTAACACTAGTAATTTTTTGGGGCCCTTTATAGCTTACTGTTCGGTGTGAGCCAAGGGTCCGTGTTGAAGACCGTCTTTTATAAATTTTGACTTGGATGGAGAGTTGTCTCATTGGCACTCATACCACATCTTCTTATATCTATTTACTGCAGGGTTTGTTGCTAGTGCTGTGTGGATGCAGTAGAATGTGTCCCCGTGCTTGTGGTGTATGCCCTTATATTTTTTAATTATGGGTTGTTTGCCTGTGAGAGAGCTTTCACATGTTTATATCTTTGTTCTTAATTTTCAATTATATATTATGGTGTTTGGATGTATAAATACTCATCCACGCCTGCTATTTTTATTATTGCCCCCTGCTATGGTTTTACTAAGATTTCTTACAATCTCTGTTTTTGCCCTGTGTTTGTTATATGTCAGTATTGTAATACTTAAGTCTTTACGTCGGGCCTTTTATAACAGTTTTTGTAAGATTTCTTTTACTGCTTTGCCTATTATTTCCTATTCCGTAATTGTGATCCTTATTCATTGTTTCAACCTCCGGTCTTTTTTATTTTTCCTATACCCCTATTTAATTATCATGACTTTACGCAATGGAAAGAAAATTATTAACAACACAACTTCTAGGATATCCACGTGCTTAAACAAACGTATTTGGAATGCCTCTACAGCCAGATTGTTTAACAAAAATGCGCGTGGATATCCACAAATTTTCCCGTGCAATGCCAAAAAGTGACTAACCTGTTTTAGATTAACTTCACAAAATACTGTACGGTCAACAGTGAACGGGAGAGCTTTTTCGCTCTCCTTTTCCTGTGACATTACCTGAAAAACTCAAAACCTTATATATGTGGTAACTTGAACCCAACCTAAGTGTGGTATTCAATATGTGGGACAGACGGGACGAGCTTATTACAAAAGAAATCAAGAACACCTTTACCGCTTTCGTAGACCTAAAAAAATCAAAAGTTTGATATATCAACATTTAGATAAGCATAATCACAATCTAAAATTTATTAAATTCCAACCACTTGAAACCGTTCAGAAACAACCAGGAGAATCACACAAGCAATTTAAAAAATCACGTGAAGTTCGCGAATTATTTCGGATAAAAAGACTTCAAACAGCTTATCCTCTCGGTCTTAATGACAAAATATTAGGACAGGGGAACATAACTAAAACTTCAATCGATGTCTTTAAAATTGTCGATAAACGACTTAGAAATAAAAGGTCTCATGGCAAACGCAAAAACCGTAATCAACGTATTAAACACCGTATAAATTATACACTTGCTGATCTGTTATCTATAATAAAAAATAATGGCAGTCATCAAGTATTATGCAAACTGGGTCAGATACCAATAAGTAAATTATAAGCTATTTTTCTGGAGTGTGATACAGTTTCTTTTTTTAGCCCAATGTATGAATACACCCGTATTATTACAGCCTTTTGTCATCATAGGCTATTTCCTAGTATCGATAAACCTGAAAATCATAAACGGCATTTTCTTAAATTAAAATATATAAATAGAGGTATTGATTTATTAACTTGTCTAGTATATTCAATGACTCTATCATCCAAAGCCAAATACCTCCATATTTTGATAATATAGAACCACCTATTATTTCGTATTCTTATAAAAAACCCAGCAGAAGTTTGATTTTTAATTATATGTCAGTTACATCAGACGTCAATATAGAAAATAATGTTCCTTCCACTTGAGATTGTGAAACATCTAGTTTTAGATATGTTCCCTATGGTCATGTCCTTACAGGAGACCTCAACATCGTCGAAGACCGTGAGGTCATAACTTTTCTTAAGAAAGGACCGAAATATCGTCCTCCATCTAAAATAGATTGGAAACAGTGTCGTCAGATCATTAAAGACGCTCTGCTCTGTCTGTCTACTGTAAAAATTGGTGTAAACGTGAAAAATCTGATAAAAAATCTCTAAACAGTTATTTGACATAAAATTATGAATACTGTTAATATTCGTATATCTCATTTTGAAAACAATTCTGAAATTAGTAATAGGGTCCATGATATTCCCATTTCCAGAATAAAAAAGTACTCGCAAAGCGGTTTGTGTTCGTACCGGCAGACAAAGCAGCAAATAATGTAGTGGTGGTGTGACGCATATACTACACGGAAGTTCTCCAAAACGAAATTACAAATTCATCTACATTCAGGTCCATACGCTCCACAGAGAGTCAAATTGTAAACAAGCATATCACTGGCACTACCCAGCTTAAGGACTCTTCCGAACATTTGAAAGTCCCTACTATGTACTAGTTACCTAAATTGCACAAAAAACCATTTAAATTCCTTCTAACTACCTCCCTTACTACTATCAAAAAACTTGTTAATAACTTTTGTAATAAAGCTTATGAAAATAATGGTATTAATTATTTTTGGAGTGTTAAAAATTCTTTAGAGGTTTTAGATAAAATACATGCTTTTGATGGTCCTTTTAATTCTGTTGACAGTTATGATTTTTCTACTCTCTATACTACACTTCCACACAATCTTATCAAGAAAAAGTTTTCATATTTAATTAAATGGTCTTTTGAAAAATCTCATTACAAATTTATTTGCTTTAACTCGTTTAAAGCCTTTTTCTGTAACGAAAAAGGAAAGTATGCTAGATACACTTTCTGGAAATGTGAAGATATGATTGAAGCTTTAAATTTTCTCCTGGACAACATATATGTACGTTTCGGCGACAGAGTGTATCGACAAGTAGTAGGTATTCCTATGGGCACTAACTGCGCCCCTTTAATAGCAGATTTATTCCTGTATTGCTATGAATCTCAGTTTATGACCAAACTCAGTAAAGACACGTCATTGTTACATTTGGTTGATACATTCAACAATACCTTCCGTTATCTAGATGATATTTTTTCGTTAAATAATCCAGAGTTCTCTAAATATACTACCAAAATTTACCCAATAGAACTTACTTTAACTAAATCTAACATAAACAGCAGTAGTTGTCCTTTTCTGGATTTGGACATTTCAATCTCTTAAGGAAAACTCCATACGAAAATTTACGACAAAAGAGACGATTTTTCATTCCCTATTGTTAATTTTCCTTTTTTAGACGGCGATGTTCCTTTGGCTCCATCATACGGTGTATATATATATCCCAACTCGTTCGTTATGCCCGTGTGTGTAGTGATGTCATAGATTTTAACGAACGTAATCAATGCATCACTGGTAAATTATTAAATCAAGGATTTCGTTACCATAAATTACGTAAAACTTTTGCTAAGTTCTTTCATAGATACAAAGATTTGATAAGTAAATTCGGCTGTACTTGTAGAAAACTGATTAAAAACGGTATTTCACATCCTAAATTTTACGATAATATTGTACTTAAAGCGCGGAAAGCACTATGTGATCCGTGTAAACTCATCGAACCTTTAAACAAACTTATTAGTAAAAGATATCTTACCAATGTTGTAATTAGATCTTTGAATATAGGTTACATTGGCACTAATATCGATTTTGTCATCAGCAAATTAAAACATAACTAAATTTGTATTTTTTTCAAGTGGGATGTATTAAGACACACCCACGTTCGTTTAGATCTATAAAGAGGTTAAACTCCTAACTATCCTACTGTCTGTCGATACATTTATTTTTGGCATTGCACTAGTCATGTCTTCTTTGACTGTCCATGACGTTAAAATACTAAATCCCTGGGATGTGTTTTAGTTGATTTTAGTCTCTGATGCATGATTTTTTATTATTAATTGTTTTGGCTTTTAACTATCTGTCAGTAACTGCAAGTACTCTCAAATCGTACTTTCTTGTTTATTTGACTTGTTGATACTAATTGTATTGCTTTTTTGTTATTTAATGTTATTCAGGGTTATATCTGGTCTATATACCAGCTTTGATAAGTGTTTGGTATAACTATAAATTTTCACTTCGTACTATGAACATCAAAATTATTTATTTTGTAAAAATATTTCCTTTCTCTATTGGTACTGTACAGGTATACCTAACAACAAAATTATTTTCATTTACCTGTATTTAAAGTTATTGCAAATGGCTGATTTTTTTGTTCGAGCATATTGTTTTTCTTTAATTGATTAACATTTCTTACCGATATAACATGTTACTTTTATTATTCTTCCCTTAGTTTATTTATTTTGTATTTACATTGTGTCATAGGTCAAATTTATTTGTTCAGTGTATGTTCAATGGTGTTAATATGTCCTTTGATTGAGTTAAGCTATTTCAGTTGATATTTTATGTTGTGTCTTTCTATGTTGTGATGTTACACTATTGTTTCAGAAAAAGGGTGAAGGTTTGGTACCATTAAAACGTTTAAACACGCTGCATTTGTTTGCACCTGTCCTAAGTCAGGAATCTGATGTTCAGTAGTTGTCGTTTGTTGATGTGGTTCATAAGTGTTTCTCGTTTCTCGTTTTTTATATAGATTAGACCGTTGGTTTTCCCGTTTAAATGGTTTAACACTAGTAATTTTTTGGGGCCCTTTATAGCTTACTGTTCGGTGTGAGCCAAGGGTCCGTGTTGAAGACCGTACTGTGACCTATAATGGTTTACTTTTATAAATTTTGACTTGGATGGAGAGTTGTCTCATTGGCACTCATACCACATCTTCTTATATCTATTATAAGTAGAAAACGAACTGACAATGCCTTACAAAAAAAAAACGGAACACGTCAAATTTGAAACGTATTTTTGCTTAAACTATGAGATCAGATTTTGACTTAAATGTTAAAGAATCTTGATGATGTTAATGACCCCTTTTATCCTTTAGATGGATGACTTTTAATTCATATTTTTATTTTTCTCAGATTACGTTGATTTTTGGTTTGATAATATACATTGTTATCAAACAGACGACCGACAAGAAGGTGAACCATCAATTGACCCTCCGGTTATAGTAGTTTTTACTGGAAAAGATCAGTATGAAAAGGCAAGAATTTATTCTGTATCGCAATATTTTTTTCATCTGACAAATGAGTTTCCAATGTTACTATATGGATAATCAAAGTCATAAGTTGAACTCAAAACGAACTGAAAATGCCATGGGAACAAACGAAAAACGACAAATAAAAGTCAGTTAATAAAACACAACAAAGAAAACTGACGACTGAACTACACGAATCCCACCAAAAAAGGAGGGTGACCTCAGGTGCTCCAGAAGAAGGATAACATTCTAAATTACTGTACTTTCAAAAGTTAACGTGAAAGCAAATTATCAGAAGTATAGTAAAAACACATTTTCAATCAAAGTCAAATGGATACTGGCTGTTCAAGAATTTTTAGACTTTCTATGAGGAGTTAGTGCCAATTACATTCATACGTTGATTTCTAACAGTATTGTTTGTCGTTTGTGCAATTATTTTTCAATCTAGTAATTATCAAACTATATTATTGTTATATTTATATTTATATCTATTCATTCGCTGTTGTAAATACCTAATCTTCGTCATTTCTGAAATATTAGAATTGTACAAACCTTGTTCGGTTTCAATTCTATAAATTTAAAGATTGATATAGTTAAATCAGAATAGATTGATATGATTCATTTTACATCATAATCATACTGATGAAGGATATCTGTTATCCAAAATATCCATAGATACTTACATTTAGTGTTTCCTTTTTTAAATATTGGTGTTGTTTTGTACACTTTTTAGGCGTTCTAACAAATTATTTTTTATATGCGGGTACACTTCGTGGTGAAATGTTAACAAATCAGAGACAACTTCTTGGATTTAAACAACTAAACTAAAGCGCCAGGTGTAAATTGCAGGATAAAAACAATATTTGTTCATTGCGGAAATATATGATTTATTTGTACTTGCTACGGTCAGCACAGGAGAAAATCTCGGCGAGCCTTCCTTTTCGTCCCGTTTTATAAAACTAAAACAAATAAATTTGTTATTTTCCGACAATGTATGTATATGATATACTAGGGACATATAATACAACATTGTATTATATGTCTCAGGATATACACATAAGCAGGTTGGGGTCAATCTCCAAGCGCCCTCGTAATAAAGATCGTTGACTTATATCTATCCCTCTCTCTCTCTATATATATATATATATATATATACTCAAACATTCACATAAAACTTTAATTTGTTATACAAAAAGTTATATAACAAAAGTACACCAAGAAATTTTAAAACGGAAAGTCCTTTATCAAAATTAATGGTAAAATCAAAAGCGTAAACACACAAAACGAATGGAAAACAACTGTCATATTCCTGACTTGGTACAGGCATTTTCTTATGTAGAAAACGGTCGATTAACTCTTGTAACTTAGTTCGAAATAATAGACTTCAATGCTAGAGAGAAAAAAAAACACCAAAGACACAAAGCTTATAAATTGATATGCCAGATGCGTGTTTCGCATACACTAAACTTGATAAGTCTTTAATTAAATATTAAAACAAGAAGATATTGTATGATTGCCAATGAGTTTAATATTTAACAGAGAACACATGCCATAGATGTTAGCAACTTTATGTCACAGAACGCCCTTCAACAATGAAAAGGCTCCGAAATGACAAAGCCTGAAATAGTTCAAACGAGAAAACCTAGTTAATTTATCGATGTGTCTTTGGTAATAGTTCCTTTTTTCTATAACGCACTTCATTGTGGATTTTACAAGTCTTTGTTTGTGTTGTCAAACTATGTTCAAATGAATTATTCTTGATTTAAATACAATGTCTATCACTAACACAAGTTGGTTAATACGGACAGTAAAAGGTTACATGCACGGTTTTATTTAACTTAAAGAAGAAATCTCTTAAATGACAAGGGTTAAGACTAGAATACTGTTTTTCAGATGGTTTTGTTCAACTTACTTGACTTTTTGTTTCCAAGACAAATTCAAAGATGATTTTAATAATATATGTATTTTAGAAAAGTTACAAAGAAATGCAGGAAAGACAAATATATCTTGGTGACAAGTTAACACAACTATTCGGAACGCAGGAGAAGTATCAGCACTATCGACACAAATTTTATGTTTCGAATACTGAAGATCCCGATGCAATTTTTGAACAGTTACGAGATAAAATATCAGAACTTGCACAAAAGATGCAGCTTTGGGGTGAATCAGTGCCTTTAAAATGGATCCTTTTAGAACGTGTGATTAATGAGAATAAAAAACGTGGGGTGAATTTTATAACTCATGATGACATAATCAAGATAGCAAAACTTCCCGAAATTGCAATATATGATAATAAGGAAGTTTTAACATTCCTTCATTTTCAAAATGAAGTCGGTAAGATTGTTTTCTTTAAAGATATACCAGATCTAATAATTCTAGAACCTCAGTGGTTGGCAAATGCTTTCCGATGTTTAGTGTCAGATAGATTTGATATTGATAAGGTTCAAGATGTTAGTGTTATGGATAAAGCTCAAATCAGCTTCGACTGGGTGAATTTAAAGACAAAAGGGGAAATCAGTGATCTATTGATCAATACACTCTTCAAGTTAAAAGGTGGAGTTTCCTTTTTGAAACAAAAGAAGCATTTGCTTGAAGTCATGGAGAAGTTTGACATACTGTTGGAAATTAAGGGCAAACATGCATATTTAATGCCAAGTATGTTTCCGTCTTCTTCGTTTGAAACTGTTTGCAAGAGTATTGGTATAGTTAAAGATAATTGTCAAAGAACTTCCTGGTTTTGTATGAAATTTAAATTTCTCCCACCGTCCTTCTTTAACCATTTATCGGTTTGGTTGATGAGCAAGTACTCTCCCACTGAAGTGAAATCTACCAACGCGTTTGCGTTATATAGAGGTTTTTGTGGTTTTGATCTAAACAAATCAGATTGTGTGAAACTTTTGATGACGATGTCGATTGATACAATAGCCCTTCAAATTGTGTCGTTTGCCAACCACACAAAAGATCTCGTAGAAGAGTGTACTAGTGTTCGCAGAGATTTAAGGAAAAAAATAATAGACATAAAGAAAAGATATAGAATTGCGGTTACTTATGAACAACAGTTCAAATGCAGCGATTGTCCTTGTCATGCCGATGCAAAGTCCTTTGAAACGTTGAAAGAGCATAATGATTTTTTCTGTCATCACCACAGGGCGTCACACGAATCTGCAACTGTATGTTTTCCATGGGCAACTAGAAGCACTGAGGTTGGTATTCTGCAGATATGTAGTTTTAAAAATTGTTAGATCCTCCATAAGCCTAATTACTATGTTTTGTTTATTTTTAAGTGAAATGTTTATTATCAAATTTAAATGTTCTCCCTGACAACATCTATGTTAGTTAAGGCAAATTAGTTTTTCGAAGATTGAAGGTCCTGATATCGGCAATAATTGAGCACTTTCAATATCAGACCTGTTTCGAATTCTGTACTGATATGAATTCATATGGGTGAACTAAATTAAGATTCCTTCTAACGTCCATTTAATTAATGAAAAACCGTATTTAGATATGAAATTGTTTTTTTCTATTCATACTGCACAAATTTTCCCCATAGGATAACTTTTAAAAAATATATATAAACATCAATGATTGTCTTTTGTTTGATTTTGATTTATAATTCATAAGTTAAAACCCTGAACAAAAGTTTCAGACAAAAGACTCAAATAATTGTTCACTTGTGCTAATCCCCTTTTTTGAACGGTAATGTTCCGTTTGCTTCTTCTGACGATGTGTATAATTTCCACCTTGTTCGCATTGTCATGTTTCTAGTGACTTTGAAATTTTCAATGAACATAATCTATGAATTACTATGTTAAATAACAACAAATTATTACAAAAAAATTAATGATGATAAAAAACATTTAAAAAGACTTCATTGAGTCAAGAGTTATATTCGATTTCAATGTGACGGTTTGACTTTCTGTCCTGTGAGTCTTTGTTTTTTTTCTTCACTTTTGTGACTTTTCATCTATTATCTTGAGAACAAAAAAAAGTTGTGTTTGAAAAGTCATCAACTATCAGTTTTATTACTATTTCCCTGTCGTGTCGACGTTCACTAAGGGCTATGGTTTATAAGTTTTATTTTCAAAAACGGATAGCCATTAGTTAGGCTTTTTAGTTTTAAAATAACAGTTTAATGAAATTCTAATAACCTTTGTTATAGATACTTTTCAAGAAAATATATATTGATTTATATCTGTTGAATAATAAAAAGATACATGTATATCTAAAATACGCAATAGCAATACCCCTGGGGACGATTTATAAATAACAAATCATAATAAGAAACTTAAAATCTAATAGTACTAATATTTGTTTATTAACTGAATCGTGTAAAAAAAAGGGAAATTTAATAGACCAGTATTTACCAGTATTAACCAAATAAGAAGTATTACATGGGAGGGATAAATACCGATAAATATAAATGCTTTAAATGATTATGTTTTGTTTCCATGGAACTTATTCAGACTTACATACTTTATTACTTTGTAAGTATATCACTTTAATGGGTATAGATTGTATTTGAGATTATAGACGACCGGATCATTTAACTTTCTTTTTGTAGGGAAGGGGTGTCTTTTCGATGAAAAGCAATTGTGTAGCATGTTTATCTATTGTCATAAAAATTCATAATATCAAATAAAATTAGTAGATTTGGGTTAACTAAGTCCTTGTATTTGAATAAAGTAACATTGCTTTTTAGTGGACAATTGTTTAATGTTAATTAATCTCTGATTTAATATTGTTTGCTAGTCCCTCTCTGTGATTAATGTCAGATAACTCTGGTTAATTTTCCCAACATTTAATTATTATGGGGAGATAATATAATTCGGTTTTACATGTTTTAATTTAGAGTCTTTTTCAAAATATTTCAAATGTTTTATGTAGGTTCCAATCATAATTTCTCACTAAAGCATTTCACATAAGTGTAAAGTTTCTGGAATAAAGTGGTGGTTATGATATTCTGTTTTTGTTTTTGAGGGTATGTGTATCTTGTGTGTGTTTGTGTTAGGGGGTGTTACACTTCATACATGTATTGGTCTTTAGGGAATCAAGTAATGCAGATAAATTAAGGCAATATGTCTACTACGTTTGAATTCTGACATAATTATATACAACGTATTAAAACAATAAATGCTTTTACAAGTAGAAGGATCAATGCTGTTGAAGATTAAATGATGCGGACAACAACTTAAAACACTGTATTCTTGACAGCAGAATGAAACATGTGTTATTCACCTGAATATTTTACCTCTAATTAAAAGTTGACAGAATATTTTTATTTTATTTACTATAATAAGGCTGTACAAGTAAATGATTCCAAGATTAATTTGAGGTAGATGTACTATCTCTACTCTTACAGTACAGTGCCTCATCACACTAAGTAACTTAATAATGAGGGTGGATTTTAACGACGTTGACTACCCATGAGGATCTTGCATGGTCAGTTATTAACTTTATAGGTAACTAGATAATATTTATAAAATTATGAAAGGTTCTTTATATGTGTTAATGATAATTTTAAACGTTTCAAAACAAATAAATGAAATTATAGATATACATAAATGTCTTTAATAAACCAATGATAACTACTAAGATCTATTAAATTTATAACTTTTGTAATGATTTAAAATTGAATAAAATTACTATTCGATAGACTTTTTGGAATTGAAACATAGTACAAAGGGATGTCACTCATGCATACAAATGAAACATCAAACGAATTAATTAACACAACATTCGTGCTCCAACTTCAATGAACATTCTAAATTATCAATATAACCAACAGTTGTTAATCCATAGGATAGAGACAGCTAATGAATGCTAACCCACAGTAAAGTATATTTGTTTGAAATTTTTTTAAACCTGCTCGTCAAAATGCACGAACTAAATAACTTTCATAGCTCATAATTAACGTATTTACACATTAATATAATATTGTTGTTAAACATTATAAGCCTCTAACAGTATAGGACACAATACAGATCGTATGCTGTCATCAACTTACCCAAAAAAAGATTTAATTAAAGCCTGAACATTTTGACATTGTTTATCTTTTTTTATCCGTGTTGGCTTTTTAATATTATCACAACTTCTTGTTAAGATTTGACTAAATACCCATATACCGATATCCTCAGGTAAATACGCTAAATTGTGTTACAATCTCTTTCTAAAACATAACATCCATAGTGATAGGGGGAGTCCGTCAAGATGTTAATTCGGATCTCTTACGGTTAGGATAATGTCTACTTCTCTTACTAACTGTCAGAATGATATGTTATAGACTGTTCTACACCAGTGTTGTGTTAGTGTACACCCGAGTAACCTGATATTATACAATCTTCGGTATTGATATAATTGATAATGGAAATGGGGAATGTGTCAAAGAAACAACAATCTGACCAAATAGCAGTTAATAACCACAGGCCACCATTGGGTCTTCAACGCAGAGAAAAAAATCCTGCATCCGAAGGCGGGTTTCAGCTGCCCCCCTAACAATAATTAGTTCAGCAAAATGGACGCCACAATAAACTTCGAAAAAATATAAATGAACCAAAATTAAAACAAAAACCACAAGACAAACTAACAAAAGTCAGAGGTTTCTGACTTGGGACAGGCGCAAAAATGCAGCGTGGTAAAACATGTTTGTGAGATATCAATCCTCTCCCTATACATTTAGCCAATGTGTAATAAACCAACACACACTAATATCCAGGGTAAAACTCATTCTAACATAACTCCGAGTCCGATATCAGAATAGATAACAGAACAAACTAAGCAAAATGACAATAATCAGCATAAATTAACAAAGGACTACTAGCAGTTACTGCTAAGCCAGTTCCAGACCTCAATTAAAGTGATCAAAACTAGTACTAAAATAAATGTGTTTATTTCCGATGCAAAGACCCTATAAGTGAATCAATATTAATTCCAAAAATGCTATATTTAATATCGTAACTATATCCTTTCTGAATAAATATGTATAAAGGTTTGGTAGGCTTTTAAGGTGAATGACGACATTTGTGTGCTTTGTATACAATATTACCATAAACGATGTGATGTGAAATACGCGAACGTACAAGATGTCTGCACGTTGAATAATATTTATGAATGGTGTCCTTGTACCGATGTAAACTTAGTGGAGTTTTGACAAGTTTGTGATATCGAAAACCCTGGTGTAACAATGTTTCAGTAATACAGAGATTTCTTTTGTTAAAATCAAGTACGTTGTTACATAAACGAGCGAATTGAACAAATTGAGATATATAAACACCATAAGATGATGTCAAGGGAATGTCACCATCCAAAGATGAATAATCAACAATAGGAAATGAAAAATTGTGTCCTTTATCGTAAGTTTTAGTACTTAGCTTCCCGTTGAAGATATTATGATCTTGGAAAGGGCAGTGTTCATTATTAGTATTAGCGTTATTTAAAGTCAGTTAAATAGGATCAATATCTTTAGTGTACATACTGAAGTCGTCATTATTGAGAGCCAATATATCACACTACTATCTAAAAGTGTTATTAAATGTGTGTATCAGATGTTGTTTCGATGGATTGTTGCTGATTTCAGTCTCGCATGTAATTCGTAACAACAGAAACAGGTTCGCATTGAATGGTGCACAGTTATTCTACATTGGAATTCTGATAACTTGGTGATATACGGAATCATTAAAGCATACAAACATGTTATCTTGTAAAATTCAAGTGCAGTTATCATATCAAAGCAGATCCAATTGACATTATAGTTCTTTTGTTTGATGTTACTAAATAATTACCTGAAAGAGTTTGAACATATATATTTGAATTTTTACTTTTTAAATCCTCATATAACATGTATAATTAGGTATGTGATTTTTTTTCGTAATAATGCATTTATGTATGTGGTTTGGTATTATTATGTAAAGTTTTGCACGTGTTTATAGCAACAATATCTAGACCCATTGTTATTTGCTATTTTGAAATCCAAGATGGGGAAAGAAACCCCAGCTACCTTAACCATAATCCTCGCAGCTTCTAATTAGATCTTACTAATTTAAAAGCATTTTTTTGTGTTAATAGTGTATGTGTTTTTACAAGTAAACATAACTGTAGCGGTTTACTTTTTTTTAAGATAAGCCAATTCACAAATAACTTGGAATCTACATTTACATCAATGAACCGACAAAAACTGTTCACTTTGATTTGACAAAAATCTTTTTGATTGATTTTCAGCACTTGCTTTACGATACATGTCTAACTGCATTTACTTAATTTTGTAAAGGCTTCCATGACATCGCGAATTCAAAAAGGTGCGAATTAAGATTCAGTTGGTAAGTCGCGAGATGAAGACAACTCGAAAATTTCCAGGTTTACAGTAGTCTCATCGGCAATCATACTCCTATTATATATATATATGATGTCTTTGCTCACATAAATATTGTTTACATCATGAATATTTACTGTATGTAGTCCGTTTTGGTACGCTAACATGCAGGCTGTTCACATCACGTAAATTTACCATATTCAATCAATATCGATATACGTATGTTTTGGTCGATACGTATCATACAACATGTGTTCCTAGCTATAAGTGTTGTCTTGTTGGATAGTTCCAACATGTTTATATGCGTGTGAAAATGTTTGATCGATCCATACATACGTACTTGTATGTGTGAGTTTAATAATTGCAAGTGCTTTAGTTGTGATAGTATAATGCTATGCTGTAATGTAATGCCAATTACACGTCGCTTTACGTTTAAACTACGTGATGTGAATTTGACATTACGTGATGTTAACTTGCAACTTGATTGTTAAAATGAAGTAATTATTTACATAGGCGACAATGGTAGCCTTTTTTGGTTCTGCGTTTACACTACAAAAGATCCGTATATAAAACTCTCAGATTTTGAATTTTCAACAATTATGAAAATGGTAATTATTTGTTTTTTTATAAATGTTTGCAATATGATCTTATTGAAAATCAAAATCTCTCAGGATTGCTTTGATGAACCATATTCAAGAATATATTGTTTGGTCATATATACAACATAATTTTGTGACCAAGATGCTTTAAGCTAGGAACCTTGTCAGTAGTTTTTATAACTTAATATTTATCTTTGATGAATTCTGTTAAATCTGCTACCCTCATTGTGTATTTTGAATTTTTTCGTCGGTGGAATGTGTTTCAATGATGTATAACCCACATCCCTTTTATTCATACAACGTTTTCATATTAAGCTTTGTAACTGTTGATTTTTGTAAAGAGAACGACTTTTTGAAAAAACTGTAGGGTTGAGGATATCTTTTTATCACAAATACTAGTACTAACTTACCTTGTATGATCTTGTCTTCTGAAGTTCAAGCATCTGTTTCACATTTTGTGGAGCAGGATCTCCTTACCCTTCCAGATCTCCTTAGATCACCCTCGGTCTTTAGTCGTGTTCTTATTGTTCAGTCTTTAGTTTTCTATGTTGTGTTTTTTCTCTTGTTCTGGTGATGTCAATTCATTTTCGACTAATGGGTTTAATGTCCACCTCATATCTTTTACAAGAAATGAAGTCTTGGTGCTAACATTTTTTATCATATTCACTCGAAAACATAATCATGATTCATGAATCATATTTCATGATATTCTTAGATTTCGCCTTCGTGAAATATTTCTTTGAATCTATAACCTCACAGAAATCAGTAAAACATGTTGTGTTTTCATATTGACGACAGTAATGAATTAATAAAAACCTGAATCATACCATACGAATTTGCCGCCAGATATACGTCAATGTGCTTTCGGTAGAAAATTTCAAATCGGACAACAATCCATAAATAAATAAAACTGGTCATGTCAATAAAGTTACATTAAGAATTTACCACAGAGATAGCAATGTCAACTGCTATTCAAGCCGCCGATTGTCACAGATTCAGGCAAGCAAAAAACGTTTCCCATTTACTAAAATTCCTCAGAAATGACGATAGAAAACCATTTTAAGGTTAACAGTTAGAACCACATAGATGCCATAAACATACTGTAATGGACAAAGCCAAGGCATACTCAGCAGGGACAAAACTGAGCTCTGTTCATTTGATTGGGGACATACCGTTTTGAATTTTCCTTGGAGTTCAGTGTTTTTGTGATTTAACTTTTCACTGTGTCCAATGCCTAGAACAGTCGACCAGCTAGGCTATACAAAAATAGAGCTTTTGTTAGTGGATTAATGCCTTTCTTCGTCGGCTTTATCTATGGTTGTTCCACAGTACATGATGTATAGTGGCAAGTAGGATGGTATATTTTTCTGAACAACTAATTTTTAATTGTCGTAAAGGATGATAATGTTATTTCCATGCCGTTACATCAAATTAAACCACAATTTTACTATATACATCTTAACATGTTACAACTTTACAACAGACGTTCTCCATCGGATAACTCCTGGTAATACAGTGCTTACACTGTACTCTATATATATATATATACATAAGATCCATTTATTACATCGGTGATCCGTTTATTTGGCAATCGCCAATGGCAGTCAGCAGGGTTTAAGAACCATTGTTGTTCGACCTGTTAGTCAAATGCGTTTTGTTAAAATATACTTTTTCACCTTTTTGGTCTTTTGGAAAATGTTGTTTGTGCTGTATTTAGACCCCTCTTACAAGAAATTTGTTTTGCATGCACACGTATAAAAATTGCGGTTTTTATCCAACGCAATCATAGGTTTGAACGTTGTTTTCAATTTAGACTTGTGTATATATATATATATATATATATAAACGCCTAAAAAGTGTACACAACAACACCAATAACAAAAAAAGGAACTATAAATGTAATTATTTATAAATATTTCGGATAACAGATATCCTTCATCAGTAAATATGATTGTGATGTTGAATGAATCATTTATCAGTCTACTTAGATTAAACTATACAAATCTTGAAATTTATACAATAAAAATGTCAAACCGAACATCAGGTAAGACGCTTGCACAATTCTAAATATGTGTTAAACACGACATAGGTTATATGACTAATTACAACAGAGAGTTCAAATATATGCTTTAAATAAAAATAATAATGTGAGATATGAACTAGCACAATTCTAAAGCTTTAACGGTGACGACAGTTATGATGTTACAAGAACGATTGCGTCAATAAGAATTCCAAATAAACAGCACTGAACGATCTAAATTTGTAAATATTTCAAATTTGACAACGGTAGAGTAGTTGCAACAGAGTCTGTGTATTTAAACATCGCAAACAAACGGCCGTTAAAATATAATAATAAATTTTGACTAAGGTTAACTAGTTGAACGTGGCTTGGTACTTTTACATCCCTCAAAAAATTAAGCAATTTAAATTGTATATTCAACAGATTTATTTTAGAGATGAGTAAGGTAAAGAAATAGAAACAGAGACTGTAATAAAAAGTAATACAACCCAAATGTGAAGCACTGCATGGAGTCGAACTACATCTTTTCATTTATCCCATTTGGTGCCAAAGTTGTTAATTTTCTTATCCAAAATCTTTCCCGAGTGAGTCTATCCTCCCTAGACCAAGCAGAGTTGTGGTCAATGATTGTAATGGTCAGTCGATTGAGATCTGCCTTAGTGTGGCCAGGGGATCTCAAATGTCGACTGAGAGGGAGGTCTGGCTTGCATTGGTAGTCGCTACGATGACCATCTTTACAACAAATCATGCCAAGAACTTTCCGGTCCAGAATTGCTCATCATCAACGAGCGCCTCCATGACATCTTGCGCATTGAATCCCGGAAATTACACAAAAAACAAATTAATAAATTTAAACGAGACGGCGTACTTTTAGACACTGTTGTAAGAGAGCAGACCACTTTAACTCTCAATCGTACCATCATAACCGGAAAAAAATCCCGGAATCGCCGATTCAGGAGAAAAAAACAAAGTTGCATGAACTCTACAAACACTGTAGTCAATTTGTCTTCAGTTGCTTTGTCGGAGACCGAGACTAAGGTACTGTCAAAAGGTCTTAATTTTTGTCCCACGCCGGGCAAAATAGATTCTATACTTTTGGAGGATGACCTAGACAATTTAGCAAGATCCCTCAGAATCAAGGAATATTTTTCTAAGGACACCACAAAAAGTACCACTGATAGTGACACAAGTGATCTCGACTCAGATGACGACCAAGAGGATGTCGATATTCCCAGATTCAGGAAAAAAAGTTCATGGATTCCTAAACCCAGTAAATGTGCTACTTTAGAACATATTATTGACAAAATTAAATCCGACGTAACACATCTGTCCACTGCCACTTCCCAAACATTCAACAATTTGTCGTCTGAAGAAAATGAAGCTGTGCGGCTACTTAAAAACAGAGACGACATTATAATAAAACCAGCAGATAAAGGTAGCGCTGTTGTCGTCATGGACAAATGTGACTACATTCAAGAGGCAGAACGTCAACTCTCTGATGAGAGATTTTATAAGAAATTAGACTCTGACCCCACCCCTCAATTCAACAAAGAGATCACCACAAACCTGAAAAACATGTGTGAAGAGGGACATATTGATGAAAACACATTTGAATATCTAAAACCTGAAAAATCAAAGCCGGGGCGTTTCTATCTTCTGCCCAAAATACATAAAGTCAATAATCCAGGTAGACCAATTGTTTCCGCCAATGACCACCCTACAGAGAAAATATCAGAATTTATTGACTTTCATCTGAGACCACATGTGGAAAATTTACCATCCTATATACAAGACACAACACATTATCTGAAGAAAATGGAATCTTTGAACCCTCTCCCACCTGAAACGATCCTTGTCTCGCTTGATGTTACCTCCCTCTATACTAACATCCCCCATGACGATGGTATTGAAGCCTGTAGGGAAGTCTGGAACTCTCGTAACACCTTACATCCACCGACTGAATGTCTCATCCAGCTTCTAACTTTGGTATTACAATGCAATAACTTCACATTCAATGGTGAACACTTTCTCCAAGTTAATGGAACAGCAATGGGAACAAAGATGGCCCCGTCTTATGCCAATATTTTTATGAGGAAATTAGAACAGAGAATTCTCAATTCTTCTCTTTATCAACCCCTCTCTTGGTTCCGATTTATCGATGATATTGACATGAAGTGGGATAATACTGAACAAGAATTAAATTTATTCATTCAACATGCCAACGATGCCCATCCCTCAATAAAATTCACATATGAAATCTCTGACTCTAAGATCACATTTCTTGACACTACAACGCAAGTGAGGGATGGAAACATATTTACAGATCTGTATTGCAAGCCCACAGACAAACACCAATATCTATCTCCTTTGAGTTGTCACCCTAAACATTGCACCAAGAGCATTCCCTACAGCCAGGCCATACGAATAAAAAGGATTTGCTCTACCAACGATATTGCAAAAAAACGACTACAAGAACTTCGCGGTCACCTAAAACATCGGGGCTACAAAAGAAAAGACATTGATAAAGGTTTTTCTCGTGCTAACAACATCAGCCGAGATGAACTTTTACAATATAAAGTCAAAAAGGTCAACAGGAGGGTGCCTTTTGTGTTGACTTACCATCCTAAATTTGACAACTTATCTCACCTAATCCGCGAAAATTGGAAAGAAATCGAAAAACATCCTAAACTATCCAAGATCTTTCCCGAGCAACCTGTACTGGCTTTCCGTAGGCCCAAAAGCCTTAAAGACTTGCTGGTGAGAGCTGATTTATCCTCTCAAGCAGGCTCTTCGTCTGTGGGCTCTTGCAAAGGTTGCGGAAACAAACGATGTCTGACTTGCAAACAAATACTGGTTACCCAGACTTTTAACAGTCACTCCACTGGTACAGAATACACCATATTTTGCAATGTTAATTGCAAGACTACAAATGTTGTGTATCTCCTACAGTGTAAATGTGGTAAACAGTATGTTGGCGAGTCAGAACAGCCGTTTCACAAACGAATGAACGGTCATCGTAGCGACTACCAATGCAAGCCAGACCTCCCTCTCAGTCGACATTTGAGATCCCCTGGCCACACTAAGGCAGATCTCAATCGACTGACCATTACAATCATTGACCACAACTCTGCTTGGTCTAGGGAGGATAGACTCACTCGGGAAAGATTTTGGATAAGAAAATTAACAACTTTGGCACCAAACGGGATAAATGAAAAGATGTAGTTCGACTCCATGCAGTGCTTCACATTTGGGTTGTATTACTTTTTATTACAGTCTCTGTTTCTATTTCTTTACCTTACTCATCTCTAAAATAAATCTGTTGAATATACAATTTAAATTGCTTAATTTTTTGAGGGATGTAAAAGTACCAAGCCACGTTCAACTAGTTAACCTTAGTCAAAATTTATTATTATATTTTAACGGCCGTTTGTTTGCGATGTTTAAATACACAGACTCTGTTGCAACTACTCTACCGTTGTCAAATTTGAAATATTTACAAATTTAGATCGTTCAGTGCTGTTTATTTGGAATTCTTATTGACGCAATCGTTCTTGTAACATCATAACTGTCGTCACCGTTAAAGCTTTAGAATTGTGCTAGTTCATATCTCACATTATTATTTTTATTTAAAGCATATATTTGAACTCTCTGTTGTAATTAGTCATATAACCTATGTCGTGTTTAACACATATTTAGAATTGTGCAAGCGTCTTACCTGATGTTCGGTTTGACATTTTTATTGTATAAATTTCAAGATTTGTATAGTTTAATCTAAGTAGACTGATAAATGATTCATTCAACATCACAATCATATTTACTGATGAAGGATATCTGTTATCCGAAATATTTATAAATAATTACATTTATAGTTCCTTTTTTTGTTATTGGTGTTGTTGTGTACACTTTTTAGGCGTTTATATAATTTATTTATTGTGTACGTGTATCGTTACTCGTAACGATCCAGCGCCCTCGTGGGAAAAATCGTTGACTATTATTCAGACGTTTTTTTTTTTTTTTTTTTTTTTTTTTATATATATATATATATATATATATATATTAAATGACTGAATAATAGCCAACGATAAATCGTACGGGGCGATGAATCATATAAATATGATACAGTACACTACAAAATATAATATATAACAAGTCTAAAAGGGTACAACATCACCAAAAAAATAAAAACAAAATGAACAAATGTTAAATATTTCAGATAACAGATATCCTTCATCAGTATGATCACGATGTAAAATGAACAATATCAATCTAGTCTGATTATAAAACTATAACAATCTTGAAATTTATACAATAAAACAGTCAAAACTGAACATCATAGAGACGCTTGTACAATTCTAAAATTTTTAAACATGACGTAAGTTATGTAGCTATTTACAACGAGACTGCAACGTCGATTGGCCAATATTACAGAATAAAAAGGACGATGCTGTGTACTGAATTATTCTTTATCTTTCCTGTATCTTTTCTCGTCTTTTTCATTAAGACCATCTAGTCAAACTGTAAAACGGAGAACTTAATTTATGTATTAACATGTAGCACTTGTGGCATTCAGTATGTGGGAGAAACAATGGATAAATTTAATATTCGGCTTAATAACCATCGTTCATGATACAAAACCAACAAATACTGTCCTCTCACAAGCAATCTTCGCTCAAAGAAACATTCTTTTGATAATGTAACTTTCCAAATCATAGAAGTCAACATCGAGTGGGACACCACGGCGAGAAGGAGAAGAGAAAACTTTTGGATCCACCAGCTCCACACTTTAGAACTTGATTGTCTGAATGAAAAAGACGAGAAAAGATACAGGAAAGATAAAGAATAATTCAGTACACAACATCGTCCTTTTTATCCTGTAATATTGGCCAATGGAAGTTGCAAACTTCAACCATAAATTTTGTAAATAATCTTAAACTTCATCCAAATTTTGAATTCTTTAAAAGACAGCTAGATTTATGTACAATGAGCTGCAAAAGTTTCTTATCTACATCCGATTTCACCTGGACTCAAAAATCTCAAAGACATACTTGTCACATCTAAAGAAACTCATCCAAATTTTGAATTCTTTAAAAGACAGCTAGATTTATGTACAATGAGCTGCAAAAGTTTCTTATCTACATCCGATTTCACCTGGACTCAAAAATCTCAAAGACATACTTGTCACATCTAAAGTAAAGAAACAAGAGACCTTTAAAATTGGGTGTTACAAACAATGCGGAAGAACCAATTGTAAGTGCTGTAAAGTCGCCAACACTGACCACTCTTTCAGTATCACAGTAACAAAGCAGCGATACCACATCTATGTTACATCTAATTGCAAAACGGAAAATAGTATTTATATTCTTACTTGTGGAACTTGCAAGCTGTAGTATGTTGGTGAAACAGAAACTAAATTCAACATCAGAATTAACATTCACCGGTCTTTATACAAAAGGAAGAAACTGTCTAATTACGAGACACCTCTTAAGAACAGGGCATACTTTTGAAAATATCATCTTTCAAATAATTGAGGTAAACCAAAATTGGGACTCCCAAAGGAGAAAACAGAGAAAAAGGTTCTGGATGCATCAGCTACGTACTCTTGAACCTGATGGACTTAATGAGAAAGATGAAAAACAGTTCTACTCAAAACCAAAGGAATAAATCCTGAACTTCATTCTATTTAACTAAAACAACTATTTGTTTTGATTTAAGAATTTCTATGTACAATAAGCGGCAAAAATATTTTTCTAGACATTAAACATTGAGCTGCAAAAATTTCTTTACAGCCTCTAACTTTTACCTGGTTGGCTGCACGCGCCTGATAAAGCTAATTTGTTTGGCGAAATATTGCGTGAATAATATAAAATATAACACTCATTAGTGTGATAAAGTTACATTCTTAGGCACTTATATATTTTTAATGTAGTAACTGCATCAGTTTATTTACAAACTGATCCACGCCTAGATAGATTGAATGTTGATTGTTGCTATTTTTAGACACTATATATATATATATATATATATAAACGCCTAAAAAGTGTACAGAACAACACCAATAACAAAAAAAGGAACTATAAATGTAATTATTTATAAATATTTCGGATAACAGATATCCTTCATCAGTAAATATGATTGTGATGTTGAATGAATCATATATCAGTGTACTTAGATTAAACTATAACAATCTTGAAATTTATACAATAAAAAAGTCCAACCGAACATCAGGTAAGACGCTTGCACAATTCTAAATATGTGTTAAACACGACATAGGTTATATGACTAGTTACAACAGAGAGTTCAAATATATGCTTTAAATAAAAATAATAATGTGCGAAATGAACCAGCACAATTCTAAAGCTTTAACGGTGACGACAGTTATGATGTTACAAGAACGATTGCGTCAATAAGAATTCCAAATAAACAGCACTGAACGATCTAAATTTGTAAATATTTCAAATTTGACAACGGTAGAGTAGTTACAACAGAGTCTGCGTATTTAAACATCGCAAACAAACGGCCGATAAAATATAATAATAAATTTTGACTAAGGTTAACTAGTTGAACGTGGCTTGGAACTTTTACATCCCTCAAAAAATTAAGCAATCTGAATTGGTATATTCAACAGATTTATTTTAGAGATGAGTAAGGTAAAGAAATAAAAACAGAGACTGTAATGATAAGTAATATAACCCAAATGTGAAGCACTGCATGGAGTCGAACTACATCTTTTCATTTATCCCATTTGGTGCCAAAGTTGTTAATTTTCTTATCCAAAATCTTTCCCGAGTGAGTCTATCCTCCCTAGACCAAGCAGAGTTGTGGTCAATGATTGTAATGGTCAGTCGATTGAGATCTGCCTTATTGTGGCCAAGGGATATCAAATGTCGACTGAGAGGGAGGTCTGGCTTGCATTGGTAGTCGCTACGATGACCGTTCATTCGTTTGTGAAACGGATGTTCTGACTTGCAAACATACTGTTTACCACATTTACACTGTAGGAGATACACAACATTTGTTGTCTTGCAATTAACATTGCAAAATATGGTGTATTCTGTACCAGTGGAGTGACTGTTAAAAGTCTGGGTAACCAGTATTTGTTTGCAAGTCAGACATCGTTTGTTTCCGCAACCCTTGCAAGAGCCCACAGACAAAGAGCCTGCTTGAGAGGATAAATCAGCTCTCACCAGCAAGTCTTTAAGGCTTTTGTGCCTACGGAAAGCCAGTACAGGTGGCTCGGGAAAGATCTTGGATAGTTTAGGATGTTTTTCGATTTCTTTCCAATTTTTGCAGATTAGGTGAGATAAGTGTCAAATTTTGGATGGTAAGTCAACACAAAAGGCACCGTCCTGCTGATTTCAAGATTGTTATAGTTTAATCTAAGTAAACTGATATATGATTCATTCAACATCACAATCATATTTACTGCTGAAGGATATCTGTTATCCGAAATATTTATAAATAATTACAGGCCAGAGGCTCCTGACTTGGGACAGGCGCAAAAATGCGGCGGGGTTAAACATGTTTTTTGAGATCTCAACCCTCCCCCTATACCTATAGCCAATGTAGAAAAAACAAACGTACAACAGTACGCACAGTAAAACTCAGTTTAAGAGAAGTCCGAGTCCGATGTCAGAATAGGAAACAAAAGAAAATAAACAAAATGACAATAATACATAAATAACAACAGACTACTAGCATACATATTATATAAATATATATTTATAGAAATCTATAAAAAGGAGCAACCAACAAATTTTATATGTACCGGATTGTCTAGAATATACGATACTGCGCAGATAAGGGAAAAATTATATAAGTTTAAAGATTTGCACAACGGTACTAATATAAGATGGTAATATAGGAAGATAATGTTATAAAATCGTGTTGACAAATATTTCGACTTAACAAATAACCTTCGTCAGTGTCAATAATTTTAACAATACTAATTGTTTGTGTAAAATAGCTCAATAATACAGGTAAGGTTTGGTCTATTGATTTAATCCTAATTCTTGTACCTCATCAAATAAAACAAAACACAATACTCAATAGTTGTGCCTGTGTATATATACATCCCAAATTGTCAAAATGAGTGTAAAATAATAGAGGAGTCCCTCTATAAAACTGCTAGTATTTCTTATTGATGCCGTTTGAATGAAGTACATTCAGTTCCTTTCTCTAAAAGATTTACCAAACCTGTCGCTTGGCATCACTCCAGTGAATGTTTTGTTCAATCACTAGGCACGTCTATTGAGTATTGAGTTTTGGTTTATTTGATGATGTTCAAGATTTTGGATTAAATCAATAGACCAAAACTGACCTGTATTATTGAGCTATTTTACACAAACAATTAAAATAGTTAAAAGTATTGACACTGAGGAAGGCTATGTGTTCAGCCGAAATATTTGTCAACACGATTTTAAAAACATCATCTTCGTATATTGCCATCTTATATTAGTACCGTTGTGCAAATCTTTAGACTTATATAATTTTTCCTTTATCTGCGCAGTATCGTATATTCTAGACAATCCGGTACATATAAAATTTGTTGGTTGGTTCTTTTTATAGATTTCTATAAATATATATTTATATAATATGTATGCTAGTAGTCTGTTGTTATTTATGTATTATTGTCATTTTGTTTATTTTCTTTTGTTTCCTATTCTGACATCGGACTCGGACTTCTCTTAAACTGAGTTTAACTGTGCGTACTGTTGTACGTTTGTTTTTTCTACATTGGCTATAGGTATAGGGGGAGGGTTGAGATCTCAAAAAACATGTTTAACCCCGCCGCATTTTTGCGCCTGTCCCAAGTCAGGAGCCTCTGGCCTTTGTAAGTCTTGTATCATTTTTAATTTTAGTTTCTTGTGTATAATTTGGAATTTAGTATGACGTCCATTATCACTGAACTAGTATACATATTTGTTTAGGGGCCAGCTGAAGGACGCCTCCGGGTGCGGGAGTTTCTCGCTGCATTGAAGACCCATTGGTGGCCTTCGGCTGTTGTCTGCTCTATGGTCGGGTTGTTGTCTCTTTGACACATTCCCCATTTCCATTCTCAATTTTATTTGTCTCAAATTCAGCCCACCAACGTTTGATCTGCAAATTTGCGTTAGCAAATTTTGTTCTTGCCTCAGCGGAAATCGAACCCCTGCTTCTACGACATCGTGGCTACACCGCTTGTACTGAATCACTTATCTAAAAGATCCAAAATACACAGTTTAATTTGCGAGATTATATGTAGTTCATCATGATCATAGTTAAATCAGCATTTATATGGCGCTCTATTGTTGTGTAGTTTTACAACTCTTTACGTTGAACTAATGGGGGATCTTTTGAATTTGGAATAGATTGATTTACAACATGTACGACAAGAATACATTTCTGAACTGTCCATTTACACAAATGTAAGAAAAACTATTTGAGGCCTTTGACAAAGTCCCTTGAATTTAAAGGTATTACATGGTTCAGTGTTCGTGTTTTTTATTCTTCTGATGAGCTTGACTTTAGAGATCACATTTGTGATTGACTTTGGTATATCCGAAAGGTTTTCAAAATGATTGCATCTCTTACCTTTCTTGATCTCTCTCGACGGAATAATGTTAAAAATCTAAAGTTTGAAGTCCCCTTTGACAATTTTCCGATCTGTATCAAATTGATATTCACTCTAATATACATGAATTTACATGACAGTCTTTTTGTTTTACTTTACACCAAGCAAGACATTGATAGGAATAATATTTACTAATCGATAACAAACGATAGAAACATGCTAGGTCTTGAGAATTTTTATAGGTAATAAAATATCTGTTGGAAACAATAATGTTACACATTTTTTTTTTTGTATTTTATGTCTTTTACAGAGTCTCAGCAGAGAAGAAATGGACCAGGAACACAAAGAGATTCTTCATACTAGTCTTGAATACATAGTGATGAATCTGCATGATGTGGAAAGGATATGTGAATATTTGGAGGTTGATGATATACTTATAGAAGAAGATTTGACTGAAATTAAGGTTTGTCAGAGAGAACATACCCTCCCAACTCGTAAACCCATTTTTTTAGGCATATGATGTCCCGACACATAATGATAATTCGATAACTTGAATAATATTTAAAAACCTATTATTCCAAAAACATTTCAGTTACTCTCTAACCAAAGTAAACATTGTATATACGGACATTGATTATCTGATATGGTTTTGTTCAAATACGGGCGTAAACTGGTAAACATTTGTCTCTGAATTTATCCGTTTTTCTCTCCGTGCATGACTTTTGATAAATTAAGAATATGTTAATGCTTTCTTGCCAAATGTTCATGGATGTGATTTATACAGCATTCAAATGCCTTTGTAAAGAGACTAATGGGACATTATGTACTATCAAATTAACTATGTTTGACATTTTTACAGCATAACAAGTCTAAACAGACGAGGGCACTTTTATATATCTTACCATACAGAGGAAAGAAAGCTTATGCCAGTTTCATTGAAGCGCTGAAACGAACAGAAAACACATTCGTTGCTGATTACTTGGGACAGGACGATGGGTCTACAGGTACAGGTTTAAATTCACAAAATTCCGGAAAACCAGGCGATGACTTTTAGTCTTAGATACATGATTTTTTTTATTAGTTGTATTTGCTTTGAACTAGCTGTCAGTAACTGCGAGTACTCTCAGATCTGTGTATTTTATGTTGTTAGGGATAAGGGATAGATATATTACCCTGCCAAGTCCTGTCTGTGTTTTTGTTTGATGTTTTTCTTTGTATGGATCTGATGAGTTAAGCCTTTTTTCAACTGATTATTATACTTTGTTCTTATGTTGTGCTGTAACACCACTGTCCCAGGTTAGAGGGAGGGTTGAGAGCTAACAAACAATTTAAACCCCGCCTCATTCTTTATGTGCCTGTCCCAAGTCAGGAGTCGGTGGTCGTCGTTGGTTCATGTCTTTCATATTTGTTTTTGTTATTTGTTTTATTATAAATTGGGCCGTTAGTTTTCTCAATTGAATTGTTCCATATGTTTCATGTCGGGGCCTTTTATAGCCGACTATACGGTATGGGCTTCATTGTTGAAGGCCGTACGGTTGTCTATAATTTCGTACATGTACTACATTTTAACTTTGGTAGATAGTTGTTTCATTAGCAATCATACCACATATCCTTATTTTTATATTGGTAATACCTAAAATGGCAACAGTGACATACAGTAGAGAACATAAAAATAAATGCAGCCCTTAATTTTTGAACATACATCTAACATATACTTTAAAGAGGCACGCATGTGTATCCCAGTTCTATCATTAAAGTGATTTATTTAAATAATCTTAACTTTATTTCAATATCGTTTAAGTAATTGAATATTCTAGACAAATGTACACATTGTTGAATAAAAGAAAATATAGCAATTTTAAATACATTCTCATGAATATTAATAGAACAAAACTTAAGAGGACATATTTGAAAGATAGCAACTAGTTTTGCAGGAACAAACTCATTTCATACTTTTATATTTCGTCAAGTCCTAGTGTTAAAAAATCGATATGTACATATAGTGGTTGTATTTGGTACATTTGTATTTATGTTAGACAAAAGACATTCATCAATCATTTATTGTTAGATGCTGTTACACCTCAATGTTAATTGAAAAGACAACATCGAGTTCATATACAATATTTATATATTGCAAACATGTTACCAACTTTTCACATCGAGCAACAACCTTAAAACTGACCAGAATATACATTAAACTTGTCTTTTTTTTTTTAATGTTTAACATATTAAAATAACCAGAAACTTTAAGTGTTCTTCAGTGGCGACTTTATGGCCATAGATAAATTGCACTAATTAATTGCGACAGTTCTATAGAGTTCATTCAGATGCTAAGAAAATATAACTATTAAAGGGTTAACAGGTCTCACAGTTAAAGTTCTTGTAATGTCTACTACACAAATAATATTAAAATTAGCCTTTTAACATCTCCGTTTTCAAGAGAAAACACTGTTTCCGAAAATTAACTTTAAAATAGAATAAAAGCGTTGCTCCAATTTACATAGCTGTAACAAACACAATAAAGCATAACGCTTACAGTCAATCTTTGTTAAATTCTTGATAATGCATCGGCATTATTCTTTGATGCTTCGTCCCCAGGTTCAAATTCTCTGAACCTCTCACGCTTGTAGTACCAAGCCTTGATCTTTTCTTTACGATGAGACAAAATTTCTTTAACAACTCCTGACATATCTGCCAAACGATCACATATAGTTATCACATGTTGAATAACTGAACGGTGTATCTCATCCTCTCCAGTAAATAATCCACGAAGTATGGCCATCGGACCTCTCACAGGCCAACCATACAACAACTCAAACGGCGAAAAACCTGTTTCTTCACGCGGGACTTCACGATACGGGAATAACGCATAAGGAACCAATTCATCCCATCCCTCGGCAGATTCCGTGCACAACTTCTTGAGCATGGACTTCACAGTACCATTAAAACGCTCGCATCTCCCATTTGACTGCTGTCTGTATGGAGACGTTGCACATTCAATATTTACAGACGAAATGTTACCAATAACAATCTCATCATCATCGCTTATTTTCGTCACTTCCACGGCATGTTCAACTTCGCTTTCGGATGCATCATCGTCAGATTCGATCTCATCTTCGGCGCGCTTAGCTTGTGCTCTGGTTACAACAAATGCGTTACTAGTTCGCTCTAGTATATCCATTCCCAAAAGTGCTTCGGCGGCTAATTCCGGTACGAGTCCAACTTGAGCAATACCTCTATATTACGGTGTGTCTATGTTAACTAGAGCAAGCTTAGCACAAAACGGTTGTCCAGTAGCAGTTTGTAGAGTTACATTTTGTCCTTGTAAAATGTTTTAACTATCCACACGATCTTCACGAATTAATGTCATGTCGGTACCAGTGTCTTTCACAAAGCTTACTTGCTTCTCATTTACTTCTCCTGAAACACAAATAAGTATATGTCCAACAAGCGGTTTAACTAAATAAGATGCAAGATTTCCTGTTTTCTTGTCCCTTTTTCCACAATCACGTGCATAATGTCCAATAGCTTTACATTTGAAACAACGGTTATTGTCAGTTTTTGTTCTATTTTCATCATTTTGTACATTGTCATTTTTTGTCGGTACTATGTAGTCTTCTGCTGCCTCTACTACGGACGCGCTGCCTTTATTTCTTCTTACCCATTGCGCTTGAACTGGTGATCGAGTCTTCAGAAAAAAATCCTCTTGTAAACACTTGATCGGATCTTTGTATTTGATACATCGGTTGTGATTTTGTATAATTCGCACCATCAAAGCTCTGTAAGTTTCATTGTCAGCTTTTCTAACATTAACTAAGTCAACAAAATATTCATGGGGTCTCTATCCATATCGATCGATTAGCGCACGTCTTAGATCATCATTCGAAGTGGACTCATTTGAAGAAACATGTCTTGCTTCACCTGTCAACAATGTTCTTAACTGTAAAATCTTAATGTCATTAGACCAATTTGCCTGACCACTGCATCGAATTTCGATATAAATGTTAAGATGTCGTCGAGTTTCGGATCAAACGGTTGCAATTTTACTTTGAATGGTAGTGACTGATACTTGTCAGTTTTAGGGCGGTTTTCTCCCTGTAAACGAATTCTTTCTCTTTCGATTTCTAATTTCTCTTTTTCGATTTCGAGTTTTTCACGTTCGATGGCAAGCTTTTCCCTTTCGATATCTAACTCATGTTTATTTGTCTTTCTTGTTGCTTTTTTCGGCGGCGGAGTTTTCGGTCTTTGAAAAACATCTTCCTCAACTGGCACGTCGCTTTCATCTGCATATTCGGCATCTGTAAATTGCATTAAATTTATATTCCTTTTTGGACGATTTTTTGCTATGCTGCCTCCTTCCAGTACACCTCCTTCTGGCATTACGGATCGTAACACTAAATACAATTAATCCTATGATTAACGAAAATATAACGAAAGTGAGTTTAATGCTTGAAAATATACGCTCGATAATTCAAAGTCAACGCTGAATCAACAGCCGGATATATTCCAAATTACGGAATCACATATATCCAATAAAGTCACTAAATAAAATTTTCATATCTAATCAATCGCTGAATCACACAGCTGGATATACGCCAGTTTAACGGCACGCAATATTTAATCCAATTGCAAAAAATCACTGATAAATCATATCAGCTACATAAGCAATAATCCTACGATAGCACCTATATCCTTTAGGAAAATTACGCTTATAATCCACTACAGAATAATTAGTATCTTAAATTAATTAATCCTTTTCCGCTGCCACCATTTATGTTACATCTCAATATTAATTAACAAGACAACATCGAGTTCATATACAATATTTATATATTGCAAACATGTAACCAACTTTTCACATCGAGCAACAACCTTCAAACTGACCAGAATATACATTAAACCTGTCTTTTTTTTGAATGTTTATCATATTAAAATAACCAGAAACTTTAAGTGTTCTTCAGTGGCGACTTTATGGCCATAGATAAATTGCACTAAATAATTGCGACAGTTCTATAGAGTTCATTCAGATGCTAAGAAAATATAACTATTTAACGGTTAACAGGTCTCACAGTTAAAGTTCTTGTAATGTCTGTTACACAAATAATATTAAAATTAGCCTTTTAACAGATGCATATTCAATGCATATAACTTATCAAGGTGGTTTTAAGAGTAATACGATAGGTGTAATATGTGCAGCATGATAACTTGATGATCATTCCTGAACACCGGTGTTCTGATACAGTTTTTGATTGAGTTCGTGTTGCTAATTTTTTGTTTTTTTATGAGGTGTTTAGTGCTGTTGTTTGTTTGTTTCGTCTTTTTATCTTTGGCAATGGTGACTTTGGTGTTGTCTGTTTTAATTGGACTTGTGCTTTTTGCTTGCAAATTGGTACATGTATCGTCTCTCATTTGACACTATTGTTTTCCTCAACTTTATACGTATGTAGTTGAAATACAACTGAACAGCCCAGCCGGATTAGTTTTTTTTCCAATTTCCAACCTCCATGTGCTTTTTTAATTTAGGTTACAACAAGCTAAAATAATAAAACTAGATTTGAATTAGAATATACTTTCAAAACTTCATGAACCAACACCATTCCATTATTGAAAGGAAAGTATTTTAGGGCATGCAATAGTTTCAGAATGTGATTTAACTGATGCAATGCACCTTGCAAAACAGCTGGCACAGTTTGAAAGCAAATGATACAAGAGATAACGATAACAATTCGGTGGTAATTTTGATAAAGACTCGAGCTTAACTCTTGTTCAATTATACCTCCTTAAGCTTGTTTCAGATATTGATATAGAAATAAGGAAATGTGATATGATTGTCAATGAAAAACTATCCATCACAACCAGATACAAAGTTACATTGATGAAGGCAAGGTAAGGTTACCAAACGCCGTTAAGCACTCACCTAAACCCCAACCCTGTAAACTATAAATTATTGTAGCATATACATTGATGTGGGGTTGCTTCTGTAAAAATCAACATCAGAAAACAGTAACGAATTGATTCATTGTTTCAGCTTGGTACTTGCATTTAATAGGATCGAGTTGTATAAATTGCTGTGCAGTTTGTGGATTAAGTGATATTTCGAAGGTGTTGCAATTGTTTGTCCAGCAACATTACATACAGACAAGTATTTTCACCACATCTGCTGTTGACAACATTTATCATAGTTCTTTAGCTTCTAAAGATGTCATGGTCTTGATGGTCAGCGTATCAGAGGAAGTCGACGTACGACCGTTCATGATAAGCTCAGTGTCATACTGATGTCGTTAACCTAGGTGTATCTATCGTAACAGCACCAAATGTAGGCATGTCAAGGATTGTTTTTTGCAAAATAATAAAGTAAATTAAAGTAAATAATGCAATACTTGAATTGCTTGCAGGTAAACAACTTTCATATAATGCCATTCTACCATAAAGTTCAACTCGGATTGATCAAACAAAGATATTAACTTTACTATACAAATAAACTTGGGGCTAGGCTTTAAATCGAAATAATTACCATCTCCGTTTAGAAGGGATTGCAAAAGAGAAAAGAAATGTGATTGTAAATTATGAAACGTTGTTTCGGACACTGCAAGCATCTTTGTTCTGTATTATCCTGCACTGAATTGTGCCGCTGTAATTTTGCTAACTATATCTGAAGAAAACAAAATGTTCCAGTACAAAACAGAACAAGCGCAATGCAAAAAATGCCCAATACATATTTGTTGTAACAGCGATAGAGAATTTACTGGCTAAAATAATTGCAAACTGTTATAAGGGGTAATATAGATACATCCCTAGATTGTATTTGTATTTAACCAATTCCATATGAAGCCAATATTTATAACATGGCGAACAGTTTGTAAAAAAAGTATCAAATTCAGGTGTTCAATGATTCATTTCGTTTAAGGTGAATCAAATGAAATCTACAAACTAAATTTGGTGCTTGTATCATTAAATGAACTATATTCTATAGTCTGTAAATGTCACACTTATATACTTATATGGAGTTATTTTCTTTCAGAACGATAGGTCATTCTTTTGAAGAATCAACCCGGACGATAGCAAGTTTCAATGAAATTTGCTTCAAGGCATAAAATAATGACCTGTGTAAGGTCATTATTTTCTCTGATTAAAATGCAAACTATAATTTGCTTAAACATTTAAATCGTTTCAAAGTTATCGTGTGTTGTTGCCAATTGGGGTTTTACTTTTTAATTTTCCATCTTCTATAGGTTTTAGGAAGAAACAATCCTTTCCTCCGTTCATAAGATTGAAATACAAAAAATCGTCGTTAACGCACATTTAAACTTTCGAAACAAATAATGTGAATTTTTGATAGTTTATTGGTACAATAAAGGGATATTATGTGAGATGAGTTTAATAATGCAAAACTTTTCATAACACTTTTATAACAAGCCAGATTTATCACATTATTGGATTTTGAAAATCTTCAGGTGCGGGTCAAGGAGTTTGAGAAGGGGGTCATACTAGTAAAAAGTATATGCGTTTATCATTTATGAAGCAACATAAGCTCCCCCCCCTGTAAATAAGCCTCTGGTTTTATTGATCACACTGTATTGGAAATCATACTTGAACCTATGGGTATTCGTTTTTCTTGTTGCATGTACATGTATCACGATTCCGTGATCTCTTCGTGCCAGTTCTTAACTTTTTACATCGATATATACCTTTTATTCTATTAACTGATCAAATGGCCATATATTCTTGTTTTCTATGGAATAACAGCCGCGTACTTTATAATGTGGTGGGTGGAGAATACTATTTAATCCTGAATCACAGCTTGAAAAAAAAGTGTATTGTTAGACAAAAGAAAGAAAACAACTATTCTGAATAGTTCGTTAAAAATTGTTGAAAAGAATCTGCTTTTGGCATGCCACAAAACCAGGTTCAACCCACCATTTTTTTCTTAAAATGTCCTGTACCAAGTCAGGAAAATCGCCATTGTTATATTATAGTTCGTTTCTGTGTGTGTTACATTTTAATGTTGTGTTTTTGTTGTGTCGTTGTTCTCCTCTTATATTTGATGCATTTCCCTCAGTTTTAGTTTGTGACCCGGATTTGTTTTTATCTCTATCAATTTATGAGTTTCGAACAGCGGTATACTACTGTTGCCTTTATTTCCGCGATAAAAATATCATGCACAAAAACAAACAAAAAAAAAAAAAACACAGCATCCCTCTTTCATAAAGTTGATACAATAAATTACTTACAAAATTACTTGTTTTTTTCATACCCCGTAACAATTCTTATTTTCGATGCTTCATGCAGTTGCAGCAATATTTAAATAGTAAATGAATACTGATTTCTATAGTTTATATCCAGACTAATTAGTGAGTTTTATTTCGCATTATAAATGACCCGTAGGGCGAATTAAAAACTGAACGCATCAGAAAAGAATATCCCACTTTAGTGTGGTCGGTAAAATAGGATGCAAATCATGCAAATTTTTGCAGGCAATAATATTTGTTGGCGGTATATAAGTCAGATAATGCAAATTTTAATATGTTTCTTGTCGTATAACATACCTCGGGGTGTCAGGATTGCACAAAGAAAGACCTCCCTACGGTCGGTCTTTCATTTGATCAATATTATTTATGTTTTATGTTAACTGTAAGAATACAATTTGATATCTCTTCTAGTTAACTTAGAAAAATTTTGAGAAGACTAGCAAATAAATTTTTTTCGGGGTAGACCAAACCTAGATCTACCTTTTTAGGACTATTCAAGTACTATTACCTTGTCTGGTCCAGACTAGACATGTATATAGGTCTGTCTTTGACTAGTCAAAGGATATGTCTACTCCAGACCAGTCCAAACCTGTAGACATGGTTGTTTTTTATTGGACTTAGGATGGGTCAGCTCCTGACTAGACCTAGGTGGAAAGGAGTACTCGTTAAAGATATTTGATTAAAAAATATAAAAAAAAGTTTGCATCTAATGGGTTCCAGGAAAAGGTGTAGTTCATATCCTACCGCTAATAACTTTTGGCAATACACCTTTTACCCAATACTACTCGGAAGAAGGATGTTGTTTTAATATACTTTTTTAGATGGTTATGTAGATGGTTATGCATATTAACTGTACCTATTGAAGTCCAAATAACTATAATCAGCTTGTTCGCATCACAATGACTGTCCTAATTGATATGCAGAAGTGATGAAAGGTTAAGTTTAAAATGTTCGGTCAGTATAAAGCAGGAAGTTTTCAAACACACCTGTAATCTTCTACGTTGACTTTTTCGTTCCAAAGCTGATCTTAAAAGAAATAATCTTAAGTTTCAGTCTACCAACTTGTTACTCACGAAAACGAAAATAAAAAAAAACAAAAAACGATAATATTATTTTTGTAACTATTAAGGGCTTAACACATCGAAAGATTTAAGATCGATATCTAGCGGCTAGTATGTACACAGTATATACAATAGTACACAAAACACAACATAGAAAACTAATTAAAGACTGAGCAACATGAACCCCACCAAAAACTGGAGGTGATCTCAGGTACTCCGGAAGGGTAAACAGATCCTGCCACACATGTTGCACCCGTCGTGTTGCTCATGTTAGTAAAAACCCGGTAATAAGTCTAATTCAGTAGGTCACATTCGGAGAAAAGGGGACGCGATTGTAGTTACGACATTTGGAACATATCCGCTGTCATCTGTGAAACTGATTATTTTCTATTTATTTATGCTAAATGTTGATATAATATAATTAAAAATTCACAGTACCATAAATAATAACATAAAACAAACTATGTGCTACTACAGATGTTAACATCATCTGAGATGTAATTCTTACTTGTATTCTATTTTATTTTCGTTTACTATTTTTTCAATTAATATGTAGGCGTATTAGACATTTTATTGCATATGGATCTAAAAGAGTTAGAATTATTGAGTTGCATAATTTATCAGCAGTTGTTGGGATTATTGTGTCAAAATTGAACCTAACTTTATCAGTCAGAGGGCATTGCTCAAACAAGTAGATTTTTAAATTGAACTATAGGTCCACGAGTGATGTTGAAAATAAGGTCCTTTTGAATATTAATTAAATAAGTCACTTTAATTTCTAGATATCATTTACACAGGTGTCCATTTATATAGATTTTATAACAACGTTTTAATGGCATAAACAAATTATCTCAGACAGCTGGTTATTTTTCGAATGAGGTATTAAAGCTAATCCTCTTGAAACACTACACTTATTGCCTTTCAGACGCACTCAATCTTAATATTGGCGTTACTGGATCAAAGACTGGATTTTTTGGGACTATTAAAATACCCTTTTCCTTAGAAATTCTGTATGTAGGCTGATATAAATAAATGGAAACATCTGAATAATTTGAGACTTAAAGTTATTTATAATTTGTAACCCCCCTCCCCCCCCCCCCCCCCCCCAAAAAAAAAAGAATACGCGAAAATCTTAATTACAGGAGATGTTCCTTGCATAATTGTAATAATAATTTATTTCAAAGATATATAAAATAACTTATAGAAATAGTATTTTTATAATAACATAATGTAAGAATTCATAAAAACTTCAATCAGGTTCATGTAGTTCATGCTTTTATTGGAATTGGTTATCATGCTTCGTGCGAACATGCTATACTGTGTGATGCATTTTCATATCATTATACTTATATATCCTAACAAATAATGATCATGTATGAAATTCCATTAACATTTTTCTTAAAAACTACAAATAAGAGCTTCTTGAAATTTGTAATCAGGTTATACCGACTGATGCATTTTCAGATTTATTGCTCATCAACTTCCTGTTTGCTGTAATACTGATACACTCATACACATAATGACAATGTATGAAATGTTAAGCACAATTATGTGAGCATTTTATATTGTGGGATAGGCAATACCTCACACTTCTACTTACTTAGAAAAAACATATACAATTGGTTTGCCAACAAAGGATTGAAGATTGTGATTACTACTCCTATTGTCATTAAAAGCATTACCTTGTAGCATACAAGTTTGGTTGTTTTGGTAGGATAGTAAATTTTTCTATCTTCTACTTGTAGATTGGCCGGATTTAAAGACAGGATTGATGATGGTTAAGAAAAGAGATATACAAAAGTGTTCTGAAAAATCATTTAGAAAGATTTGTGAAAGCAGACAGGTAATTTTGAATGGTAAAAGTAGCACACAAGAAGAGCCGTAGTTTAGAGTAAACCATCAATATGCATACAGTATCAAAGACGATACATGCAACATATACTGACATTTTATAGTTAGTGGAACTAGAGGCTCTAAAGAGCCTGTGTCGCTCACCTAGGTCTATGTGCATCTTCACATATGGACAATCTAGAACATTGTGGACTAGAATAGAAATTCATGACAAAAATCTTTTTTTGTTGATTTTGTATTGCTGATATTTTTTTTCTGTTACCATCAGTTTCTCTCTATCATCTTTAGTTTTTGCTCAAAACAATGAAAATGAAAAAAAATTGTCATTAAGGATCAATAACTAAAATGAAGAGTCAACTGACGGTTTCAGCCATATTGACTCATTTGAAGATCTTGTCTTGATGATCATTTTTGCTGTTATAAGTAATAGTTCTGAAAATATAAGACAAAACGCAATAAATGGGTAAAAATCATTAATATTATAAAATGGCAATAATTCCAATAAGAAGTTTACTGACGATTTAAGCAATGTCGACTTACTTGTAGATCTTGTCTTGGTGATAATATTTGCCATTTAAAGTGTTTATTTATCTATTACAGTTTTGAAGATAATAGGCAATAACACTAAAAATTGGTAAAAATCGTCATTAAAGAGCCATAACTCAAATAAGGAGTCGACTGACGATATCGACCTTGTTCACTTATTTGTAGATCTTGTCTTTGTGATCATTTGTGCGAATATAAGCTTCCATCTATCTATCATTGTTTTAAGATATTAGACAAAAACACAAAAAAGGGTAAAAATCATCATTAAAGGTCAATAACACCAATTAAGAGTTGTCGGACGATTGAAAGTTATCCTATTTGTAGATCTTATCTTGCTGATCATTTTTGCTTTGAAAGTTTCTCTCTATCTATTATAATTTTTAAGACGATATGCAAAATTGAAAAACAAATTAATATAATGTGTCATTTCAGGGCAATAACTCCTATAAGAAGTCATTTGACAGGTAGAGCTTAACATTATGAACGTTTTTACTCATGTCAGATTTTCTCTATACATAGCAGTTTTCAAGATAATAGACAAAACTATTTTTTACCCCTATGTTCTATGTTCAGCCATGTCGGACATGTTGGTTTAAAGGCGGCATCATCGGACATTTTTTTTAAACTAAATACAATAATGATCAATGTGGCCAAGTTTGGTAAAACTTCGCTGAGTAGTTTCAGTGGAGAAGATTTTGTAAAAGTTAACGAAAGACGACGACGACGACGGACGAAGGTCGCCAAGTGATGAGAAAAGCTCACTTGGCTTTTAAGGCCAGGTGAGCTAAAAATCATTGTTTTATAAACGTTTTTGTTCAGATACCAATTCAATGAGGTTCTGCTGGAGGAGTTGATGTTGCCTTCTTCTTTACATCTTACAATGAATTTCAAGTAGCATTTTTGTATTTGTACATCTGATCAGTTGTTTTGGAGTATTTATGGTCTTGTTACTGATTTTTTGTAGGATTAATATTTATTTCCTTGAGTTGCACCTGCCTGGTATGTTATATATATATGTGATTCCTCAATTAAAACTTCTGAATGGAGGATATATGATACGGCCACTTTTGTTGGCTCTTTTAATTCAAAAATCAAAAATTATTGTAATCTACCAAATTAACATATTTCAGATGTTTTATAAGACATATTGTTCAATAGCTATGAACAAAATAATGATGTTCTGTTCATCAACCATCCAAATTTTCTGATTGTCTTCCAATTAATATATCCATCTAAACTAGAGATTAGAGAAACAACAGAAACAGCTTCCACTGCCTCATTTTTAGACATTTACCTCCAATTTGACTACAGTGGTCATCTCAGTAGCAGAGTCGATGACAAACGAGACGATTTCAATTAAGATATTTTAGCAGCATAATACAAATTTCACCCGCGAGTATACATTGCTTAACGCATACGATATTTCTGTTGCTACTTCAACTTTGTGGAAAGTACCAAGACCTAATAGATAAATAGTCGGTGTCAACTTCAAAAATAATCCACGATGGTCTTGAGTTTAAGTTTCTAGATGCTGACGTTTTGTATCATTTCATTTTTTTTACAGTTTTCCCTTTACCAGCCTTTGTAATATTATGATCCTTCTATAGGTCGTTTGACTTTTGACGTGGCACTGTATTTGTACATTAACATGATTAAGCTTATTGGGTTTTGGTTTTGAGCGTTCCAGATGCGGGTGGGTCCAGGTGTGCAATTCGAACACATAATGTTTTCATAGTGTTGTTTTCATTTTGTATATCCTTGTATTTCAATTTTATTTAATTTGTACTTCATCTGGAAAGTGTATATGTCATTATGGTTTACTGTATTGTACTATCAACTCCAAAAAATGTTTTGTTCGTGTCTTTGTCAGATTTATTTGTACATTTGTTTGGATTTTTTTAAGTCAATTGTGTTGTATATCTATAATGTATGTTTACACAGTTTTGACTTCTGGATCTAATTATTGTAACGTGAACCAATAATGTCTGTTTGGGTGTTCACCCAATTTTGTCAATATGATGGAATTATAAACAACTGACTCACAGTAAGAGGTACAGCTAGCTCTAAAGCCAGGTTTAAGCCACCATTTTTTTTTCCGGAATATACCTTTACCAAGTCAAGAATATGACAGTTGTTTTTCATTCGTTCCGAGCATTTGATTGTCAGGTTTTATTTGATTTCTCCTTTTTAGAAATTTACCTTGGAGTTCGGTATCATTGTTAATACTTTTTTTAAGATTTAAAATTATTTTTGGCAAGAATCTTTGATGCAAAATTTCTCCTCAAAGATATACTCTTTGGAAGAATTAGGAATGTCAAACTTATTTCTGAGGCTTTTAATTTATATCAATCATATCTTTTTTATACAAAATTAGATTAATCATGTTTATCAACATTGTTTCCTTATAATGAAAATGTGTTCTCATATTTTTTTTTTTCCCCATTCATACAAGGTGTGTATGATTTCCATGTATATAAACATGTATATGAATAAGCGTAGTATCACAAGTTAATCAATCATTGTCTGTTATTTGCTTTCTTTTTAGGTTTACAATATGACAAGGATAAAGAAAGGAAAGTTTTTAATGATATCTAATGTTCAATGTATCAAACAATACACAGATACACAATCACCAAATGATACTGAGTTGAAAAGTAGAAGTCGTATAGACTTTGATAAAACTTCTATATTACAACTTTTCAAGCATATGCAGTATGAATCAAAAGGAGCTGATGTACTCAAAGATGTCTCAGGATATGTATGTTAATGTAAAATATTTTGGATTCATTTTTAGTTATAAGGGTGTGAATTTTCAATACATATAGGCTTAAATGCAAACTTTCGCAATGCAATTCCACAAAAATGCAATTTTTCCTCAATACACGAAAATTGGCACCCACGAAAAAAAAAAATGAGTTCACAGTGTATTAGGTTCATTCAGATTTTTATCAATTTTCGAAATAGAATGATTTGGTTTTAAATATTTTTAAAAATCCATACACTGTATGTGCACTTTATAAAAGAGTCAAAAGGAACAGTGCTTTGTGTATATGTCATTTTGTTTTACTATATTGTATGTACTATTAGCTACATATTTTGTTGTTTTTGTCAGATTTATTTGTATGTATGTTTCAAGTCTGTTGTTTTGTATGTATGTGATGTATGCAGGGATCTTCATTTACCTGTTTTATGATGGCGCACTGCCATCATCAAATTATCTTTTTCCATCGTCAAATAATCCTCGCCATGGTTCTGCTATCGTTAAATAAACGCAACCATGTGAGGCATGGTTGAAAGTAGTATTCAAAATTTGTTTTCGTTTCGGTATTTTTTGTTAGCAATCATACTCAATTGCCTATAGTTGCACGACCCCTATTGTACTATAATCAAAACTGTTCTAATAAGTGTTTTAAAACTTTGCGGGTTATCCAGCTAATGATCATTTCTATTTCTTGAACAGGTAACAACACATAACAGGAGAAACATTGATCTTAACTAATCTAACCTAACTTATCTTTAAAACCCCTCTGTAGAATCATATTTTTATATGTTGAATAGGTGTTGTCTTTATATACAGTGCTGGTACCCCCGCCACCATTCGGAATCTAATCAAATTTTCATGAGTAGAGCGGTTGCATACTTTATCTACACGTTACAAACCTGTCGTGCATTTTCCATTGTTATTCAAAGCAAAATAATTATCTAAGATACCTGGGACGATCTCATTTCATAAAGGATATCTTTAGTTTACTTATTGTACCTCGAACTTATTAACCCGGTGTAGGTCTTTAAGTTGAGGTTCAATTTACTAACAGTTAATCGGGCATGACTAATTAGACACGCGCTCTTAAAACAGGGGGTCCAAAATAGGATCGGGGAAAAACAGCCAATGAAATACCATAATTTACAATTTCAGAGAATGAAAGTGAGTGGAAATACAAACATTGTCCGAAACCGGGAGATGCTGGATACAATAGGAATTTATTTACAAAATAAGTCCATATCTTATTTACTTATAGTGGCCGTTATTGATTTAAAATTCATGTCGTTTTGTTTTTGGCATTCGTCTACCGTGGAGACAAAAAAAAGGGGAGGGGGTAATAGCTTAACTTACGATTTTGATTATGGTACAACTTTATTCTATTACGGCATACGTTTTACCTCTAGTCAACACTCTATCTTATTAAAGAGTCTCTCTAAAATTGTTATCATTTGCTTCAGGTTGTTCAACTTTACATCTCGTGATGACTATATATGACATATTTGCCACTGGACATCAAGGGAGCAATTAATTAATCAGCACCATTTAGTGATGTATAATCATTAGTCTTCAGTTGATATTTATCTCAGGCAGTTTTCAAATTTTTATACATTTGATTTTATTCATATTTGATTTTTTAAGCGTAAATTTTAGCATTCCTTTCCTCATTTTTCTCTTTGCATTTAATCTTTTTTTAACATTAAATAACTTAGTCCACATCAGGGGTTACATTGTATCCTATCAAACCAAACTAGGAGGAGGGGAGTAGAACAGACATTTTTTTTTCATTGAGTGGCAATAACTCATATATTGTTTCGTACAACGACTGCAGTCTCGTCTACGTGACCTCACTGTCGACCTCCTATTGCAAGACCTACCTATTGTATTTAAAATTGATGTGTTCTCGTCATGAACATGAATGAAATATTTGCCACTGGACGTAAAGCAAACAACAAGCAATCAACTTCATAAATTATTCCATGTATATAGTACACAAAGACAAGATCTTGTAAAATGCTACAATGTAAAATTTCCATTTAAATCACTCAATAATAGTGCACACTTTTTTATGGTTTTGCAATTTACTACATAACTGAACACTTATAAAAAGAAAAAAATTAATATGGTTCTTATCTACGATTTATGATTTATGATTTTGTCAGGGGATTATGAAACTAAGAAAGGTAAAAGGTTTTTTTCAAGGTGTTTGTTTATGCTACATTTAAACGTGAAAACGGAATGACGGGCGACTTAAATGTAAGTGTATGTTTTCATATAATACATTGTATTTCAATTTAAGAATGATGATCAACCTTGCAAAAATATCTCATCTGTACACGTTTTGATCGAGCAACTCAAACCTACATATAAAAAGAAGATGTGGTATGATTGCCACTGAGACAACACTACACAATACACCAAATGACACAGAAAGTAACAACTAAAGGTCACCTTACGACCTTCAACAATGAGCAAAGCCCATACCGCATAGTCAGCTATAAAAGGCTCCGAAATGACAAATGTAACACAATTCAAACGAGAAAAATAAAGGCATAATTTATGTACAAAATGATGAACGAAAAACAAATATGTAACACAGCAAAAAATGAGAACCACTAAATTGGGACTGGCATACACATAATGTGGCGGGGTTTAACTAGTTAGGTGGCGCCAGATCTGAGAGTACTCACAGTTACTGACTAGTTCATAGCAAATAACTACTAATAAAAAAAATAACTTGATGCTAAAGATGTTACATTTAGGATATTTAATTCGATTTTATTCATTGGAGTTTACGTGCAAAGTTTTTCTTTGAAAATAAGCAAACAAAACACGATTTATTAATTTATTGGACTGAACAGACAAAACTAATTATTTTGCATTTGCAAATAACGTAGTGTAGGAAAATTACAGAATCAAAACCAAACTGAATATTTACCTGAATATTGTGAAGGACCTCATGCATGTAGGTCTGTTCGATTAGAAGTTGTGAAACAATCTTATTAAATAACTAATTGTTGAAAGATTTTACTTACTGTATTCATATGGTCTAGTCTTTACGAATCTACTTCATGATTATTGACAGATTACAAACATCAAATATATATAACAAGAAGTTTTGGTGCAGAACATTCATTGGTCAGTTGTAAATGAGGACTGTATAGGGTTTTGATTTCCTCATTTATAAAGTAGAAAATCGTTATATTGAAAAGTTGGAATTCAAATATATAAATTTACCTCTTAATTTTATAAAACTATCCTATGGTCTTATTCTAATGCTAAAAATATAATAAATAAATAATTAAATGATGTAATCGGTCCTTTTTCAATGCAATTAGGTAACTGTTATTTGTCTATATCAGTCTGAGTACTGTTTAACTATTATTTAAGTTGAATATATTTAGACTCGTCCAATTCAGGGGAATAAGGCTTCTGCAAGCGTTTTTTTTTGTGTGTACTTTTCTTCTGATTTTGACGGTTTGTAAGTCAGTAAAAGTTCAATTATTAAGTTAATATTGACATTAAAAGACCTCCTCACAAAAAGGGCTGTTCAAATCTCACCATCCCTTTTTGTTCGAAGGTCTTTTAATATCAATATTAACTAATCATTGAGCTTTTACTATTACTTAAGTATGTTTATGGATTTGAAATATTGCCACGTTAGCCAATTATGTCTGTTTTGGTTGCTCAACACATTTTTGTCAATATAACGTTACTATAAAAACTGTCATACAAAAGGCAAGTTAAGCTAGCTATAAAACAAAGTTTAACCCACCATTTTCTTTGAAAAAAAACCCTGGTATTATGTCAGGAATACCACAGTTGTTTTCCATTTGTTCCGTTGGTTGATATAGTTGAGCGTGTTTTATATCAGGTTTTATGGACTTCCCATGTTTGTCACCCGCGGAATCCAACCCCCTCGTCCTCCACCACACTCCTATCCCACCCCACCCCCGCCGCAGTGCAGGGGGACATTGAAATACTCGGCGTCTGTCTGTTTGTCTGATTTTGTTAGCGCTACGGGACAACGTTAACAATTCTTGCCAAATTTTTACGAAACTTATATCATAGGTTTATATCAGTAATGTCGGGATTAAGTTCGAAAATCAGTGCTGATGAATAATTTTTAAAAGAATTATGCCCCATAGAAATATTAATTATATGGAAAATTGCATTGTTAACACACATTCGCGAACAGTTCTTGCCAAATTTTTATGAAATTTATATCATAGGTTTATATCAGCAATGACCCGAAAAGTTCGAAACTCAGTGAAGATCAATATCTTTTCAACGAGTTATGCTCCTTGGAAATAATAATGATATAGAAAAATGCATGGTAAGTGCTTTCATGTGTACAATTCTTGCCAGATCGTTCTTAAATTTATATCTAAGGTTTATATCAGCAATGGTGATGACAGTTTTGAAAATCAATGCCTTTTAACAATTTAACAAACAATTATGTCCCATGTGCTTTTAGGGGGTCAATGGTTCTTGTATTGAATTTACCTTTGAGTTCTGTATTTTTGCTAAATACTTTTTTATTGCATTTATTCATCATAAGGTCACAGAATTTGTAGACCTTCAACAAAGATCAGTATTTTTGTTTTCTGTTTGATAGGATATATATGTTTAAAAATATACAAATATCTGTTCTTCAAAATCAATATCTTCAATATTTTTTTATTCAAATTTAGAATTTGATAGCATAACTGACCACGTAACCACTAAAAACCTTGGTTTCTTTGGTTATTGTCAATGAGGAAGAAACCAATTACAACAAATAGCCGAAAACAAATAGTCTGTAAACCTATGCAAAAGTAATTGTATTTAGTAAGTTGACTGCTGTAACGGCTGAACGTTGACAATTATTTTCAATTTGTTTCGTTGGCTGATATAGTCGAGTGTGTTTTTATCAGGTTTTATGGACTTCGTATATTTGTTAATACTTTTAAATTGCATTGATTCATCGTAGTGTCCCAGAATTTGTCGACCTTCAACAGAGATCAGAATTTTTGTTTTCTATTTGATAGGATATTTATGTTTAAAAATATACAAATATCTGTTCTTCAAAATCAATATCTTCATTACTGTTTTGTTTTAATTAAGAATTTGATACCATAACTGACCACGTAATCACAAAAGGCCTTGGTTTCTGTGGTAATTGTCAATGAGACAGAAACTAATTATAACAAATAGCCGAAAACAAATATTCTGTAAATCTATGTAAAAGTAATTGTATTTAGTAAGTTGACTGATGTAATGGCTGAAATATGACAGTTCTTTTCCATTTGTTCTGTTGGCTGATATCGTCGAGTGTGTTTTTTTCCAGGTTTTATGGACTTCCATTTTTGAATTTAACTTTGAGTTCGTACTTTTGTTAAAACTTTTTTGTTGCATTGATTTGTCGTAATGTCTTAGAACTTGTATATAAGTCTTCAACAAAAATCAGAAGTTTAGTTTTCTATTTGATAAGATAAAAAGTAAAATAACAAAAATACCGAATGTATATTTGAATATATACAAATATCTGTTCATCAATATTTGTTGTTTAAATTAAGGATATGATACCATTACTGAACAAGTAACCACTAATGACCTTGGTTTGTGTGGTAATTGTAAATGAGACAGTCACCAAGCACAACAAATTGCCGAAAACATATATTCTTTTAACCTATGCAATAGTAATTGTATTTAATAAGTTGACTGCTATAAAGTGTCATAATCTTTCGATATGTATGCTACCCCTAGAAGTCTTTTGGTAGGATTTTGTTTTGGGAGAGGGGTTTCTGCCTCATTAATTTATTACCCACATCTCTTTTTGTTCGTATGAAAACAAAAATTCTAATATTAGGGATTGATCAAATTTCTCGTTCTAAACCATCAGCACAATTAAAGTTTTCATACATTACAATCTGATTGAAATACAAATTCGGTGACTCATTTCGGTAACAAGTATGTGACAACGTTCTGTTCAACTTTCTGTCTAAAAGGCCTGCTGGGATCAGCTTGTTTTGTCGTAATGGTTATAAACACCTTAAAAATATGAAGGCCAAAATTTCATTTAGTGATGTAATAATTACTATTACAGAAAGAAGAAGGGAGTGTTGTCAGATTCTTGTAAGCAAAGTGTGGACACATGATTAGTATTCAAATCAGATTGGATACATTAAGAAAGGAAATCATGAATATTTTCTTTTTGTATTTATACATTTTTAGCACAGGTTTTACTAACCCAAGGAAAAAAGCCTTTCATGACTAGAATTTAATCATGCTGGATAATCATTTATGTTAAACTCACCTTGCCTAAAAGTGCAAGTGAGCATTGCCATCACTAGGCGTCTGTTGTATTTCGTAGCATATAGTTAGCTTTTTTCAAAATCTTTGTTTATGGAATATAAGACTAATTTCAGCCAAACTTGGTTTGATTGATTGTGAGGGTGTCGCAAATAAAATACTTGAATTTCTTCCCGACCAATCAACCAACATGGCTACTGTGTCTAAAAATAGAACATAGGGCGAACACATGTTTTGGCATATATTTTGAAACTTAAACTGAGAGAAATTGTCATCTCAAAACTATCAGATTTAACTAGACTAACTTAGATTTGCAATTATATTTATTGATCCAAAATTGTCAATCAATCGCTTATAACAGTTATTGGCATAAATGTGCTACGGGAGTATACATGAAAGATGAATTTTTTCATACTTTGCCAAAATCTACTATATGTTTTAATTTGTTTAAATATATAAAAAAAAAAAAAAAAACTGATAGGTCACCGAGCTTGTTTTAAAGCTACAGATTATGTAAAAATTGCATTTTTTGTTTGGATTTAACAGTGGAAAAGCATCATAATGTGAATAGAAATAAACTCATCATGTTTACCAGAATTAAAATGTTCTACGCCAGACGCCATAATCGTCTACAAACGACTCATCAGTGACGCTCGAATCAAAAAAAGTTAAAAAAAAAAAAGCCAAAAAGTATTATTCGGAAGTAAATTATAGTTTTTTAAAAAAAATTATGAGAACATAGCTCTAAAAAAAATGCTTTCAGAAAATTTTCCTGAAGATTCCTTTAAGAATTATACATTTTCTGAGTTACCTCCGCCAAATATATACAAAGTTTTAAAAAAAAACATATAAAGCGAACATTTATTACTTTCTAAAAACATGAGTAATATAACTTAAGATCACACAAATGTATTCATTTAAAAGAAAAATCTTATTCGTAAATTGAATTTCGTCATCGAATTTTACTATATTATAGATTTAAATAAATTTCTGGACCTATTTTAGAATCTAAGATGGCGGAAGACTACCATACCACCTTAAATGATATTTTCATCAGTTGTTTGCATATTTGATTATTATCTTGCAAAATATAATAGATTAAAAAAACTGATGCAAGCAAACCTGATCAATGACTTTTTTTGTTTGTTTATGGCCGTTATCATAAAAAATTATTATAATAGAATGATGTAAATGATGCTTAAAATGAGGCCAATGTAAATGATACTAAAAATGGAAATGATGTCGAAAACAAAACTTGGCTATCAAGTCATTTCAATAGCTCATAGGAAACAAATAGGTCAGTTGGGCTTAAAAATCATATCAACACATTATTTTATTAGAAACTTAGCATACATTTAATTTTACAAGGTTCTCTTTATGCATAGGCTTTTAACTTATATCTTTAGAGAAGATAGTTTTCGTAGTCTATATATATTGAAGTAAAAAATAAAGTTTGTTATATGCTTTTATTCTATAAAAAAAAAGTCTTTAATTATTACTGAAAATTTTATTGCTTATCTGTCAAGTCTTATGTTTTGGGAAGTTCATCCTCAGGATATCAAGCAACATGAATTCAAAATTATTATTAAATATGGAACATAGTGGGAAATCCAAATATTAAATAGAAAATAGGGAAAACTGCAATACCTAATACACCAACAGTATTGTTATTTGAGTTATTGTCTATTAATGCTGTTTTTAGTGTTTTGGATTTTATTTGGAAGGCAATACATGTACTGGAAAGAAAGTAACTGTGCATATCAAAATATAAAAAAGATGACATCTTCAAATAAGTTTATTGTTTTGTTGGGAAGATGCATAGGGAAGCAGACAATTAAAGTTATTATAGCTTAATTCTTGTAATGTTTTTTGGTTGAATGATATATTTCCTGCTGTACTTTAAAGAAGATATTTCAATTGTTTATTTTTGATACAGGACATGAAGATGTTTCTTCAAGACAATTTAAAGAACAAAGAGAATTCATCTTTTGACAGCTTAGTTATAGTAATCTTCTCTGGTGGAGATAAATATAAACCAAGACAAATATATGACAAATATGACAACGAAATAGAAAATAAAGAAATATTTTCAATCATTCAAGAATCCCCAGCTTTTGCAGGAAAACCAAAAGTTGTCATTATAAGTACATACAATTTTGAAGGTATATAAGCTAAGCCTTATTGTAACAATGAAGGGGTACTTCTTTATACTGTGGTAATGGGGCTTGTCATTTACCAGCTCCAGTCAGATTTAAATTTTGTCTCGCCTACGATGAAAGTCACAGAATGCGAGAAATAGGGATTAAAATCCGGAGCGGGCAGCATAAACTGTTTAAATTCACTATATTTCAGAGGGTGACGGTAGAAGACATGGAGGCTTCATACCTTGCATACAGATGCCTTATGTTATGAACTTTCCGTCTGTCATATGTCAGTTATCCTTGACATCATTATCATGGTTAAGTGACTGATTAAAAAAAAGTTAAATTTTTATGTTATGTGAATTTCTCACTTATTATGAGTAATAGAATAACTATATTTAGTATGTGTTTTCCTTGCTAGGTCTACATTTCCGTCACACAGGGTTTACCTGACCTCGACCACATTTTATGGATCAGTGATCAAGGTTAAAGTAAATGATCAGGTCCGTTTTTCAGATACTATAAGCAGGAGGTCAACTTTATTTGATGGATGGAATGATTGTAAGGTGTACATAGATATAGGAAGATGTGGTATGAGTGCCAATGAGACAACTCTCCATCCAAGTTACAATTTATAAAAGTAAACCATTATAGGTCAAGGTACGGCCTTCAACACGGAGCATTGGCTCACACCGAACAGCAAGCTATAAAGGGCCCCAAAACATTATTAGTGTAAAATGTCTGTCTGGTAGGATTCATCTGACCTTGACCTCATTTTCATGGTTCATTAGTCAATGTTAAGGTTTCAAGGTGAAATCTGTTTCTCAGATACTATAAGCAATAAGGTCAACTATATTTGATGTATATAATTACTGTAAGGTCTTGGAGGTTTCATCTGACCTTGACCTCATTTTTGTGGATCTTTGATAATGTTAAGTTTTTGTGATACTTGTGGGAAAACTTGATCTTTAGGTATATCAGCATTAAATAAATTATGAATAGAAAAGATTATTATACAAACAACAGACTGAAGGACCAGTTTAAGAGTACTTGATTACTGAAAGCTAGTTTAAAGCCAATTACAAACATTCATAAACAGTCTGAGAAGAGCATGACATTGTGATATGCTAAAAGAAATGCCAAGTTAACTGTATCGATAGGATGAAGGATCATGAGTTCTCATAGCTGTACATAGTACCGATATATACTTAATTATGTTTGATTTTTTTCAACAACAAAATCAATGTTAGTACTGATAAAGCAATTTTAAAAAATTGTACTACTGTGTTTAATTGATTACCTTTAAGAAAAAGTGTATTCAAAATATCGATGAGTTTACATGGATTGTATCTACATTTACCTGCTCTGTAAACAACATCTCTGTAAATATTAGCATTAGGATGTTAATTTTATAAGTACAATAATAAATTAAGAAAAATGAATACAGCTCATTTCATATACTTTTATCGTAATTCAGTTATGCAGAATAAAGTATTTCAAAAAGAATGGAAATAAGAGGCAAGCTTTGTAATTGTTGAAATACTATGCTTCTTTTTCCTTTTTATTTGAAGAAGAAACAGAAACATATGATGACTTGGATGTTGAAAAACAGGAGCTGCATTTTTACGACAAAGGGTCAAATAATAAAGATTTATTTGTGGTGTCTTCTCAACCAAGGACAAGTATAGATATTTTTTAGTTTATGATAGACATGCATATGATAGACAGGATATATTATGTTATATCTTTGTATGTCAGTACATCCCACCACACTTTGTAAAAAAATTGAGATTGCAAATTTACTTACTCAAATATACTTTGATCAGTTTACTACAAATAACATACATTTATATGTTATTGTTGGAATTGCCTAAAATATAAAAGCTCTCTTTCCATTTTGAAAAAAAAGATTCAATTTTCCAGATTTATGGGACTTTAATCATGTTAATCGTCAAATTTAAGGCAATTTTGAAATTGCCTACAGATTTTCTGCAAGGCTGTGTTACTATTTCTTATTTAATGTCTTCTACAATATTCCATTTGATTATTGCATGAATTTCAACGTTCACAGGACTGGTGTATTTTGCGTCTCTGGTACAGCTGTTTATTACCTTTCAAATGTCACAGCATTATATGGAAATAAATAAGTAAATGTTACATATACGCAGGACTGTTTATCTGTCTTGATTAAATATAAATTGCAATTGATTTTTTATGCCTCCGTCGTAGCGGAGGGGGCATTATAAGAGGGATGAAAGATACCAGAGGGACAGTCAAACTCTTAGATCGAAAACAAACTGACAACGCCATGGCCAAAAATAAAAAGACAAACAGACAAATAATAGTACAGATGACACAACATAGAAAACTAAAGACTAAGCAACACGAACCTCACCAAAAATTGGGGGTGATCTCAGGTGCTCCGGAAGGGTGAGCAGATCCTGCTCCACATCTGGCACCCATCGTGTTGCTTATGTTATTACAAATCCGGTAAATAGTCTAATTCGGTAAGTCACATTCGTGAAAAGGGAAGGATATTATAGTTACGACATAAGGAACATATCCGATATCATCTGTGAAACGGTTATTCCATAACGGTCATCCAACTCGTGATGGCGTCCGTAAAATTTACGAAGGGATGATTTCAACTTCACCATTTGGAACTCTTGGCTTAATAGCTTCCTTGTGAGCAGCAATCCTCTATCAAGGAAATCATGATAGGAAACACAAGCCCGGGAATATCGTATCAATTGGTAGATATATACTCCGTATGCAGGCGCTGCTGGAATGTTGCTACATAGAAATGGAAAGTTCACAATTGGGAAGCTGAAATCATCTCTTTTGTCGTAAAGTTTTGTTTTCAACCGACCCTCATTGTCAATTTCGTTTTACCCTTGTCCGCTACATACGTATCAAATTGATTTCCGTTCTCTAACTTTAGTTTGCCTCAACCAAATGTTATGAAACTTATACACAATGCTTATTACCACAAAACACAGATCAGGTTTGAATGTTGGTGGCGTCACTTTAACCGTTCTAGAGTTATGCCCCTTTACAAATGGAAAAATTGTTGAATTTTTCGTTGCCGTTCTCTAACTTAAGTTTATCTCAACCAAATGTTATGAAACTTATACCTAATACTTATTACCATAAAATACAGATCAAGTTTGAATTTTGGTGGTGTTATTTTAACCGTTCTAGAGTTATGCCCCTTTACAAATGGAAAAATTGTTGAATTTTTCGTTGCCGTTCTCTAACTTAAATTAGCCTCAAACAAATGTTATGAAACTTATACAAAATACTTCTTACCACAAAACTGAGATCAAGTACAAATTTGGGTAGCGTCACTTTTACCACTCTTCAATTGTGTCCCTTTATAGCTTTATATGATATGCAAGCGGGGGCATCATCTGTGTCCCATGGACACATTCCTCATTTATTTTATATAGATTAAGGCACATTATCATATTTTACCTGTGATCATTTCAAAAACTTATGTTACAGTTTTGAGTTTTAATCATGGGCCTGTATACTGCAATTAAAATGCTAGCTATCCTTTCTAACCTCTATTTACAGACCAGTTATGTCTACAGTTATGACGAGTCTTTTTGTCAGTATGCTTTACCATGTGATGTGTTTTTAAATTCATTGCCCATCGACTTCTTGTTTACCGATTACTAAATAATATATATTCTAACACATAATGGCCATCTTTTGAATTTTGGTCACCTTTTTCGTCTCGCCAGCGACGAAATTATCGGAAACGAGACATAGGGATTGCTTTTCCGGCGACGGTGATGTCAACAATTGTTAAGTTTTCTGCTTAAGTTAGTTTGATAGGAACTACTTGTGATAGATCATTGATATTTGATACAAAGTTGCATTACTATCAGTACATATCAGTTTGATGACTATTTCGAGGTCCTGCCCCCTAGGTCATGGTCCAGCAACTTTGAATTAACTAGCAATTTTCAATGTTAAGTTTTCTGCTTAAGTTAGTTTTGATAGAATCTACTTGTGATAGATCAATGATATTTTGTATGAAGTCGCATTACTGTCAGTACTTATCAGTTTGACAACTATTTTGAGGCCCTGCTGCCTAAGTCATGGTTCAGTGACTTTGAATTAATAAACAATTTTCAATGTTAAGTTTTCTGCTTAAGTTAGTTTTGATAGGATCTACTTGTGATAGATCAATGATATTTTTTATGAAGTCGCATTACTGTCAGTACTTATCAGTCTGACAACTATTTTGAGGCCCTGGCTCCTAGGACATGGTCTAATGACTTTGAATTTATAAGCAATTTTCAATTTTATGTTTTCTGCTTGAGTTAGTTTGATAGGATCTACTGTTGATAGATCAATGATATTTTGTATGAAGTTGCATTGCTATTAATACATGTCAGTTTGACGACTTAATTTTGAGGCTCTGCCCCCTAGGCCATGGTTCAGTGACTTTCAAATTAATTAGCAATTTTCAATGATTAGTTTTCTGCTTAAGTTAATTCGATATGAACTACTTGGGATAGGTCAATTATATTTTCTATAAAGTTGCATCACTATCAATACATATCAGTTTGACAACTATTTCAAGGCCCTGCCCCCTAGGTCATGGTCCAGTGACTTTCAAGCAATTAACAATTTTCAATGTGAAGTTTTCTGATTAAGTTAGTTTGATAGGAACTACTTTCAATAGACAATATTTTCTATTAAGTTACATTGCTGTCTGTTCATCTCACTTTGTCAACCATTTCCAGGCCCTACCCACCATGCCCACTAGTTGGTCCTGCAACTTTGAATTAATTAGCAATGTTGCTGTTCATCAGATTGTCTTTTTCTGAATTTTATGCCGACAGGTGAGACAACTCTCTGTGTCAACAGTTTATTCCAAGGAGCTATAAATAAGACCTTCCCAAATTTTGTTATCAAGCTTCATGTGAAAATGCTTTACCATGTGATATTTTTTCAGATTTTTGACTCATAAACTTCCTGTTAAACGATATATATTCTAACACATAATGGTCATGTATAAAATATTTGTCACATTTTTATAGGGAACTACAAATAAGAGTTTCCTGAAATTTGTTGTCAGGCTTCATGTGAACATGTTTTACTGTGTGATATGTTTTCAGATTTATTGCTAATCTACTTCATGTTTACCGAATTCTAAAAGCAGGGGTATCATTACAGTTTTACTTGTTTTCCATATGACAAATGTATGAAGCAGTTTACTTAAATGATAAGTGAATGTGCCATATGCGTTAAATAATTTCTTTCTTTGCAGTGAAACTTTAGAACTTTTCAGAAGGACTTAATAATATGACGCTGCAAAAAGTTTAAATTGTTTCTTAATTAGTATCAATGTTCTAATCTAATTTGATTGAACAACTGGTTTTTGAAAGAGATAGCACTTAAACTGAAGATATTGTGATTTAGTTTTCAGACGATTGACAAAACATCTAATAGTATGTCTTAAATAGAACTCTTGATGTGTTTGGACTTCATTGTTTATTTTAGAAAAAGGCCCATGGATCATTGGAGAAGGAATGAATGGATCATATTTTATGCAGGCATTAATTCATGTTTTTAAAAAAATGGCTCATGAGAAATCATTTCTAGAAATGATGAAAGAGGTAATGATGGGAAAAGATTTTAGAATTTGTACATTTTTTCATTGTCACACTTTGCAATTATCTTCAATTTATCAAAATCAGGCTTCAGAACTACTTTGAAACTACATACTCTTGGGACTTTGTGCATCAGAGGTGGATACAAAAGAATTCCTGAGATCTGTTTAGAGTACTCATGTACATTATTTTGTACGTAAATTATGCCGTTAGTTTTCTTGTTTGAATTGTTTTACATTTGTCATTTCGGGGCCGTTTATAGCTGACTATGCGGTATGGGCTTTGTTCATTGTTGAAGGCCGTACGGTGACCTATAGTTGTTAATTTCTGTGTCATTTAGTCTCTTGTGAATAGTTGTCTCATTGGCAATGATACCAAATCTTCTTATTTTTATACAAATACAAGCTCTAGAAAGGGTATCATTTTTTTCTGTGTACAGGAAAGATCTTCACTTTATGTTAAATATCTGTAAAACATGCATTTCCATTCATTCAAAATCATTTCAAAAATAAGTATGTACATTGATGGCCTTCAGGTCAAAGAAAAAGACCAATTCACATATAACTTGTTTTTTAGCTCACCTGGCATCCATCGTCTGTCGTTGTTGTCTGCCATTCGTAGTCAGTCGTCTGTTAACTTTTACAAAAGATCATCTCCTCTGAAACTATTGCGCCAAAATTAATCAAACTTGGCCACAATCATCATTAGGGTATCTAGTTTAAAAAATGTGTCCGATGACCTCGCCTTCCAATCAAGATGGTGGACATAGCAAAAAAATAGAACATAGGAGTAAAATGTAAGTTGTGTCTATTATTTTGAAAACAGCTGTAAATAAAGAATATTGGACAGGGTCTGAAATGTTTAGAATGTTGAGCTCTACCTATTGTCTATTTACGTCAAAACTGTCTGACGACTTTTTATAGGAGTTATTGTCCTTAAATGACGAATTGCCTATCATCTTGAAAATTATGAACGATAGACAGAAATTTTAGATAACAAAAATGATCAGCAAGACAAGATCTACAATCAGGGCAATTCAGCTGAAAAATTTAGTATATAGGAGTGATAACCCTTAAATGACGATTTTTTTTTACCGTCTTTGTGTTTTGGGCAAAAATTAAATAAGATAGAGAGGAACTGTAAACAGTAGTCTACAATATTGAAATTGCGCATATACCTAAGTAAGGCTCTTTAGAGCCCCAGTTAAGTAGAAGCATCAATTCTGTTGGAGTGTTAGCTATGCTTTCTGAGAGAGAAAAAACATTATACCGATCATCAATCATTATATCGGTCATCAGTCAATATCTATACGGCAGTCACAGATATAAAAAAAAAATACCGATGTCATTATTACTTTGTAACTCTGATATCTGATTTAGTTGAAACAATTGTAATATTTATTTTAGTACATAATATACAAATTATCTTTGTATATTCATGAATTGTTTAATCCGCAATATAGAGTCTCTGAATTACCTTCTACAGGGACTCTCAGAGCTGAATTTCGAAAAGTTAAAGATGAATGAATTTGTAAGCTCCAAGTTTATTTTTTCTTTCATGGTTTAAATTTTACCTTCGATTTTTACAGGCGAACGCATGTCTGCTCCAAGCTGTGGTACCAAACAAGAAAGACGGGACTGTCGATAAGACCTCTGTTGCACAAATTGTTTTATTGGAATATTGCGAGGAGAAGGAACTTTACTTTTTTCCAGGACTCAGTTTAATGTCTTCAGATTTTTCTGTTTCTATGTTAGGGAACGTAGTATCTCAACCAACAGATTAAAGTTTCACTGCAGTTAACGCTTTGAACAAGTATTGTAGAAAAGTTGTTACTTGACATAGTGGAGTTTACTTTTATGGCGTCTTGTTTGAACAAAAATGTAGAGGAGGATGTATAAATATCATTCTGTTCCTGATAAAAAAATATTTATTGGTTAATTAATACATATATATGATATAGGAATATTTTACACACATCATCATTTTATAATAACACATTTTGTAGAAAAATATAGCGTGCTGCTCATATCTCAATATTAATGACAAGACAATATAATAAGTTAATTTTTGGAATTTGCTTACATTTGTTCCTAAAATATAAGAAGTTAAAAACAAATATACAAGACAAGTTTAAACATATCAAAATTATTTGTTTTGATAACAATTGTTATAAAAAAATAAATTTTGATATATTTATAAGATCTTTTCATTGTTCAATTCAAGGAGCCAAAACACAGCACTATTATACCAGTGTCTAAAAATTGCCCAAACAGTTTTAGCATGTGCAGGTCGTGGTAATATTTTGTTTTCATTCAAACATGCTCACCTGAAGTCACAGAATAAACCAACTGTATCCTTGTATTCCCATTAATAACATGCAAATACATATTTTGGTAAAAAAAATATAAAAATTCTTAGAATGCATCACATAAAATAAACTTAGGATAGAAATGAAAAGATTTAAATTACTGGAAATTTCATATTTCTCAGGTTTCAACCAATCTTAGGTGATAATTATAAATGCCTTTTCAATATGATTCAAAATCATGACTTGCATGACATTAATTTGTACAGTTGATCAAGTTTTTGTGTTGGAACATAAACTTAACCGATAGTTAATTAATTTGGCGGTGTCTTAGGATTAGATAAGAATCAATCTCCAATCCGCTATTGTGTGATGCATACTCACTTGATATTACTAATCAACATATTTTTATAGGTCATAAACAAAACGGATGTTACATGTAGGGCATAATCTGTTTACCCTTCTGAAGCACCTGAGATCAGCCCCCGGTTTTTGGTGGGGTTCGTGTTGCTTTAGTTTTCTATGTTGTGTTTTGTATACTGTTATTTGTCTTTTGATCGTTTTTCGGCTTTTTGCCGTGACATTGTTAGTTTATTTTCGACTTATTAGTTTAAATTACCCTTTTGGTATCTCTCACCTCTCTTTTACAATAAGGCATTTTTCTCTGACTATAGAGTGGCTGAAATTTACCTTATTTTAAATTTTATATTTAAATTGTCAACTTGATTAAATATAACTAGCAATCAGTTTAAATTTGTAATTTGATTTGTTTTGCATCATCAATTGTTGAGATTTGAACATCTGTGAACTACTGTTGCCTTAATTTATTGACGTATGAAAAATGTGGTGGCGATATTATTGTATTCTATGGTTTAGATTCCAATCAAAAAGTGGACACTTGAACGCGAACATAACTTTGGAGCAAATAAAAACACATGCTAAAACAAATCTTTTTTTCGATATTTGAAATTGAACTAAAAGTTTGATTGAATTTAATTGTCGACAGGCTTTGATGAAGAAAAATATGAAGTGATGGAGCAAATTGTCTTAGTTGATTAGTATAATTTCCTGTTATGCGTGAGCATATGAAAAAGTGATTGGCGATCATAAGTCTAATATCAAAAGGACTTTAACCGTTGAAGGGCACAGTAGATTATCAAATAGTAACATTGCCATCAACATGATCAAGTCTTCGTTATTGATAACTATAAATTGCAATTTATGGTTAAAAGGCGTTGAACATGTCTGGTCTTAAATTCAGTTTGATCCAAGATGAAAATATTTTTTAGAGAACATTTAGACTGGTTTCAGCTGTAAATATATTATTGTACTATAGCTCATGATTACGACAATGTTTGATATTAAACCAGCTGTATAAATAACAGGGCAGCTTCCTTTCCAGGTACATGGCGTTATGCCTTAAATGCAGGATTATCAAAATTTGCTGCTGAGGAATATATTTTGGTCTCGTTTGTCGCGGATGGCGAGACATAAATGTTGCTTTTTCCGGCGGCGTCAACAATTGTTAAGTTTTCTGCTTAAGTCAGTTTGATTGGAACGAATACACTCGTACCTTTGCCAACTCGTTAATTCTCAACCAACTCGTACTTTTACCAACTCCAGTACTCCTACCAACTCGTACTTTTACCAACTCGTACTTCAACCAACTTGTACCCATAGAGACTACTGGTGGTCGATCAATGATATTTTCTATAAAGTTGCATTACTATCAGTACATAACAGTTTGACGACTATTTAGAGGTCCTGTCCCCTAGGTAATGGTCCAGCGACTTTCAATTAAAAACCCAACTTTCAGTGTAACGTTTTCTGCTTAATGGTAATTTTGTATTTTATAATTGGTCTTGTCCGAGACATATATAGTATGCATGTCTCTGATATTAAATAACAGTTACTAAACTACTTTTCATGATTATTTCAAGACCAGTTCAGATAGTTTTTGGGACATTTCAAGCTTGACAAAGTACGTGTTATACTCCAATAAAGATACAATTTAAACTTGATAGGAACAACTTGTGATAGATCAATGATATTTTCTATAAAATTACATTATTATCAGTTTGACGACTATTTCGAGGCCCTTCCCTCTAGGTCATGGTCCAGTGGCTTTGAATTAATTAGCAATATTCAATGAGTTTTCTGCTTAAAAAAGTTTGATAGGAACTACTTGTTAAAAGATCAATGATATTTTCTGTAAAGTTGCATAAGTATCGGTATACATATCAGTTTGATGAGTATTTGGAGGCCCTGCCCCGTAGGTCATTGTCCGACAGGCGACACATAACTCTGTGCCAACAGTTTATCAAATACAAGTAAAAATGTTACATCTCAATGAAGGAAATGTTACATTGACACTATATCCAAAATTTTATCGTGACAAGTCAATCAGGGGAAATGGCGTCATACATTACCATTAATCCTTTTGTGTGTTCGTAATTGCATAATTATGGTAAACTTTAAGGATACGACAGACAATAAGAATGTATAATAATAAATAATGATGTGATGATTGCATGATAGAATGTGACGGATAAACATTTTCCAGTTCATGACTTCAATATGAAACCGATGACCATGCCGTTTTGGCTTACTGCTTGGCATATGCAACTTTTTTTTTATAGTCAATTTCAAACACTTCTATGCTACCTAATTTGATTGCATGGTTGTCATCTCGCACCATTTCGAGTCGAAGATCTCTCTCTAATGAGAGTGCTTCCGTGGATTAAATGAAATAGAACAAAATGTTGACAGCTTACTGTATTGGCATTATTTTCTGTTGTCATCGTACAGCACGCATATGCGCAGATCGCAAATACACAAAAGAACAATTTCTTACAAACAATGACCTGGACTATCACCAACTGGTGATAATAATTACTGTATCGTGTGGTGAAGTCTATGTTAACGTTTACCTGGACACAGCATTTCTCTGTTCACATTGATACACAGATAACATCATCCAAATGAAAGATCCTAAAATTATATGCAGTTTAATGTTCCTTTATATGGAGACATTTAAAAACATTGCCAAAGTTTAAGTTAAGAAAATTTATGAACTCATGCTTTCAAAACTTAGGTCAGAATCCATGCAGCATAATAAATGTTAAATCATGACATATATGTCGCAATAATATATGCGTCGATAAAAGCTTATTTTTGCAATATCTCTTGATACCTTTAAATATCACAAAAAATCATTATTTGTGTAGTTGAAAGACCATAAAATTTATAATTTAACATATATCAATCTATAATATTAGTATATTTATGTAATATTTCATTTTATTGGTTGAATAAAGTCCTTAAACTCTATTTCTTTGATATCTTTGACATGGCATAGATATTGTATATGAAGAAAGTAATATGTTATATGATATTGGAGTGAAATATCCCGGGCAATTCTGCAGTTTGATTGGTTACCTCAACATGAGGAAAACAAAGATAAGAATGGTAATTTGAGCGTTCAAATCAGGATACTCCAGTATAATGTGATTGTTATTCGGGCATCACAGGGAATATGGGTTCATATTCCCTGTCATTGCCCTATATATATCCTCTTCGCCTGGTGACTCAGGAGATATAAACATGATAAAACACTGACAGGAAGTATGAGACCATGTTTAGTTCCTCTGCAGAAGGGTATTGACCTGGCATATGACAACTAGATTTGAATTCATCTGGACTATATTTTCCTTAGAATGCAGATTGAAAGTGTTCTTTTGGATGGTTGCTTGGTCTATTGGATGAGAGAGTAGTACTCCATCACTTCGTAGTGGTCCCACTCTGTTGCTATCAATATTCATATGTTTTATATATGTCCAGAGGCGTTCCATATAACTGTGGTGAAGGGTTTCCACTTTAGGTATTATAATATTTCTGTGTATTCCAATATGCACGATGGAGGTCATTTTGTACCATTTGCTTGATTTCTTTGAATTTAGATGTAATTTAAGGATCCGCTGACCTTTTCTTTTTTGTATATTAATCTGTAACGGCTGCGTATTATTTAACATACATTTAGCGTGAGACACGGGAGGCTATCCCTCTGTTATATTATTTAATTAGGAATATGAATTGTTACACTCTGGTTAAGTTTGATGAACTTTCGTATTCAGTTTAATGTTTTTATCTTTTCATGAGTTTCAATTATTTCCTGTTTGGTGGTTTCCCTGTTTGCTTTCCTATACAAGAGGAATATCCGGGTTTTTTGTTTCCTCGATAAAGGCTTTGTTGTCTACTTCGCTGAAGACGATGCCGTGGCTATAAGCACCAAACCTCCTTGCATGATTACAGTAACTTTTGTAGATGATATAATTTGGTGGAAAAATCTGGTTATCTTTAACAGAGAAATCTATACATGTTTCTGTTACCAGGACAAAATCGGGTTAAGGACTTTCAGCTAATCCTTGTTTTGATTTGATAGACTGAAGATTTACGGTAAGCATCTTGATAGGTACACTATTTGAATTTTTATCCTGGTCATGGATGTGTGCAAAGGTTCGATACAGTCAGATGGAAGTTGCTTATGAAGTTGTGTATCAGACATAATACTGAATGAATTCTTCCATTAAGAGCACATTTCCATCTTTTTAGCACGATTTAATTTGGAAGAAGATTATTATATTACATAAAATTATTTGTATTTGGAGTAATACTATGGCTGTTTGCCGGATACATGTATTTTATCTTCAATTCCTGTACAAAAACGTTAGCTTTTGCCTTAAACTACAATATTTTATGTTATAAATGTTGCATCAGTGTTTTTATTCGTTTTGATATTTTCTTTCATATATTATTGTTCATGACAACTTGATATTCCATATTAGCGAAGTTGATGTATTGGACTTCAGCGAACTAGATTGAAAATAAGATCCGTGTCAAATGCAAATTAGTATAGCATATGCTGTTATTGTGTGCAGATCTAGAACACACATCTTCAAGGATACGTGAATTAACATTAAGTCTAGAATATCGTTTATTTAGAAATAATATAAAAACTTGCGTATCTAATAACATAAACGCACCAATTTTACTGCATCGAATTTACGTTTTAACAAATAATATTTCTTTAGCGATGCTACAGCCAAATATATTTGACAATAAAAAAAAACCGAACTAATCGTTGAAGAGTCGATGAAACCAAAAAGGATTGAAAGTGTATCCTAATTTATACAAGGAATCTGCGCTATGCACGAGGGAAATATATACTATAAATTAGAATAATATTACAACAAATTTGTATTTGATTGTAATGATGACTTTCCATTGACAAATGATCAACAATTGGTTGCGCAAACTTGTAGATAACAGTGCAGGTACTTTTTCTAGTACAATTGTAATGACAACCATTTTGTAGCCGTTTCAGGTATTTTTGTAACCAGTGACGGAAAAATTCCAGATAGATGTGCTTTTTTCAGCACTAGTTCGTTTATCAATGTCTTTGGATACGTACATATACTTAGGACAAGGACTAATAATAAAATGGGAAAGGTAATGTTTAAAGTCAACGAAAAAGTATAAATACATATCACCGAGTTAAGCTTTGTCTCTAAACTTCATCTTTCAGGTTGGCATGGATTTACCAGACATTAAACACATTTCTTGCATTTTTTTACACACGGTAACTTGCTCAAACATAGCTTTAATACTTATAAAAAAATGATGTGAAAAAAACGGGAATTTCTTTATTTTTTCTTTATTGTGTTCCCTTGCCACAGTTTTAATCTTTATAACCGATATTTTCCTATGTCTATATTGAGATAAACACCAAGTTTGCCTCCCGTACACCATGGAATTAACTATTTCAAGACAAACAAATAATTGTGAGTAAATTTCAATAATCTCCAATTAAGTCAATACCAGTGCTGGTATAGATTTTCTCCCCAAGGGTGTCACCAGCCAAGTACTCTGTACTTCTGTGTTGACATGAATTATCATTGATATGATCATAATTATAAATTAACTTTAACCAAACCTGTGAATTTTGCAACATATTAAGGATTCGCTACCCAGGAAAAGATTAGCTTAGCTGTATTCGGCAAAACCTTTTGGAATTTTGGGTCTTCAATGCTCTTAAACTACGTACTTTATTCGGCCTGTTTACATTTTTTATTCGAGCGTCACTGATGAGTCTTTTGTAGCCTTAACGCGTGTCTGGCGTACAATAGTGTAAGCCTGGTATATATGGCAATTTTATTTATAACCCCCAGGGTTTCATCAGCCTAGTAATCAGCACTTTTGTGTTGACATGAATTATCATTGATATGGTCATAATTATATTATTATCCATGTTTACTGTTTACAAACCTTTGAAATTTTCGAATTACTAAAGATTTTCTACCCCATAAAAAGATTATCTCAGTTGTATTTCGGAATTTTGGTCTTCAGTGCTCTTCAACTTCGTACTTTATTTGGCCTTTTTAAATTTTTTGGATTCGACCGTCACCAATGAGTCTTTTGTAGATGAAACAAAATTTTTGGCGAACAAAATTTTAAGCCTGGTATTTATGATGGGGTATTAAGAACAGTATGTGAGGTGGTCGAAATGTTTGTAAGCTACAATTTCATCAGATAACAGTAAAATAACCACAAATCAAGTAAATTCCACCCAATTACGGAATTACAAAATTGTTTATAGCAATGTATTGACTGAAATAAAACAACAATAGTTGAAAAGGCTACATTCTGTAAACTAGTATCTGTAAGAATTATTTTGTTATATATCAATGATGTTATTTATAACTTTTCACTGTATTGGGCAGAATAAAGGTAAACAATATATGATACACTAAAAAATGTTCTCTACACTATACACATATATGTCTTCATTGACAAAATTGATAATTTAACATTCCTATACATATATATGATCATACATATATATATATAAAGTGCCTAGAAGATCAACCTAACACTGTTAGAGTAGATCTGATTCTTTACCCTTACCGAAAAATAAGCTCTGCGGCAAACATTGCCGCAAGCTTGCAGCAAACATTTGCTGCAAACTTGCCGTAACCATTTTACCATGCAAATGAAGGTTGCGGCAAGCTTGCTGCAAACATAATTATGCAAATTAGATTTGCCGCAAGCTTGCGGCAATTGTTTGCTGCAAGCTTGCGGCAATCGTTTGCTGCAAACTTGCGGCAAACTTGCAGGAACTACACATTATACCAATGTCATGTGTGTAGACATATTCAATTTATCTCATTCAAATTACACAGCAACATTTTTAAAAAATCAATTCATGCCTGTATACAAACAGTCATTGAAAGAGTTCTTGCAAACTTACGAGATTTAAGGAAATACATACATGCATTTGAGTTTTGAAAAAGGGGGCAGGGGTCATTCTCAAATGACATCATATACCTGTATTAAGAAATGAAAAAGGATAAATCTCAAATGTGTATTGAGTATAAAGCTAGGTAACAATTGCATAACAGAATTGAACTTAGTTTTAATAAACATGGTACAGTACATGTACATCAGTTACAAAATTCAAACGTATAATAGCTAAAGGTTTTCATTACACACATACATGTATATATAGTTGCTTACTTTATTATGTATGATGATAACATTAATTATTTTATTAAAACATGCAGTTCTATGAATTATTTGTACTTACAAAATTACATACTGAATATCCTTATCTATTGAACCAAAATGCCTCCTTGATCTCTTATTTGTGAAATGCATTTTCAAAACACAACCAACATGACCTAGCCACAATTTCAAATTGATAACTTCCAGGAAGTGCCAACTAGGCATGCCCAGTCAATATTGTGTAATTCTTGCAATGTTCTGGCAAACATATAGAATGGTCAAAGTTTTCTGCAATCTTGCGGCAAACATATAGAATGGTCAAAGTTTTCTGCAATCTTGCGGCAAACATTCTTTATAATTTTAAACTTTCTGGCAATCTAACGGCAAACATTGATGTTTCTGCAAACTTGCCGCAAGCTTGCAGCAAAAAGCTGCAATGTTTGCCGGAAGTTTGCAGCTAGCGGCAAACATCTGCAAACACTATTTTCTGTGTTCCTGCAAACTTTTTGTTTGCCGCAAGCTTGCAGCAAGTCTGCTGCAAGTTTGCGGCAAACAATTCAGTTCCATAAGGGTACTTCCTCCCCGACCAGGGCTGGAACCTGTACTTTTCACTTCATACTTCTACGACAACACCGCCTAGCATTGCGCAGACACCTTATCCCCTCCTCTAACTATAGCTGATAAAAATCAGCTTTCGTTTCGGGAGGTGTTACCTTCTCGTAGGAATTAAACAAGTACGTCCAAACGCAATACACAAAGTATTTTTAAGTGTACAGAATTGATCATCTGCTAATCTCTTCAGTATAATTACAGGATGCTATTCTATTTTTAGAAGCATACAATCAATGTAAATTTATATGTATATATGTCTTCTTATGTGTAGTGACAACTGTTAGTTACACCTTGTCCATCGGAATTCTTATGATTTAGAAATACCAGGCGATAGAATATTTATAAAGTGCCTAGAAAATCAACCTAACAATGTTAGTGTAGATCTGTAGTATATATAAATATATATATAGTATATAAAAAAGTCTAAATTGAAAACAAAGTTCAAACCTATGATTGCGTTGGATAAAAACCGCAATTTGTATACGTGTGCATGCAAAACAAATTTCTTGGTAGAGGGGCCAAACACAGCACAAACAACATTTTCCAAAAGACCAAAAAAGTGAAAAAGTATATTTTAACAAACACATTTGACTAGCAGGTCGAACAACGGATGTTCTTAAACCCTGCTGACTGCCATGGCGATTGCCAAATAAACTGATCACCAGATGTAACACAATGGATCTTAATTATTATTTTAATACCAAACAGAAAACAATAAACTTGCGGAAAAGATGGTATACCGCAAACATGAGGTGCAAAAATTTGTACACCATATCCGGATTTCGACAACTATAATGTCTCTTCAGTGATGTTAGGAATCGAAACGGTATTTGAAAGGCCATATAATTTACCTCAATTTAAGATAGACTTTTGAATTTTGAAGAGTCGAAATAGGATGAACGGATCATATAAACCCGAAGGCAAATATAATACAAGCCCAAACGAAAATATATAAACAAGTCTAAATTGAAAACAACGTTCAAACCTATGATTGCGTTGGATAAAAACCGCAATTTTTATACGTGTGCATGCAAAACATTTTTTTTTTTTTGGTAGAGGGGTCTTAATACAGCACTAACAACATTTTCCAAAAGATGAAAAAAGTGAAAAAGTATATTTTAACAAAACGCATTTGACTAGCAAGTCGAACAACGGATGATCTTACGTCTAAACAAGTTACAACTCTATCAATTCCATCTTCATGCCTAATATATCATGTACTGTGTTACAACTCTATATTCTACTGACGAGGAAAGGTAACATTAGGCCACCGAAAGCTGAATGTTTAGTTCAGTCTAGGTGGCCGAGTGGTCTATTATATATATATATACATAATTACTTAAAATATCAGCACAACAATGTTAAATCTGCAAATTTGCTTCCGCAATTTTTTCGCCGGGATTCAAACTCATGCTATTGGGATATCGTGACAACACCGCCTACATTGTGTCCAGCGCTCTAGACCACTAGGCCACCTAGACTGAACTAAAAATTCAGCTTTCGGTGGCCTAATGTTACCTTTCCTCGTCAGTAGAATCAAGAGAATTACACATTCATTCGGTTGATGTAACACAAATATTAGGATATAAAAAGAATTAATTTTGAACCAACAATCATGGTTAATTAAGCAAGATCAAAATGTATTAACAACAATACCGAATTTCAAATTTCAATTAAAAAGTTCATATATTTAACCTTACACAAGCAAACGAATTGAAAACATGTGTCATATTTCGACTTCCTGAACAAGTACAGGTACAGCTTGGTACAGGTATTTTCCAAACAAACATACACATTAATCTGACAAAGACATGCCAACAAACAATTTTTTGTAGTTGATAATACAAACAGTATAGTAAAACATTATGACTTTCCCGATAAATTACAAATTAGAAAAAAAAAATGTTTTTGCTCTTTTCATGGTCTATTGATTTTTAAATTTGCTTAATTCACATGTTTTAGTTTGCGGTTAGGTCAATTACTGTAATGTAATATCAATTATGCTGAGGAATTAAGACATAACAGTATTATGGATTTTTATTTTTTCACTTACATTTCTATTGTACTATTGAAATACGTCACACGAGATATATATCTCGGTATCAAACGTTTATTATGTCAAACTTACTGTTTTTATGTCTTTTACATAATTTGTATATGCTGCTTCAAACACCCACGTGTTATAAATGCAACACTGTGGTATACAGCCATAAACAATGTTCTACAAATAAGATGCATAATGTGTCTATAGGACAAATGTGTACACACATGCTTTACTATACTATTTACATTTTCAGTCTACAGTGTGTATGCGCATTTGATAGGTGTTTCTGGAGTACATATACACTATATTCGCTGTTCTGTTGTAATAATGTAATGGTTTATACTTTATATGTAAGTGTTCAAATTGAAAGATAACGTTTGTTTTTCTTCATGTGAGGACACACTTGTTATTGTGTCTTATGTAGCCGTAAGACATCATTATTTATTATACTTCATGTCAAAATGCCAGATTTTTATTGGTTAATACGAGGGAGACAATTTTCTCTACCCTATGGCAAAATACTCTATTACCCTTCACCGAGACGCTTGCTCAAATGTGCGCTTTAATAAATACGAATGATTGTTATGTACAAGACGACATAGTCTTCGCCTTAGTTGACAATGTTTTCCCGGGGTAACAATCTTCTATCACTCTCTCAGTTATGTGTTATTTATATAATGTTTCAAATATCGTCCACGTGGATTTCCTAACCATTTAATTTGAGTGAATATGAAAATGGTTTTCAAGGGGAAATGATAGATTATACTGTTTCTGGTGAAATCAATACATTTATAAAAGATGAAATACTGCAATACATAACACAGAAAGGAGGTCCAAAGAGACATGAAACCTTTTAAAACAAAGCTAGGATAGAACGCACGTGCTCGCCTCTGAAGGGTCAGAAAAGTGCTGCAAACACGAAATTTATATATTTTATTTTCATTTACAAGCACTGGCTCAAATACATTGTTGGTTGATTGTTAGTATCTAGGGATATTTACAACTCAGTTCAGTTCCGTTGAGAAATTAAGAAACAATTTAAAAACATAGGTTCCAACTCCTTCAGGCAAAGTTGACCTAGTTGAAATAATTGTTTAGGCTTTAATAGCCGTATAGTTTCTCACCACTTTACATCCCTGATTTTCAGATATTTGAGTTTGGGCATTCCCGAAAAAGGGAAATATTTCAAAAAAAAGATCTTCAGACGCAAGAAATATATAAAGGATTATTTCCATTTATTGTTGAAAACTTTATGTAGACATCTGGATGATTTTAAATTATTTCGGGCTGTTGTTGAATAGTCGTGTAGCCAACATCAGCTTTTGTTCATTACATTTGTTGATTTCTTATTAAGAAGAATCAATATCTTTTCCTGACATTCTCACTACCTTAAAGTGTTAAGCTTATTGATTCTCTTCAATTATCATATTTATTTGTTAATAAATTTTATAGTTATTAATATTTGTATAATAGTAAGAAATCATAATTTGCTACGTTGTGGACCCTCTTTGTACCTAACGTTGTATTCACAACTAGGAAATCGAAAGTAAACTGTTCTAGATAAATTTAATTGTAATGCAGGAACATGAGGAAGTTAATCCTGGATGAAACCAGTTTACGTTGAATAAAGGTCAGTAACTTATAAGTAGGTTACTATTGTTTTAAAGATGTTTAGTTAAAAATACAACATTTTGTGTTGTATTTTTAACTAAACATCTTTAAAAAAATAGTAACCTACTTATAAGACTCATTTTACTGAGAACCTGTTCAAGTTTAATTCAAGGAAAACACTGGGGCCATAACAACAACATAGCGGGATCATATCTTTTCCAGGAAAATAATCAAGGACTTTAATTTATTTCTTCTGAAAGGTTAGTAAAATAAAACACATTATCACGTAGGCAAAGCGTCTGAACAGCCACTTCAGGTAAGAATTTAAATCTTCTAAAGCCGAATACTATTACTACTAGATACGCTGAAGTAACAATGCTTCAACCTTTATCTACCTATGGTTAGGATTTCAGTAAACTCTACACCGTATTGAAAAGTTTTTGCTGTTCTCCGAACTATCGATAGCATTTTGTCAATTTTATCGACAAATATCAATTATGGAGATGACAGTTTCATGATCTTTGCCTGAAAAAAGGCCGACTCCTGATATGCATATATCCCTTTTCCTCGTGAATTCAGAGTAGAGGCTTGCGACTGACAATTTATGTATGCGACGTTAGCGGCCGGTTCGTTATTCGTTATTCGAGTTTCAATATCCAACGGGCGCCAACAACCGATTCGATATTTAAAGAAGAATTTGTGGATTCCGAAATATTTTGCCTTCAAAAAGTACGAAGAGCTCAAAGTGCCAGTTCAAAATCAAAATCTGTCGCAAAAGAGAACTAGGCGCCGCTGAAATGACAGTGAGACTTTCCTGATCAATGTCTATATATTTAGATTACAGTTAGGGTAGTCAACGATATCAATACTATCAAAGTAATATAATTGAACAATTTTACTATCGACATGTACAGGAGATTTAAAGAGTTATCTTATTTTAAAAAAATCAACGAAAATCGACAGGCCAAATGCGTTAAATAGACCTTCCTGATCTTATGACCGACATGAAATTTTGCACATTACAAAATATGTACGTATTTAAGATAATATATTTCTTGATAATACTTCAGATATGATCTGCATCTATACCTAGTCTAAGGGATAGTAAAAGTTCATTCACATTGAAACACTAAGGTGGTCACAGGGTCAAGTAAGCCGTCTCCAGTAGTCTTTTGCTGTATATTTTGAATATCAAACTGGCTTTTTGAGCCCTCTCCCCCCTCGTAAATATCGAAGTCAAGAAAATTTACCAAATCCATATTGATATCATTTGTATTTATATGTTAGCTTACTATATGCATAATATTAAGAGGATTGAAATATAATGAAGGTCTATCCAACGGCTTGGGACATTTTACCTGTACATTTTTTATATCAAGTCAATTGAAATTATCTCTTTTTGGCTTTCCATAGTTATTTTCATCGTTACTAGAGTAAAATTAAAAATGGAAATGGGGAATGTGTCAAAGAGACAACAACCCAACCCTAGAGCAGACAACAGCCGAAGGCCACCAATGGGTCTTCAATGCAACGAGAAACTCCCGCACCCTGAGGCGTCCTTTAGCTGGCCCCTAAACAAAAATGTATACTAGTTCAGTGATAATGGACGTCACAGTGTCCATTTGTTTTTAAAATTGTTATAATTATCTATATATCATAAAGAGATAATTTGCTTTACGTAAGGGTTTATATTTGTACAACGATAATCCATGATGACGTGCAGGGGTCACAAAACGATTTCCTACATGTCGTTTTACATCCAACATTTATGTATTCATTTTTTATTGTTTCTGTTATGGTTTCGGTTGGATAATGTGTTATGTCTTATCGTTTGTAGTCCAAATAATTATAAAATAGCCTTTCAGTACCATCATTGTCATGAAAATTGTTAAGTCTGGTATTGTGAAAATAATTGTATAAAGCTCGAGATTGCATGTTCGTTACGTAAGTGCGTCAGCGTATGTGATGTCCTGTGGTGTCTGTCGTTGATGGAAGATGTTCGTTGTTGTTCTGCGGTTTGCATGTTGTGTCGAATATTATTTTATTTGTTTGTGCGTTTCTCTGTGATGAGTGTTCTTGCGTATGTTTGTGCTGTATTTCTGTCACGTAGTGTTGTCATTTTAGCGATATTTGTTAACATTGTCATATAAGCGGGAGGTTTGGCTAGCCATAAAACCAGTTTCAATCCACCATTTTTTCTTAAAATGTCATGTACCAAGTCAGGAATATGGCAGGTTTTATCAAATAGTTCGTTTCAATGTATGTTGGCTTTTGTTTTGTTGCATTTCAGTGTTCCTGTTGTTCCTTTGTTTTCCTCTTATAGTTGATGTGTTTCCCTCGGTTTTAGGATTCGTTTTCTCTCAATCGATTGATGACTTTTAAACAACGGTATACTACTGTTGCCTTTATTTATTCCTTTAAACTTAGAACATCAATTCTACATAATCTAATATTCTATCAAATAGAGCTCGTTTACAAATAAGAAAATGTGGTATGATTTCGAATGAGACAACTGTACACCAGAGACCAAATGACATGGAAGTTGAAAACATATAGGTCATCGCACATGATAAATAATCTCTTGAATTTCGAGCACCAGAAGATATGAATATAGTATTCTATACAATATATTAGCAAACAATATTGACATAATATTGTAAAATGGTTTGTAAACGAAATGTGAACTGATCAGAGCACAAAATTGATTAAAAGAAAATATCAGAAGATCAATTGTTTTTGTTTGTTATGTGTGTAGTGTAAATACAGCACAAAATAAAATAGGTTTACCAGCAAAAGAGAGGCGAAATACCAAATGGACATTCAAATTCATAAATCGAAAATGATTTGAAAACTTCATGCCAAAAAAAGAAAAAGAAAAAAAAACAAACATTAGTATACAAAACACAACATAGAAAAACTAAAGACTGAGCAACACGAACTCCACTCGAAACCGAGGTTGATTTCAGGTGCTTCGGAAGGGTAAGCAGATTCTGCTCCACATGTGACACCCGTCGTGTTGCTCATGTAAGTACAAACCCGGTGATAAGGCTTATTCAGTAGGTCACATTCAGGGCGGGATAGTGGTTACGACGATTCTGTTGTGTCGTAGTTCTCCTCTTATATTTGATGTGTTTTCCTCAGTTTTAGTTTGTAACCCTGATTTGTTTTTTTCTCAATCGATTTATGAATTTCGAACAGCGGTATACTACTGTTGCCTTTATTTAAAGGGTTACTCCTTACAAAAATAGTTCCAAACAAATGTTTAAGAAAAGCCTATCAAATCTTCCATTCGTTTGATGTGTTTGAGCTTTTTATAAGGAACTTTCCGTTTTGAATTTATCTAGGAGTTCGGGATTTTTGTTATTTTTTAAACACATTGACGTATCTCTTTCGTGCTTTGTCCTTTCTCGGTTTCGGATTAAATGAACATGGTAAGAATATTTATTCTTGCGTTAGAAAAAAATGTTTATCTAGTTGGCTACACATGCACCGACAAACATTTACGACTATTAAGTGGCATACCAGAAGCAAGATTTCTGGCATTATGCAGAAGAGACTGCAGGTTTGATAAATCAGGTAGGTTTCCTAAATCACGTTTTGAACTGGAAATTTCATTTTATGTTCAAAGAAAAGTTATTGGCTGAAATATGAAATATAAGTGATGAATGAGTTATCATTCTCCTGGTTTGACCGTATTTGGCTGTTCCTCTTTTTTGTGATTCTAAACGTAGGCAGTCTAGAAAACACTGCACAAACATTTCAGATCGAGCAACATATAAGACTATTTACTTTTTGGGGTTGAAGGTTATTTGACATCAGTTCGACACATTTATGATATTGTGTACTTAGATGAATTTTGCTATTGATGTCGATATTACATTTGTTCGGTACACATATCAAACTTAACAAATTACCGCACACGATGCGCCAATAGTTCTTCTTCAGTGATGCTTGAGTCCAAAAGTTTTGAAAATCAAAACCTTAAACCAACTTTGAAAAGCTGATATATCAGAAAAGGACTAAACGTATAGCTAAAACGGGAAAAGAAATGAGAGAGTTACATTCACTGAATTTATGTATCACAATAAGCTCGTGTATAGTTGTAACATTTTGCATTGGTGTTATCTTTGAAAGTACACATTTTTTTCAGTTATATATCTATATTTCCGATATTCAGGTTGTTCGAAAACGAACTTTGAAGAGAAGTTTTATTGCTTATCGGTTTACAACATATATGATATTATATGTTTGTTTTCATAAATCACAATCTTAACATATTTTCAACCCTTTTCAACATTTTCAACATTTCTGCATATTATTTTAAAAAGAAATATTCTAGGCTAGAGGTAACCAAAACAACAAAATTTATCAGCAATTCAAGATCTAGGAAATATCCATTTGACTAAAACCATTAATTGAATGGTTCGTGTCCTTGTAGAAGTTATTGCACTTGAATGATAATTTAATGTAAATTATCCCTTTTTCATACTGGTATATTGAAAACTATTCTCAATATTTTAAAGACACTGTACATTAAAACATAGATACGCAGGGCATGGTATAAACAAATAAATCGCATGCAAAAAAATATCTTTAGACTTTTGTGAGGAATTATTGCTATGTAACTACTTTCATTTTTGTTTCAAAGATATTCACCTCTGATAATATTGCACAAATTGATTTAAACTTTATTTGTTATGTATAGTCAGGGGCGAAAGTTAAAACAATTACTTTTAAAAATAAATGTAATCGTTATTTATATTTACACATTCATATGTGACATTGTGAGACAATATCAGAGCTAACAAAGGCTGTTTAACCTTTGAAGGAATATTACTATAAAAATAAATGAATTGTATAACTTAATATACAGTACGGTATATGACCATTAATAAAGGCTGACGGCGACCTTCTATTGTTAACATCAATTTCCTTTAATCTGGTTGATAGATGTCTCATTTGTACATGTAGTATTCATATGTTCACAAATATGTTCTATAAAATAACAATAAGGAGATAAAAGACCAGTATTATTACTTCAATTGCAACTCCATTATCTCAAGATTGAGATAATATGTTGGTTTGATTGTTAACATTTTCATCCACAATTATGAACAATTTCAAGTTGGTCAGTTATTCATGGAAAAGAGGTTTTCTATTGTGTTTTTAGCATCACATCAGAAAATTATAAGTATCAACTGTCATTAGGAATGTAAGGGTGACTGGCATTAAATTGGGGTCATTCATAAGTCCCAGATTTTTAAACTTGTGTATTGATACTTTTTATTTTTCTTGAGGGAATGATATATATGTTGTTACACTTATCCTGTTGTCTTTTAATTGTTTTTCCACAGTATAACATCTTCAACAGGATGGAACAGAAACACAGAAATGTTCTTCAGACTAATTTTGCCTACCTTATAAAAAATCTCCATAATGTGGAAGCAATATGTGATGAATTGCTTACACATGATATACTTACACCAGGGATGAATGATTCACTAAAGGTTTGTCAGAGAGAAAATACACAGCACATTAATACTATTTAGATAACTTAGATGTCGGAGATGAGGAATGATGGTTAAATAACCTGAAATAAATAATATCAAAATGATCTAATAATTCAGTAAATTTGTTTATATATAGGTACATGGACAGAAAGTCGGAGGACAAAATTGATAGGACAAATATTAGTGGAATTTGAGTTAAAAATGTCTTGACATAATTTCTATTTAAAAGAAAAAATCATACAAATGACTTTAGGAAGCCAGTCGATGAAAACACTTTTTTGACATATTGTTTTTCTGAATATTATTTGAACAATAGTATGATAAATCCTGTTTACAATGTTGTTTGTGTTATGAACGTTAAGGAAGAAAATATCAAAAAATTATCATTCAATGCTTTTTAAGGAGTATGTATATTTATTTATAAACTGAATTAAGACGTTTTGTCCAGTGACTTTCTGTCTTATATTAGATATATATATACAAAAAAAAGTTTCTTCTCAAGCGGTGTACAGAAAATTAAATACACAAAAAGAGTTTTAAAAGCAGCATTGTCTAGCGCTTTCATTCATCTTGGGACTTTTCAAGACTATGAACGTCGTTATAAAACTGCTTTTAAAACTCTTTTTGTGTATTTAATTTTTAATATATATATATATATATATATATATATATATATATATATATATATATATACATATATATACTTATATATATGGGCATTGACTTTGTCATTATATCTTGAATTTAGGTACATTTGTATATATCCCACTACAAACATTTCGTAAATAACTGAAACTGAAGCTAATGTTTTGTCATATAAAAAAAACCAAATCCATGAGCGGATGCAGTTTGTGAACCTATATCAAAGAGATGTGCGAACACGTTTCTGTTTACTTCCGAGCCTTTTGACTGCACTTACCACTTTTAGTTAGACTGAAGAGCATTACGAGCTATTCTAAACAGCTAGCATTTATCTTTGTCTACAGCTATAATCCTTACCCGTTAATCCGACGGATGTCACATGTGGAACAGCCTCTGCTTACCTGGATCACCTAAGATTTCCCCAATGTTTTTTTTTGTGGGGTTCGTGTTGCTCAGTCGATAGTGTTTGCCATGTATTGTCATTTGTTTTCGACTCATGAGTTTGAATATACCTTTTATATCTCCCGCCTCTTTTGAATGAAAACACTCAAATTTATAGTTGAAAAGGAATGAAATTAAAATTGTAAAGTGACATGTTTATGGGAGGCAGATTATTGTCATAGAAATATACGACTACGTTTACCTAATCTTGACGGAGGCATGAGGTGCACCATGATCCCCCTCTATTATAAACACCATATATAGCCATTAAATAAATGTTAAAATATTGTATAGCTAGTTTGAAAGTTATCAGATTTGAAATGTGAATCAAACAATGTTATGTCAGTCTGAACAAATCAGGAAGGAAACAAAACAAGTGGAGGAAGATGAGTTAAATTGATTACATATAAATAAGAAGATTTATAAAAATTTAATAATTATAGGTCAAAGTACGGACTTTATTGCGGAGCCTTGGCTCACACCGAACAGCAAGCTATAAAGGGCCCCAAACTGACTAGTGCAAAACAATTCAAACAGAAAAACCATGGGTCTAATCTATATAAAAACGAGAAACGAGAAACACTTATGAACCACACCAACAAACGACAACCACTGAACAACAGGCTCCGGACTTAGGACAGTTGCATAAAAATGCAGTAGGTTTAAACGTTTTAACAGGCGCCAACCTTCATCCTAACCTACATGCCTTGAAATTTGGTTCATTTGGAAAACATGCAGCAGAAATTGAAAGAGTTAAAGTTTAGATTGTATAGATTTTTCTTGCATTTTGAACCCTCTCTATAAGGTATATTCTTTCTTCGAATATGATTGCAAAATTTGCATTTTGTATACGCACTTTCTACGTATCCCAATATAGCAGTATATTCTAAATTCATTATTATTCAAGTAAAAACAGTATATAATTGTAACATATAAAGAATGCACCAGTATGTTTGCAACTGCAAGAGTAACTATCTAGCAATAAAGATGCCATAAGCAAGAATTTCACCCATGATGTATATTTTTAAATGTTACATTACAGCATAAAAAGCCGAAGCCTGTTGGACAGACCAGGGAACTTTTATCTATCTTACCAAGGAGAGGAATGAAAGCTTATGAAAGTTTTATTAAAGCGCTCTGTGAAACAGGGAATAGTGAAGTTGCTGATTACTTGATAGAGAAGGATGGCTCTAAAAGAAATGAAGTTAATTCAGAAAATTCAAGAAAACCAGATACTTCCTTGTCAAAGCCTGAAGATGGCAACGGTGATATACAAGAGACAAAACAACAAAACTCCGAAAATCCAGAGAAAACAAACAAATCAGAATCACCAAATATACAAGGTATGACAAATATGAGATGGAGAAGAAATGGAGAAAACACCTGCATTTATTTTTTCAGCATAATATTGATTTAAAAATTGTTAACTGGACCTCCATATTAGCTTTAACATGGGATGTCAAACTTGGTATGTTGCTTTGAAAGTATCATATCTTTTTGCATAACTCTTGAGTAAGGAATATTAATATTTTGATGAATAAGATCTGAATAAAATTATTATCCTTTTCTTGAAATACACCAGAATCATGTCTCGACTTAAAAAAAGATCATAGAATCTGTGGTTTTGTCTTTGGAGAAATAAATAAAAATATAAATATAAAAATACTAATTTGTACTTTAAATTGTAAAAATATCAGGAAACAAGCATCAATTCCTCCTTTTATTAATCTTCAAAGCTAATGATTCAAATAATTTAAACTTCATGTCATCATAATCAATATGATCGTACCAATATTTGATATTCATACAGTCATTAACTAAAAAGTGAAATACTAATAATAAAAATACCGAACTCCAAGGAAAATTCAAAACGGAAAGTCCCTTATTAAACGGCTTAATTTAATTAAGTGTTGTCTCGATCATTATCGTTCAGTGTGTAAGATAAAGGCAACAGTAGTATACCGCTGTTCAATAGTCAAAAATCGATTAAGAGAAAAAAATCCGGGTCACAAGCTCAAACACATCAAACGAATGGAAAACAACTGTCATATAAATAAGTCATATAAAATTATGATAATAATTTGTATGCTAATACTGCATCTCTAAATAAAGGCAACAGTAGTATACCGCTGTTCAATAGTCATAAATCGTTTAAGCGAAAACAAATCCGGGTCAAATCCAAGAGAAAAACAACGGAACAACAGAAACACTGAACTGCAACAAAAACAAACGCCAACATATATAGAAACGGACTATATGATAAGACCTGCCAAATTCCTGACATGGTACATGACATGTTAAGAAAAAATGGTGAGTTGATCATGGTTTTATGGATAGTCAAACATCCAACTTATATGGCAATGTTAAAAATACCGCGAAAATGACAATATTACGTGACTATAGGAATACAGTATAAATAAACTCAAGAACACTCAGGACAGAGAAACACATAAACGAATAATATAATAGTACATTACAACATGTAAACCACAGAATAACAACGGACACCTCCCATGAATCCACGACAGCACACAGGACACCACAAACTAATTATAACCTATAGGTCACACGATTGTATGAACGCCACAAAAAGTGACGTTTTTTTTGTGACGTTTATATCATCACAGGTACATTTCTAAAAACAGAATAGATTTGTTTTATTGTAGACACGTACACGTACGAAAGAAAGTTTGAATATCAGTAGCAACACATAACATACAAATCATCTATATCAACGGGTATTATAAACAATATTTATTAGTGATGCATGTTTTAGTTTATCATAGAATGTCTAGGGGCTTAATGAAATACCAAAAAATAGTTTTTATATTTTTCAGCACGATCATATAGAACATATTCATAACTTTCGTTCTTTTGTTGTTTTTTTTTTTTAATTGTTGTTTGTATCTTAGTCGTATTTCGTTTTATCCATGGCATCGTCAGTTTGTTTCGACTCATGAGTTTGAATATCCCTTTGGTATATTGGGCCTCTCTCCGATGATATTAAAAACTATAAAAACGGTAATAAATGTCCTTTCCTAGATTTAGACATTTAAGTTTTACACAAACTCTACACAAAAAATTTAACAAATTGAACGATTTTTAGTTCCCTAATTTTCCTTTTTTGGACAGTGATATTCCTTTAGCACCATCTTACAGCGTTTATGTATTTCAACTAGTTCGCTATGCCCGTGTCTGTAGTGAGGTTTTGGATTTCAATGAACGTGATCTATGCATTATTGGTAAATTATTAAGTCAGGGCTTCGTAATCACAAATTTCCTGAAACCTTTACTAAATTCTTTCATAGATATAAATATTTCGTCTGGCAGTTTGGCTGTACCTGTAGAATACGTTTTTCAGACGGGATATCATATCCTAATGTATAGAGATGTTGTCAACTGAGCCCGGAAATATAGATACAATCCGGGTAAACTTATCGATCCTTAAAAAAAACTTTTTGTATGTTGGGTGTGTACTGATTGATATTTTAGCCTTAGATTCATGATTTTTTTTATTAGTTATAATTAACACTGAACTAGTTGTTAGTAACTGCTAAAACTCTCAGATCTGCATTTTGTGTCTTTTTTGTTTTTGGGGAATTTTCATTTCATTTCCGCGTCCGGTCTGTGTTTTTGTTAGTTGTTTTTCTGCTTTATACCAGTCTGATTAGTTGAGCCCTTTTGGACAGATCTTTATAGTTTGTTCTCATGTTGTACTGTATCACTCCTGTCCCATGTTGGGTGGAGGGTTGGGCGCCAGCAAACATGTTTAACCCCACCATATTCTGTATGTGGCCGTCCCACTTCAGGAGCCTGTAATTCAGTGGTTGTCGTTTGTTGCTGTATATCATATTTGTTTTTCGTTACTAAATCTGGCCTTTAGTTTCTCGTTTGAATTGTTTGACATAAAATTTGTCATTTCGGAGCGTTGTATAGCTGACTATGCGGTATGGGTTGTGTACATTGTACAAGGCAATATGGTGACCTATAGTTTATAACTTTTGTGTCGTTTGGTTTCTGGTAGAGAGTTGTTTCATTGGCAATCATACAACATCTTTTTTTTTATGTCAGTCAGTCAGAATTCTTTTAACCTTGACCTTGATGTCATTTACATGGATCATAATAATGTTAAGTTTTTGTGATACTTTTAGCTTAACCTTTACTAGTATCTTTTCAACATAAAATCAATTATGACAGCAAAGCAAACTAAATGATTTGCAAGTGTTACAGCAAAAAGTACTTTAAAATAGATATAGCGAAAATATTCTTATTTTGGGTAGTTAGCTTTTACACAGTAACTCAGTTGAATATTGTTACAACAAAGGAGTGTCGAGAATTAACATAAATCTTTAAGATAGTTCTTATATCTGCCATTTTTATTCTTTGATTGGGCAGTAATGCTCTTCGTGGTTTTACAATCTAAACCACAAAATGTAAGACATATATTACACGTTGTACAATAATTGTATTGTTTTTTTGTCAATGTGTTTAGGAGAGATGATTTATCGCAATTAGTTTGAAAGTATTGCAGATTGTACAGTTTTTTAGTGCAAAAACAATCCTTACAATACTCCTGATGTAATCAAAAGTCGCTGTATGAAATGTTGTTTGGTAGGACAGTATATATTGTTATGCTCAACTTGTAGATTGGCCAGATTTACTCAACGGTTTGCCATCTGTGAAGAAACGTGATATAGTAAAGTGCAGTGAAGACTCATTTACACAGATTTGTGAAAGCAAAATCGGAAAGGTAATTAGAAAACTAAACAAAGCTGAGAAAAGCTGTTACATGTAACATGAAACAATTGTCCGATTTAGGGATTATGTATTATCTTACTCTTGTAACACAGGGGGCTACTAAAACTATGTACATGCCGTGGGAAATAAGAACAAATGTTTTACCTTTATGAAATGAGATTAAAGGTTAGTATTTGAAGAAGAAAAAAAAAACCAAACAAACAAACTATGGTCCGCGTATTCTAAGTATCTACAAGTAAATGATATAATAAATCGTCCAAATTTAAACAAATCCCATGTCAGATTTGAATCCATGTAAACACAAGGATGAAAAAGTGTCAGGAACAAAACTATTCAGTACAGAGAAACTGCATTTTCAGTTTTTCACCCTTTCATTCAATATTTCGTTTGCCAATTAATCAACAAAATTAGGTTCAATAAAATAACCTACAATAAAACGGTGAACTTCTGGTATTTATTTTATTATTAGGTTTACAATATGACAGGCAAAAAGAAAGGAAAAGTGTTAACTATATCCAATGTTCAATGTTCTGATCAGAGCACAGAAGCAAAAGCAGTAAACAGGTGTAGAAGCTGTGTGGACTTTGATAAAACTTCTCTTTCACAACTGTTTAATTATATGCAGTATGAATCAAAACAGAGTTATACAAAAAGAGATATTTCAGAGGAGGTATATCATAATGTTCAGTATTTAGAATTATTATAAAGTAAATATGCACGTTGAAGGCAGTGCTGTTGTCAATGTGTATGATTGAATACTTAATTTTATCAAAAATCTTTATCTCAATGAAAAACAAATTAAAACAAAAAAGAATATTACAAAAGAAGAAGAAGGCTAACATGTGTTTGCAGGTCAGCTATTCAGGGTCAGGAATACTCTAGCTTAAGGTCTGTTCATCTATTCAGCTGGCACTATTTAGTGCAAATATCGATAAATGTAATCATTTGTTTTACTGGACTTACGAAGTACTGGAACCAATATTTAGGTTAATATGACGAATCACGTTTTAATATCGTAGTCGTTTGCATCTTCTTTTGTAAGGTAAAGTATCAGTTGCTGCAATGCAAAAGTAAATTTGGCATCTTTTTATACTTTTTTCAACAGGATATGAAGACATTTCTTGCTAAGCAGTTAGACAATGAAGATAATTCAACTTTTGATAGTTTAGTTATAGTATTTTTCTCTGGTGGAATGGAATTTAAACCAGATTTCATATATGACAAAGATGGCAAGGAAATTGACAGAGATGGCATACTTGAAATGATCCGACAATCGAAAGCTTTTAAAGACAAACCAAAAATTGTCATTATCAGAACATATGATTTTCAAGGTATGTAAACTTCATTTTATTGTATGATGTGTTATAACATGTTACAGTTAGGCGAAACTGTTTACTATTTTTAAATATTTTATTATTATCTTACCTCCTATACATTTCTAGGAATATTATTGATTAAAAGCCGAGACCGTGTATATTTAATATGGGGTTAGTAGGCGTGGTTTATTTTAATACACGGTTAGTAGTGGTGTTACGTCCCTTTATAACAAACAACACGCCGTTGAGGAAAAATTCTGAAAAGTTTCGCCCATACAACAGATGAACAAATTGATTATGAACGATTGAAATAGTTAAACAGAAAGAAAAAAGTGTATTGGGATATTTTCCCTCAGTTTATTGTTATATTATTATTGGTTTTGTTTTCATCAGAATTATGTTCCTATCAGTCAACAATCTTATTTTAACTTTTATGGGGCCTCGATGGCCGATTGGTCTAAGTAGTCCAACTACTGTATTACTAGCCTGTCAACACTGAGGTTTTTTAGTTCGAACACCACATGTAGATGGTGTGCTCAACTCAGATCTTTATTGACAAGAATTGTCAGTTTTCTTGCCAAAGATCGGTGGTTCTCTCCAATCACGCCGGCTTCACCCACCAGTAAAAAGTAAATGCCATAAAAATAGCCAATAGTGCTAAAATTGGCGTTAAACACCAACCAATTAATCAATATTTTAACTTTTGTATTGATTGTGTTCTCGGATTAACAGATTTTTTGGTTCTTTACTTTCTTTGTTATTCAAAAACTTGCTGGGTTAATATTCAATTTATATGTAAAAGGCAATTCTACATGACATTTATAATTGCCTCTTAATACATCAATGCATCATATTATCTATCACAAGTCAATAAATTTTACCGAAATGTCAACTTATATTATCTCGACAAGTTGTTTTAGACTTATCACGGTGTTGACTGTCTATTTTTGCCATTCTGCTGATCATTTAATGTAAAAACATTATCAAAATTAGATGATTTTTTACATCGACATGTCCAGTTAGTGGTTTCCTGAACACCTCCGTCGATAAAATGGGGCTGCAGTTTCCTTTAGTGGCCTAAATCTCCCTCAAGTACACAAAAACACAATGCAGAGTCCGTACCTATATCACTATGGGGAGTTTATATACCCTTATCTAAAACACCAAACCTAAGGGTTGCCAGTTGTTTCACATAATTTGGGCTTGACTCTGTTTTGCCAAGTCTTATCCCTTTTTGACTGACTTTTTGATCAGCAACCATTCCAACAGTGACCTGCTTGGGATTTCTGTGTGAGTTCACTCCAAGTTTTAACACCCATTTTGGTTCATCCTTCCTTGTGTCAGTGGGTCTACACCTTCCAGTCATTATAGTCCCCTCGAAATTAAATTCCTCTCAGGAGGCAGGAATCTATTTTAATCTCAATTCACTAGCGGCAGGTTTTCACAATCTCAGATCTTTAGATATCAGAATAGTCATTTTATCTTTTATTTTGAAGATTATGTCCAATTACTGACTGAGTGTAGATTTGCATGGCGGTATGCATAAGAGGAGACGAACCCTTTGTACGCACCAGGTCTCGCTATTTTTGGAGGAGTTCATTCTCTTTCCTCAGTTTTTATTGTAACTTTGATTTGTCTTTATGATTCTTTAGATTTGAACATCAGTAAACTTGTGATTCCTTAATTTTTCAAAATTGTCCTTTAACTCATATATATATATATATATATATATATATATATATATATATATATATTGCGGTGTTGTCTCGATATCCTAATAGCATGATTTCGAATCCCGGCAAGGTAAGAACAAATATTTGCTTCCGCAAATTTGCAGATTTAACATTGCTGTTCTGATATTTAGAGTAATTATGAATATAATATGTGTTTTCAGCCGTATAATACCTTCACTGTTGATCCAATGGATGGATCTGTCGTAGAGTTGTCACTTGTTTAGACGTATTTATATATATGTAACACTCAGAAACGTGTCCATCCCCCCAAACGTGTCCGATTCCCCCAAACGTGTCCACATGATGTCACTGAACTGCAAAACATGTCTTAATGTAAAAGGGCGCCAAAGCGTGTCATTTGTATGAACGCCCAAACGTGTCCAATCCCCGAATCGTGTCCATATCAAGCTTTTGTTTTCTTTCTTTTACTGAACGATCATTCGTGTCTATTTTATAAATACGTCCGTTTTTTGGTTATTGCTATTTCATTAACGTATACTCATTTTACAATTTTATTAAAAAATAAAAATAAAGTACTTTAGGTATATAACCTGGGTTAAAGTTGGGCGTCTGTTCAGTTATGTCGGATGTAAATGTAAGCAGCCACGCTCAGTTAAATTGTTGATATTAAATCAGATACCTCGTGTAGGGATATGTCCCTTTCTCTGCAGATTAAAATCTTTCTAATAACTCTTTCATGGTGCCATCAGTTGTATTTCGGATAGCAACATTTTTGTCCGTATTCATTTTTTCCTAGTGGCAGTTTATATTTCTGCCTCTATTACATAACGGAGATTGAAGTAGTTTCTTACTGAAGTCATAAAAAAATCGGTCTTTAATCGCTCTTAAATTTTTTAGATTAATATCCCAACTAGTGTTAATCCCGAATAACCGTACAAATTTAGGCTCAATCCTAAATTCCCGGTATAATGATAGAACCTATCTACAGTATTTATTGTTAATATGATGTCGTTCAAATAATGCATGAAATATTTGACACTTGACGTTATGTCTTTTGTTCGTGTGTCATTAGTGAAGCTCGAAACTTAAAATTTATTAAAAAACCTGATCATTGATAACCAGTATATGATTTGAAGAGCTTTTAAAATATCAGAACTGTTGAAAAAAGGGAAGTCAGTTCTGCTGAAAGCCCGCTGTGCAATATTCGCAGACAGGATTAATATAAAAGGCATCATCGGAGTTTATTAGTACAAAATAATTCATTTAGTCAACTAAATGAGCATGAAATACTTGCAACTGGACAATAAGCAATTACAGTCAAAAGTTAATTCATATATAAATGAAATTTGCAATTATGATAATCATTAACCACCGGCATTGAACAAACTAATGCTAATAAATAACCACTTCATCAACTGTGTACCCAATCATGGAATTGCCGTAAACGTTATTGACGTCATTGAGGACGTACATGTATTAGCGACGTGAGACGTTTTGGCGTTTAACAGTGGACACGTTTTGGCGAATAACAATTATCGGACACGTTTGGGGGTTATGAAATCGGACATGTTTGGACTATATTGAATGAATTGACACGTTTGGGGGGATCGGACATGTTTGGGGGGATGGACACGTTTGAGAGTGTTACATATATATATATATATATATATATAAAGTGCCTAGAAAATCAACCTAACGATGTTAGAGTAGATTTGTTTCTTTACTTCCTCCCCGAGCGGGGCTGGAACCTGTATTTTTTATTTCTTACTTCTACGACAACACCACCTAGCATTGCGCAGACACCTTATCCCCTCCTCTAACTATAGCTGATAAAAATCAGCTTTCGTTTCGGGAGGTGTTACCTTCTCGTAGGAATTAAACAAGGATATCTGATACAATACACGAAGTATTCTTTCAGTGTACAGAAATGATCATCTACTCATCTCTTCAGTATAATTACAAGATGCTAATCTATTTTTAGAAGCATACAATCACTGTAAATTAATATATGTATATGTCTGCCTATGTGTAGTGACAACTGCAAATTATACCTTGTCCATCGGATTTCTTATGATTAAGAAATACCAGGCGTTAGAATATGTATAAAGTGCCTAGAAAATCAACCTAACGATGTTAGAGTAGATCTGTTTCTTTACTTCCTCCCCGAGCGGGGCTGGAACCTGCACTTTTTATTTCTAACTTCTACGACAACACCGCCTAGCATTGCGCAGACACCTTATCCCCTCCTCTAACTATAGCTGATAAAAATCAGCTTTCGATTTATATATATATAGGATTCAAAGTTTGGTGACTATGTTAAACATCTATAACATGGAACGTACAACAAAGACAACTAAATCTGCCTTATATCGTGACCTTCATCTAGAAATTGACAACGAGGGTCGGTTGAGAAAAAAACTTTACTACGAAAGAGATGATTTCAGCTTTCCAATTGTGATCTCCCTATTATTATGAAGTAACATTCTAGCAGCGTCTGTATACATATGGAGTAAACATATTGCATTTGATATGATATTCCAGAGCTTGTGTTTCCCATAATGATTTCTTTGATATAGAGTTGCTGCTTACAAGGAAACTATTGGACCAAGTGGTAAAGTTGAAGTCGACCATCAAGAGTTGATTGACCGTTGTCGGATATCTGTGTTACAATTGTTTCCAATTTTCGTAAGCAGATTGTGACATCACCCTAATAAGACTCATCAGCGAATTTATAGTGATCATGAGCAACACGATAGATGCCACCATGGGAGAATGATAAACTTACCATTCGGGAGCTCCTTATATCACCTACAGTATTTGGGTGGGCTGGTGTTGCTCAGGCTTCATTTTTTATGCAGTGTTTTGTGAACTTGTTTGTCTTTTCATCGGCTTTAGTTTTTTTTTTTTTGCCATATCTTTGTCAGTTCATCTCGAGTAAGTTTTAAATTTTTCCTTGGTATCTTCTGCTATATTTGTATGCCAACTCTCTCGTGACAACAGGACGTATGTATTCTACAACACATATCTTATACAATTGTATCTTGATTAAGCATTTAACACTCATTTCTTATGTAAAAAAGTGGATCAAATTTAATATTGTATGCAACAATACATGCTATTCAATTATCCATGCTCAACCTAGCATATTCGAGAGAATCTGCACCTACTAAAATGCAGAATGATTTAGGATTAAGATGTCGCTGTCAAAGTTTGATTTTTCTCAGAAAGAGTAAGAAACGTTGTAATGAAAACAGTACCATATTTGTGTATTCATGTATGCAATCCTATTTTTTTCGGCATCAGGTTTATATACAAGTTAGCAGAAAATTATTTTTGCTTTGAAGATGTAATCAGTAAACGAAGTGTAGGAAATTGTACGCACATTGGTGATGTTATACAAAACATTCAGAAAATAACGAAAAGGAAATTGGCTACTGCAAACTTAAGAAAAATTAAAATTAGATTTTGGACACAGACACAGTAGTACATCGATATTTTTACTTATTCATTTTTCTAATGTTGTAAGGATTTTGCTATTTATTTCATACTAAACAACAGAAAAAACGCACCACTTTGGAGTGAAAATATCCTTTGCATATACCTATTTTAAAAGTGATTGAAAAGATTCAAAATTTTGACACAAAGTTTTTGAAGAGATAAACACCAAATTCTGTGAAAATAAACATTTTCTTAATGTTAAGTTTTGACATTTAAAAATAACACACATTTTTACACCTCCCCCTCCAAGACAAAATTGAAAAAATGTTGCCAAATTTATGTGAAGTGTATCTTTTGACATAAACAACGAAATAGACTTTTTGACATTGACATATTTAAGACTTTTGAAATCTCCATTGCAGCCGCTAAAATAAAAAATCTCTGTAAACCTTACAATCATTTCAAGGATATTCTTAAAGTATCTTAGATTTCTACAAATTTGTAGCAAAAACCAGAAATGTGAAACAACAATATATGGTAAGACGTGGTGCGTTATGTGTGTTGTAAAGTATATTATAACATCTAAATATGTTTTAAATAGTCATGACTGGATAGCCGATAGTCCTCGAGAAAAAAGTATTATGCAGTTAGTCATATGGTGAATAAGTTCAAATTTTCAAACTTTAATCGTACATTGAGAGGAAATAACTTGCAGCAAGACACTAATTGTTGCTGTTTATAAAAAGAATAGACACTGTGATAACTCTTATTTTTTGTACCTGGCATTATATTGTTATCTTAAACATAAAATGTGCGAAATGATTGATGATTCATAAAGGAAAATATATACATTCAAGTGATTTTTACTGTTTAATTGTAATTTCATCTTTTGCTGTGATCAATGTGATTATTTAGTATCTTAAAAGAACTTAACTTATAGACAAACTTTGCTAATATTTAACCTATATTTTCCCCTTTTTTCAGAAGAAACAAATACGTTTGATGTTCTAGATGCTGCTACACATAAACTGCATTTTTACAGCAAAGAGCCAAATAAAGATGATCTTTTTGTGGTGTCATCTCAACCCAGGACAAGTAAGGAAATTAATAATTGAATGTCATATAATGTAGTAAATAAAGAAGTGTGACATGATTGTTTTTCTTTCTAATGTTGATATAAAGCAGATGTTATTTTCGTTTGCTACATATTAAAGGCAGCTGTGAACATTGCAAAAACATGAATATACATTCAAATGATTCAGCACTTCTGCAGAAACAGATTTCTGTTTCAAATCAGATAAAGTAAACCTGTATAGATTTACCATACGGGCCATAAATTTAAACAAAAGATGATTTGGGCATGTGGGCAAATACAAAGAGAAGCAAAAGATACCGAATGGATATTCAAACTCATAAGTCGAAAACAACCTGACAATGCCATGGCAAAAAAACGTAAAAAGCCGAAAAGACAAACAGCAGGACACAAAACACAGCATAGAAAACTAAAGACTGAGCAACATGAATTTAGAAAGTTTAATCAGTTTTTTATCAGTATACATCTAGCAATTTCCTATCATGCCTATTCGATATGCTATATATATCTTTATAATTTTTAACATATGTTTTAATTATTCTTGAGTAACAATAAAATATATGTTTAGAAGTGTTAAATATTGTCATGTTTGAAAGTAATAACATATGTGTGAATATTTTTTTGTGTTGTTTATATCAACCTGACGTATAGTATTGCAGTTTCTAAATCAGTATCAATATTTTTCTCTTAGATAATTAAGTAGGTATTATAAGACATTTGTAGTAAGAAACATGTTCAACGTAAATTTTGTCATTTAATAACAAATAACAACAGTTTGTTTTGATATAACTATTTTATGTTAGGAAATTATTTTTATTTAAGTTAAAGGACCTTGGATTATTGGAGATGGAATGAACGGATCATATTTTATACAGGCGTTTATTCACGTCTTTAAGAAAATGGCTCATGAAAAATCATTTATGGAAATGATGATAGAGGTAATAGTATAAAAAAAAAACTTTTTGATATACTGCACTTTCTTCTTCACCTACAATGTGTTGACTCAGTCTCAGTTAAACCCTGTGCCTGCCTATTATAGAAGGGAATTCTGAAATATTTTCCAATGGATTGAATGCCTTTGCAGGAAGTTTAATATTCAATTCATTCTTAATCTTAACAGGACTGTAGATATCAAAGATGCATTTTGCTTTCAGGGAGCTGTATCCCTGTGAGAATAAGCATACACAAAATTAACCCCAGTCCTATATAAAGGGGAGATAATGAAACTTATTTTAATGTTGCTATATATAGTAGAAGTCTTTTGTAAGTGCAACGCCTCCTTATCGACATGACGGATATAAATCAAACGTTACACAGTTGTGAAACACAACATAAGGATATGCATTAACAAAAATAATCGTGGTCCAACACGTCAAAGGGGCGATTATCAAATATACTTACTTCAATATACTGAAACTATAGGGGCATAGGGTATCTAATTTAAAATCACCACAGATCTGTTTTGTTTTGTTTTTGTTTTTTTTGTTTTTTTATGATTAAAATGTATTTAGAACATACATATGGATGGGAGAAAATATTTTAAAGTCCAGTTATGAAAATGGGAAGTAAATTAAACTTGAATTTTGATTCTTTAAAAGAACATCGGTAAGTACACCTAATGACTACCAGACAACACCTTCATTGTAACTGAAAATAATTCTGTTTTTGAAAAATAACGAAATAAAAAAATCGTGCAGGGGACATATTTTGTGGGATGACTAAGTGCTCACAAAGCTAATTAGCTTTGTCATATATATATATATACAAGTCTAAATTGAAAACAACGTTCAAACCTATGATTGCGTTGGATAAAAACCGCAATTTTTATACGTGTGCATGCAAAACAAATTTCTTGTTAGAGGGGTCTAAATACAGCACAAACAACATTTTCCAAAAGACCAAAAAGTGAAAAAGTATATTTTAACAAAACGCATTTGACTAACAGGTCGAACAACAAATGTTCTTAAACCCTGCTGACTGCCATTGGCGATTACCAAAAAACTGATCACCGATGTAATAAATAGATCTTAATTTTAATTATAAACTAAACAGAATAAAACAATTTACTTGCGGAAAAGATGATATACCGCAAACAAAAGGTGCAAACGTTTTTGTACACCATATCCGGATTTCGACAATTAATGTCTCTTCAGTGATGTTAGGAAACGAAACGGTATTTGGAAAGCCATACAATTTACCTCAATTTAGGATAGACTCTTGAATTTTGAAGAGTCAAAATAGGATGAACGGATCATATAAACCCGAAGGCAAATATAATACAAGCCCAAACGAAAAAATATAAACAAGTCTAAATTGAAAACAACGTTCAAACCTATGATTTCGTTGGATAAAAACCGCAATTTTTATACGTGTGCATGCAAAACAAATTTCTTGTTAGAGGGGTCTAAATACAGCACAAACAACATTTTCCAAAAGACCAAAAAAGTGAAAAGTATATTTTAGCAAAACGCATTTGACTAACAGGTCGAACAACAAATGTTCTTAAACCCTGCTGACTGCCATTGGCGATTGCCAAATAAACGGATCACCGATGTAATAAATAGATCTTAATTTTAATTATATACTAAACAGAAAACAATTTACTTGCGGAAAAGTATATATATATTTATGGGTTCCTTTATAAAGTTAGGTAACTCTATTGATTATGGGATTGTTTTTGACTTTTCAAAATTTGGTGTTTATTTACAAATATTTTAATTTTGGATGTAACATGCCTTCTGATTGGCTGAAAGTTTTATGTTTATCAGCTCGTAGACAACCATTTTGTCATGTGACCGTGAAGTCATCAACGTTTTATTCATGATTTACTCCTTAGAAATGGAATGTAGAATTAAATTATAAGAAATGACTATAATATTTTTCTGTCTATTCGAAATAACCTAAAAAATTAGGTGCACACTTTTAAATAACCCACTAAGCGGGTTATTCAGTGTGCACCACAATTATGATGTTATTTTGAATAGACAGAAAAAATATTACAGTCATTCCTTAATTATTTACAATTTGTTTAGATGCGGCAGCTTAAAATTTGTCGTTCATTTACTGTATGATGGTCATTATGATAACTTGAGTTGTTGAGTTGTTTTTATATCTCATCCTTAAATGGCCTTTACAAAGATTTTATAGAAATTTGTCTGAGCATTTATATGTATGTCGATTAGCTCTACTGCATCTTCCTGAAAGTATTTACCATTTCATTTTCAATTTTTAGTACAAAAATAATACAAATTTGGTTATTGTTGCTAACTACTATTAAACATAATGTCACGGTCGTATATTTGTTCTTACTTCCTTTTGACCCTACGGGTTGAATGGGCTATAAAAATATGGTCACCTGACCATCTTTTTGAAGGTAAAATAATTGATATTATTACATGGGTACATTTTCTCTTGTACAAATAACCTGGATAGTTAATCCTAAGAGCAAAAGTATTGAAAAATCAAAGATATTAAGTCTTCGGGAGGTAAACAAATCTAAAGGACCTAATTGGAAGAACCAAATTCCTTAAAGGTCAGCGTTGCATGAGAGAGTTACATGATCATGAGGGGTATCTGTTAAAAATGTACAGGATGTATCAGAATGTATCCCAGTTCGGTCCGACCAGGGATATTTCATTCGGAGTAGTTGATTGGAAATGTCTGAATGTTAAAGCCCATGCAAGGGATAAATCATTGACCTGCTTGATGGCTGAATATCTCCCTTGTACAACATATCCTCTTTGTCAGCATGGTCAGTGACTGTCAATATTTTCCTACCCTTTCCCGTTGTCATGCCTGTTCTTTTACTTCACAGAACCTGCTTATGTTATGTTTTGTTTCATTGCTTCTTCTATTTAATAAGCACGAATTGTCAATCAAAATCAGACAATCATTTTTATTGTAGGCACTTCATAACAAAAATACCAGACACTTAGTATATTGAGATATTGTCTTGTAAGGTATTTGTTTTCGTGGAGTTATATTATAGAAGAAAGATGAAGGATAGGGTAACCAATTGTGATATTTGATTACAATACTAACATATTGTTCGTTGTTGTCTATAAAAATCACAGTATATTTATGTCATTATATTCCTTTAAAAATGAGAACAAAATATATTATCATATAAGGTTAGATTTTTTTATTCTTCATTATTAATAATTTTATAATTTGTATATATATACATAGCAAACTGTTGGTTTTTTTTCATACAAGTGAAGTTTTGAATTTAATTTTGTTTTCAGGTAAATAATTGTCTCGCCAGTGCTATGGTTCCCAACGATAGAACACAGGCTGTTGCAGAAGTAATGATTCTTGAACATAGTGATGAGAAAGACTTGTTCTTCTTTCCAGGATTAAAAGAAGTTCCAATGATTGGTATTGAAAATGTCATTCATATTAAAAAAAAAAAATATTATTCAAACCCATATCATTGAAAAGTAATTTCACCAAACTGCAACATAATGCTTTAATGATACTCATTACACATGATAACACTACATGAACAATACACAAAACATATAAATCTACTATTTTGACAGACGACGGCATGTATTAAATAACCTTCTGGTATATTTTGAATATGTTATTGTCCGTCCCATGATCGTCGTAAAGTGATTTTTTAAAGAATAACTTGCAATAACAGAAACAGCAAACTGGATTGCAAATTTGTAAAGAACAATGTATGTTCTTTGGACATCAATGTATATCGTTTTGACTACATTTAGCATCATTCACTGTAATTTCTAACATGCTTTTTCAATCTCAGAATGCAATATAGTTGTTTTCATGGTGACAAATGATGTTAGAACAAACGTAGATGGGGTTTCAACAGAAGTGAATGCATTTGCCCAAAAAATTGTAAAGATTTTGTTTTTAAATAATTTATACATAATAATTAAAACAAAATGGAACAGCATACATGTATAGATATTTATAAAACATATTATATAGAAACAATGTACTGAAAAATTATCATGGGTTAGTTTTGATTTGATCATCTTAAATTTTTTGTGTTAACTGCTGATATGTTTACTGTTTCTTTAAGTACCTGATTGGCCAGACGTAACAGCTGGTGAATACACAGTGCAGAAGAAAGATGTCAAAACATCTGAATGGGATTTCTACTATAACAAACAAAATGAAAAGGTATTGAGTGTCATATTAATGCATTATTACAAAATGTATCTTATTAGACCTTAGTTGCCAATTCAAACAAAAACCTGCAATTATTTAATCATAAACAATAGTTTACCTGTTGTTTCCCAAATCCAACAGTACAATCATTGTCTTGGACGAAAAAAAGAAATTGAATAATAGAAATGATGAAATAATTCAAACAAACAACCCTCTAAAATAGTGAACGACCTGCTCAATGGTTCTACCATTGATATTTGTCCGATTTTGCTACAGTCCAGGCCACATTTTTATCCCTTTTTAATATCAAATGAAATGAATAGAACCACATCTTGTTGTAGTTGATTTCCGATTCAACATCGCTACTTTGACATATTTTAACTTCTGCTTTGTTTGATTAAGAAAATCTCTTTTGGAATTGTGACATACTTTTCCTTTGAGTGGTGTTACTCGTGTTCTGGTAATAATTTATTCTAATGATTAATTGATTGTTGGTTGCTTAACGTCCAGTGGCAAATATTTCATGTATGTTCAGGACGAGAACAAATTAACAATACATACAATAGGTAGGTCCTGTAATAGAGGCCGTCCTGGATGAAGGTCGGGGAAATTTGGGCTGACACGGGAAAATGATGGTATATTGGATAGGGACAGAAATATCGCCTTGCAACAGACCACCTACGGATCCCTCAAAGAGTTGTTGCAACGTGGCACTCTCTTTACACGAGGCATCGGATGTGACGTCCCCATTCTGTCCGGACGTGGCTGCGAACTTGTACATCCCGCACAGTCAAATGAACGCCCCTCTTTGTCGAGGGTTTTACTGCCGGTCGGAGGAAGACCAATGATGACCATATTTCTATTCTCCAGTCACCCTTGGATTTTTTTTGTATTTTATTTATTTTAATATAAATATATATGAATATAGTATTCTATAAAATAAACAAGATCACTCAGCAGATAAAATTGAAAATAAATGGTGAATGCAGTTCCTTGTTCTAATACTAAGCTGATAACCCTGTTATATGTATGAGTGGAATTGCATAATCAGCTTATAACACTCCTCTAGTTTTATGTGACAAAGATAAGATTCTTGTAAATATTCCAGCCTGTTTATGCCCCGGTTTACTGACCATAGAAAAGAAATAATATGAAACCAGTCCATTCTTATGTTAAAGTTAGTGGTCAAGGTAGTTAACAATGAAAAGTTAACAATGAAGTTGTGACCAATCAACTGGAAAGTTAGAACATTACATTGTGTATTTTGATTCGATTTTTTATATGTTATGCCATATAACGGTTTTTACTATAATTATAACATGGAAATATGATAATGCGAGTGGAGCAGGTTAGCATATGAGCACATAATTATGTTTTGATAAGTTTTAAAAAAATATATCGATTTATGGTGCTGCTTAAACACAGATTTGACAAAAATTATCTTCGTTTTACTACTGAATCCATTAAGTTTCCGTGCACTTCACACATATTTATGGCATAATCTCAACCATTTTCGTCAAAAATTTCATCTGTAAGATCAAATACTTAATATACTTAATCCAAAAAGGATTCGAAAGTAGTGAACGTTCTGTTTTGTAGTTTTCAACCTAACTTGTATTAAACTTATATAATTTATCACATTGCAATTTTCTATCAAAATGTTAAATATGCATTGAATAAGTGGTATGTTTTACTACAATGTCAAAGTCTTTAATGTTTGAAAAAATGGAAATGGTGGTAATGTGGCCAATGGTATAACTTAGCAGAACTTCTTGTAAAGGACTACCCTTTTAGTTATCAAATGTCCATATATTAAGAGAGTTTGTTCATTTTTATTGAAAATGTGCAGCTTACTGGGTTTTGATATTTTTCATTTGTTTCCAATGATAGTATTAATTAAGTCACTGTTGATTTTGGCAACATTTTTGGTACTGAACTACTCTATAGTCTAAACACTCAATTTTCAAAATATAAAGACTGTTTATGATATTCATATTGTTTACACATTTGGAGACCTAGTGGAGATTTGCATGGAGGTGTCAATTTTCAGCAGCCTCCTTATTCGTTGGTAGTCCAACAGTTTAAACCCACTGCCTTGTGGATTAGTATTAAAAATGTGCAACTCACGTCAAACACTAATTGAACCGTAACTGTTTTGAAGATTTACTCAATGAAAAGTGCAAACAGAGGGAAGTTTATTTTGATATCTAATGCTCAGTGTATACCATGTCTAGACAGCCAGAACGAACAAGACAAGAAGAAGGCGAAGAGATGTGAAGAGAGATATTCAGAATGTATCATGAATTCAGACTTTGATAAATCCAACATGAGTCAGCTATTGAAATACATGGGATATGATTTCAAAGGTGGCGACCAGGTTAAGAACTTAACAAAAGAGGTATATCATTACAATTATTTTTTTTAATTTTACCTTACTGTTTATCGAGCGCCGCTGACGAGTCTAATGAAGACGAAACGCGCGTTTGGCGTACCAAATCATAAGCTCGGTATGGTTGATGCAACTGATGGTGGAACTTTCGTTCCAAGGTATCACCAGCCCAGTAGTTAACTTTTCTATGACGACGTTAAATATCATTGATATGTTCATTTTCTGTATATTCACTGAATATAAAATATTGAACTATTTGAACCTCTTAGGTTTTTCTTACTTTCTAAATTGTCATACTCGTATTTTGCACAACTTTTCAGAATTTTTGGATTTCAGTGCTCTTCAACTTTGTATTTTATTTAGCATTACAACTTTACTTTTTTTTCATTCTAGCGCAACTGATGAGTTATGTAGGCAAAACGTACGTCCGAAGTACGAAATTGTAAGGGTGGAATTTTAATGAGTTTATATTTTAATTTGATTTGATTAGAATACACATGTGTGCCGTTATGTGGTGTTGACCATAAAGTACTGTCATTTTAATTTGTCCCACTTTGAGCTTCGAGCATTTGTTGAACTATTGTTGTGTGAAAGCAACACCACCCAGACCGTTATACAAAAATATCTTTTATTTAGGTAGGATTGATTGACATTATTAGACAATCATTTCGATCATACTAATTTTACGAAGTTTGTGGGACTTTAACAACTTATGGAATATAGTGAAAATAACACTTTGTGAATGCAACTCCTCTGAGACCAAAAAGATCTCATACTTGTCACTGTTGTTTGCGATCATTTGTATTTCACCATATACAGTGTAGTTCCGCTATATTAATTTGACCGTTTTACAGTAGAAATGGGACTTTGTTGGACTTTGAACACTTGTTGAAGTGTTTTAACAACAACACCTTGTGAACGCAATTCCTCAGAGACGGTTTTATAGAAAGCTATTATACCAGATACTTTTGATTGCAATCATGTGCAGTAACGATATTATACCGTCCATTTTATCTGACCATTTTAACGAGAGTGTTTGGACTTTCACTATTGCTTGGAGTATTGTAATAGTGTCACCTAGTGACGCAATACATTTAAGACCATTTTATAGAAAGCTTAAGCTCTCTACTTGGTTGGTAGCCATCATGAGCAGATTACGACACTATACCGTCATTTGTATTTGGCAATTTGTATTGAAGTAGGGGACTATATTTTGACTATTGTACCACAACTACACAATGTGACACTCAATTTTATTCCCTACTTATCAGGCGCGGGTGACATTTTGCTACGACATAACAATCTTGTGTTTCTGTATATCGAATTTAATCAAAAACTGATGTTACTCCCTAAAAACAATTTTATTTTTTGCAACTATCATGAAAATAAAGTCGAACGCTAGAAAAAATTATTTCGCCTTTGAAAAAAGTTTAAAAAAAAGTTTGTTTTTTCTATCGCTCACTGCCCTTTTCAAAGGAAGAAGTTCGAAAGAACTGGCAATTAATTCGATATTGCCTAATGATTAAATGTTTAATTGATAGGGTTCAAGTGACCACGACCTCATTTTCATGGTTGAATGGTCTACGGGAAGTTTAAGTTGTGATAATAAGGCCATTTTGTTAGATACTATACGTAAACGTGGACAAAATTATATATATATATATATTTGATGATTATAAAAAAGAACATGTCTGTTTGACTGAGGTCATTTTACCAAATTTCATGTTTCATTGATCAAATATACAAAAATAAGAGGATACCCATGGTGAGACCTTGATCTAAACAAAATTAATGTTATCAATAACACAGGAGAGCCATTTCAGTGTGCAGTTTTGCTTTTAGTGTATAAAAATTAAATAATCAACAATCCTTCAGATTCTTTTTAAGATGAAATTTCTTTTCATGGGGTCTTAACTTTTGCTCCAAAATTAGAAAATAATTGTGCATGATTGGACAACAACAATTAAATGATATGTGAATGTTTTGTGGCACATGTATACCGGAATTCCACAGATTCAACTTTAATCTGTTGGACAAGATAATATAATATTCTGAAGAAAAAAAACACAGGAAAAATCAGGGATCAAATGATTTTCAAAAATACTATATAATAGAAAGTTTATCAACTTAAATTTTGTGATCATCTGAAATGTTTACACATGAATATTTTAAGTCTTGGTCAGAGTTTAAATTATTTTCTAAATATTGTATGCAATAAAAGAGGGGCAAAAAATACCAGAGGGACATTCAAAGTCATATGTTGAAAATAAACTGACAACGCCATGGCTAAAAAAGAAAAAGACAAACAGACAAACAATAGTACACAAAACACAACATAGAAAACTAAAGACTGAACACGAACCCCACCAAAAACTGGGTGTGATCTTAGGTGCTCCGGAAGGGTAAGCAGATCCTGCTCCACATAACTCATACTGTTCAGACATTACACTTGAATCAATCCACTACTGTTTGGTCTCTTTTCAGACAAATCCGTTTTTATAAACTGGTAAATAGCAGCTAAACAGACTGAGCAGATCATACCTCACTGCAATCTTAGACTAAACTAAATTTGCAGCAGGGAATAGTTCTGAACAAGTATTAGAGCTTTACTGTTTAGAAATGTTAGATTGATCTTAACCAAAATGGAGTTTTCATTCATTGTTTGTATTTTACAATTCACGTTTTAAGTAATAGATAAATTTTCTTGTCACTTTTTTAGGAAACCTTACACTACTGAATGTTAAAACATGCTGCACAAATTAACTCTTTTGACACTACTCTTTCTGAAACTAAATAATATATCCTGTGTTTACGGATCTTTATAAATCCACCATTTTCTACATAAGGAAATGCCTGCACCAAGTCAGGAATATTCCAGTTGTTTTCCATTCGTTTGATGTGTTTGAGTTTTTAATTTTGCCATTTGATAAGGGACTTTCCATTTTGAATTTCTTTGGAGTTCGGTATGTTTTATCTATTCAATTATATTTAAAATAATTTATTTAAAGATTTCTAATTTTGCAGGAAATCAAAGAGTTCTTAAAAACGAAATTAATGGAGATCGACAGTGATGCGTCTTCCCAGTATGATAGCCTGGTTATATTGTTTTTGTCTGGGGAAGTAAAGTGCGAAGCTGCAAAGATTTACGACAAAGATGGAGTCTTTCTTCCCAGGAGTGAAATTTTAGACATCATTAAAGAATGTAAACATTTCAAAGGGAAACCAAAAGTTATATTTGTTCAAACCTACAGTTTCCAAGGTACTATCTTTGTAATACTTCTTTAAATAATGACAAGTATAAGCTTTTAATACCCTTGCGATAACAAAAATGTCTTGGTTGAAGCTTTTTATACAAAGATATATTTTGGATTTGATTAGATAGGCTTAACTAGTATATAGATAAATATACAGACACTTTTTTATTTGATAAATGGACTTTTAATTAAACGATTTATATTAACACAAATATAAATGTTGTAAATAAGAATAATCTTAGCAACAGGAATAATCTGTAAAAATATAAATAAATTGTTATTCTAGTTGAATAGATGTTATACAAAAATTCAAAGTTATGAAAATAATTTAATGCTTTGAAAACACCTTTTTCTTTGAGTTTATGTTCACAATTCATAATTTTATATTTCACAGACTCCCAAAAAGCTATAGAATTCTGAGTATATGAATGGTTCTCGAATGTAGTGGAAACTCGTGGAATTGCCCCCTTCCCTCTTTTTTTTAAATGTTTTAAGCAATAATATTTAAATAGTTTTTGGATACAGTAATAGTCTGTTCGTCCGATTACACACACCTATTCTCACAGACCGTTTGGCAAAAAGCTTGAATACTTCGTTGGATTATTTTTCATCAAACTCCTTGACCGTACTATACTGTCAGTTAGATTAGACATTTTTTTACTTGAGTTGTGGAACTCGGACTATTTTCTAAATATGATAACACATGGACACTTTATAAACACAACTCCCCGGAGGCATTTTTACATAAAGCTATCATAGTAGGAGTACATGCCATCAGGTCTTATTAACCGTATTATTACTTCATTTAAATCGATCATTTTTACGGGAGTTATGGAACTGATACTGCTCTATATTCCTGTTCTACAGCTGTATACTATAAACACAGTTTTAGCCCTCATTTACGCATCGGAAAAATTCTTTACGTCGTAGAAATATTGTTATATTTTGATGTACATGAAGGATTGTGTAAAGTAAATTATGCAATTTGATTACTTTTTAATATATTTCTTTGATATGTAGTATTCAGTTATTGTGCTATTATTTTCCGGAACTGGTTTCATTGTGTGATAATTATTTTATCTTTTGCAATTTCATTAATAGAGATTGAAAAAGGAGGGGGGATTCTCAGAAAATCACTTGTCGATTGTCGAAGAACATTCATTTACTTCTGGATTCCTTTCTTTTGTGTTGTTGGATTGCTGTATCATTTACACAAACACCTCATGTTCATGCTAAGCATTTTATACAAAACAAGATGATATGTAGAAAGTCTTATAACAACAACACTTTAGGGACTGCTGCAGAAAATGTATTGATCGACATGTTTCGGTGCTTAAGGCACCGTCATCAGGATAAAAACAATACAGAAAATTGCGCCACAATTGAACACAAAAAACAAGATAATGTTATATATAGATTATCTATAGAGCTTTAGTCAAATTACTTTGAAGTGCACCCTGATTAAAAAGGCTATTTATAATAAACCTGTATTTTTAAAGTGGTTATATTTTATTTCAGAAGAAAATGAACCTTTGGATCAAAGAGATTCTACAGCTAATGATATCATCAAGAAAGGTGGGCCAAACACTGATGACATATTTATGGTATCAAGTTACCCAAGAATAGGTAATGATACATATGGGCTAGTACTTCATACGGACAGTAGTTTAAATCAATCATTTTAACTAGCTAGATATTAAGTCATGTAAATTTATAAGTGGACTAATTTGACTTGTTTATGTTTGGATTACCATTCGCCTCCATCTTTTGCTTTACTGAATGTAATAGTCCATTTTGATTTGATATTAAGAATGATAAGTGTTTTTCATAATAATAAAAATGTTGAATAAAGCCATGTTAAATACATGTTCTATCTCGATAAATTAAAAACAGGAGAAAGGGTATCTAATTTTTGCATATATCACTTTGTTGGTGTAAACAAGTTAGATTTAAACCATTCTTTTTATTCCTGTAATTAGATATATAAGAAGTTGTGGTATGAGTTCCAATGAGACAACTCTCCATTCAAGTCACAATTTGTAAAAGTAAACCATTATAGGTAAAAGTACGCCTTCAACACGGAGCCTTGGCTCACTCCGAACAGCAAGCTATAAAGGGCCCAAAAATGACAAGTGTAAGACCATTCAAACAGGAAAAATGTAATGTACAATTTTTTTTAAATGATGCAAAATGTGACAGACAGTAACATGCATTAGTGTCAAAAGCAGTGTATTGATGTTAGGATCTCTTAAATTAATATTGGATGTACATAATAGTATAAACAATTACAAAACCTAAAGGAATTGCATGCTCATCTACTACAAATTGATTAAGACATGGTGCACCGTAAGGTTAAGTGGCATTTGCTATGTATGTAATTCCTGCCGTGTAAATTCGCAATCGGTAAAACCTGTACGAAATGTGACGCCTGGAAATGAGACGGAAACCAGGCGTAGAAATCATACTTTATCCTGGCGTCATTGCAGTGTTTAAGGAATGCATGTCCAGGCGTCAACCAGGCGTAAACCAGGCGGAAACCAAGCGTAACTGAGGCGGAAACCAGGCGTAAAATTAGGCGTAATATTTAAATGAGTACGCCTGGTTGACAAAAAACCAGGCGTAATATGCAAATGAGTACGCCTGGTCAATAAATAAACCAGGCGTAATGTCCTTAATTTAAATCAGTGTATTACCCTAGCTGTGTACTTTGTGTATTTGATATAAACTTGTACTGTTGCTTAAAGTTCTCACTGTTCGACATAAAACTTGAAATATTAACCATTGAAAAAACTATATAAATAAATACATATTAGACAGACACTGGATCAATTAAGTTTAAGTTTAAATAAGAATTATGACATTTAAAATTTCTTGAAATAAAACTAGCATTTTGACTAAGTATAATTTGTTTTGAAAATTAATGTAATTAAAACTAAAAAAATTAATGATAATACTGTAATTGAACTTTTGAAAGATTTAAATGTTATTATCCAAGGATGAGTGTTTCCAGAATTTAAAATTAATGGTAAAAAATAAAAAAATAATAACTTAGTTACTCACATAATTATTATTTACCATGGCCATGTATACTACTTTCCTTTCATTTCACAATTTTCATTCATCAATTTGATTCCATAATTCCAATTTCAAATTCTTTCAAAAAGCACTAAAAAGCTAATTTCCCCTGAATATATCAAGCTGCCATATGTCCAACTCTTGCAAGCTAATACCAGAGAGCCAAATTTTGAAAAAATTTCCCATGATCCTCTAAACAAAGCAGTGTTACGTCCGTAGGAAAATTTACGCCTGGCTTATTTCAATTTACGCTAGGTTTACCACTTTTTTCTACGCCTGTAAATGCTACAAATTTACGTTTCCTGCTCCATTACGCCTTGATCTGGACACGTAACTACCACTTACGCCTTGTTTACGCCAGATTTCTAGGCGTAATACGCCTTATAATTTCGTACGGGAAATGTCATAATAAGGAATAGGAGACAATAGATTAATTTATATATCTTACGACTCTTCTGGGAATTAAGGATCTAAAACCACATGTCGCTTGTCAGTTTAGACACAGATAAGATGTATTGGTCAGCCAATTGGAGATGATATCATTAATACTTATGTAGTGGACATATCATTTGTTCTTCATCTTAACCCTTCTTGTGTCAAGAGTCAGGAGAACACCTTTACACTAGAATATGATTTCTCATTTGTTCTTCATCATAACCCTTCTTGTGTCAAGAGTCAGGAGAACACCTTTATACTAGTATATGTTTTCTCATTTATTCTTCGTCATAACTCTTCTGTGTCAAGAGTCGGGAGAACACCTTTACACTAGAATATGACTATATTCAGTATGTATACTAAAGAAATTTATCCTGTTGAACTTACTTTAAATAAAGCTAATACTAACAATGACCACTGCCCTTTCCTCGATCTTAATATCTATATCATTAACGGAAAGCTTAATACTAAAATATATGATAAAAGAGATGATTTTTCATTTCCTATCGTTAATTATCCATTTTTAGATGGTGACGTTCCCTTGTCACCATCTTACGGTGTTTATATATCTCAACTTGTACGATTCGCTCGTGTATGTAACAATGTTTTAGATTTTAACGAGAGAAATTTATGTATTACTGAAAGATTATTACACCAGGGTTTTCGATATCACAAACTAGTCAAAACATTTACTAAATTTTATCATCGGTATAAGGACATCATTCGTAAATATAGCTCAACATGCAGACTTCTTATACGTTCAGGTATTTCACATCCAATTTTTTATGGAAATATTCTTTATAAAGCACAAAAATGTCAGTATTCACCTCTGAAACTAACAAAACCTTTAAATAGACTTATTAAGAAGGGATATAGTTACGATACTGTTGTCAGGTCATTAAAGATTGCATATTTTGGCGTTAATATTGATTCACTTATAGGGTCTTTGCATCGGCACTAAACACATTTATTTAAAAACCAGTTGTTGGCATGACACGGGTTATGTTCTTCTCATATATGTTATGATGGTATGATACTAAACCCCTAACGGGAAGGATTGCGCCTGATATTCATATGATGAAGACATAATCTTTCAATCAGTTTAATTGAAGTCTGGAGCTGGCATGTCAGTTAACTGCTAGTAGTCTGTTGTTATTTATGTATTATTGTCATTTTGTTTATTTTCTTTGGTTACATCTTCTGACATCAGACTCGGACTTCTCTTGAACTGAATTTTAATGTGCGTATTGTTATGCGTTTACTTTTCTACATTGGCTAGAGGTATAGGGGAGGGTTGAGATCTCATAAACATGTTTAACCCCGCCGCATTTTTGCGCCTGTCCCAAGTCAGGAGCCTCTAGCCTTTGTTAGTCTTGTATTATTTTTAATTTTAGTTTCTTGTGTACAATTTGGAGTTTAGTATGGCGTTCATTATCACTGAACTAGTATATATATTTGTTTAGGGGCCAGCTGAAGGACGCCTCCGGGTGCGGGAATTTCTCGCTGCATTGAAGACCTGTTGGTGGCCTTCTGCTGTTGTCTGTTCTGTGGTCGGGTTGTTGTCTCTTTGACACATTCCCCATTTCCATTCTCAATTTTATTTACCTTTATACTAATATATGTTTACTCATGTGTTCTTCGTCATAACCCTTCTTGTGCCAAGAGTCAGCTGAACATCTTTATACAAGTATATGTTTTCTCGTTTGTTCTTCATTATAACCCTTCTTGTGTTAAGAGTCAGATGAACATCTTGAAATGAAAAATTGAAATGGTCACATTTATCACGGATGCTAGCTCGAAGTCTTTCATTTGTGTAAGTTTCAAGACTTTGTACAGTTTTGATTTTATCCTTTATTTCAAGTTTACTGTGGAAAATTACTATGGGATATTCAGTGACAGGACATCATTTATATATCCTTTGAAAGTGAAATTAAAGAAGTAAGTAAGTTGAAAGTGCAAGTGGGGCAGGGACACAAATCTTTTAATTGATCAAAGTAGTGAAGATCATAGGGAACAATATACGTTTTGATATCATTTCATAAAACTTTTTATCAAAATTAAATTAAAAATTTTAATTTCTGAACCTGACAATAGATATACAAGTTAAATGATCTCTTTATTTTTTGAATGATCAAGGTTTTTTAGATTTTTTTCTTTTATCTTGATTGGTACTGGAAAATGAAGATTTCTCAATAATTTAAGTTTTGAATAATCTCTTAAAATAATGACATCGATGCCATTAATTACAATTAAGATTGTTTAAAAGTCTGCTATTGTATTACTGCCGACTTTTTCGTTTGGTGATTTATACAAGTAAGTGGCTGATTTTCAGAGATCCACACTTGTTTGCCTAGGCTAATAGTTAGAATTATTCTTTACAGAGCATGGTCCATGGATAATTGGTGAAAAGGTGATTGGATCATACTTCATTCAGGCACTCGCACATGTGTTCAAGAACTTCGCATATAAAAAATCATTTATGGAATTAATGAAAGAGGTATTTAATGATTATAAACCAAATGCTAGAAATATGTAAAAATATCAAATATCATAAAGGTCACTCAGTGTAAATATTTAAAGTACAGGAATGCTGGCAATCATTCGTTTGGGCATTTTATATTGATATTGGAACTGGATAATGGCAGCAAACTAGTTATGCTATTGATTCCATTTATTGCCATTATTCTTATGCTAGCATGACTGAAGCTGTTTGTCCTCCCCGTTGTATGTCTGTCCAATATACATAACATGGTATATGGGTCTCGCGTTTACAGATTTTCAAGGAATAACAGTTATATCATGCAAATCTTTATACCTTTATTATCAATGTTTTATTCGGTTTACCAAAAAGCACAGGTGCTGAGTTAGAAATAGTGCAGTTGCTTACATTTAGAATTATATTACTACGTAACAGTCCATTTATAATGACTTTTCACGTGATACATAGAATCTATAGAATTTTCAGCTTTTTGTTTTACATGGGTCTCATTTTTTTTTTTGCTAAGACGTTTGTTAAGTGGACACAGAACTGATCATATCCTTTTTGTTTTATTAAGATTAATATAATTTAACCACTTGTTAACTTTGCAAAGTTAAGTTATGAAGTGGGAAAGGAACAATAATATACTATAGGCTATATGATGCAAGAACTATTGTGGTGGCATCAGTTGTGTGTTTTGTGCACACTCATTTCATGTTCTGCTTTTATGTTCTTAATGTAATGTTTGCGCACTATATTTAAGCATACCACAGGGGGTTCATATTTGTCTCTCTGATATTTGAATTAATATTGTTTAACTAAATATTAAGTAATAATTATTAAATTAGTTGAATGACTTCTTTTAGTGCAAAGGCTTTCTGGTTGGTTTGTCATATTATATCTGTCTTCTCTTCTGACTTTTTAACTAGCTGTGTAGCTCCTTCGGTAGTCTTTTGATGCCTTGATCTTGTAGGATTTTTAGCGAGCAGTCATTGCCGGTGAAATAGCATGTTATGCACATTTATAACAGATATAGACACAGTATTATCAATATCATTAAAACACAAAATCCAGCATCAGAAAATATAACTATCATTATCATTAAAACAGAAAATCCAGCAGAAGAAAATGATGACCCTAAACTAACTAAAAGGATAAGGAACACTAAATGGAAGGAATTTATTGTTTTTTTAAAGACTTGAATTACTGTCATTTGTTTTATTAGGCTTCGAAACTGTAGAATTATCAGTATATTGCGATAGACTCTTTTTATTATTTGTAATATTCTGATCTCCTTTCATTCCAACAATTGTTCTTTGATATAACTGTTTTCAATCATGTTTTCATAGACATAAATCCGATGCTGAATCCATTGCATTGCAAAATGGGTTGGCAGTATTACAACTCTTGGAAAACCCAAGATGTTTGTAGCTAAGAGTAATACTAGTTCTTTTGCATTAAAAAAAACTCTGGAGTAATTTTCATTTGATCTTTACAGGCGAACATATGTCTGGGCCAAGCTGTGATTCCAAAGCTGACAGACGATGGAAAAAACAGTGGGACGGTAGAGAAAAAACCTGTTGCACAAATTGTCTTATTAGAATATTCGGAAGGGAAAGAACTTTACTTTTTTCCAGGGCTTGAGTTTTCAGCAACAGATTTTATAGGCGTCGAACCTGTAAATTTTTCTGCTTCAATGACTGGGAAACCAGTTTCTACAGTATCAAATTAAAGTTACTCTATAAGCTACACTTCATGCGGTTAAAATATGTTATGTTAGAAAATATCGCTTCTTGACTAAATAACGCTTACTTTTATTGGCATCTTGTATGAGATAAACGATAACAATTTAGTAGATTATGTATGATAAGTGCTATTATTTATAATAATATAATAGCATAATAATTATAATTATAATAATAGTAGTGATAATGAATTATTTGTTCAAAGAATAAATAAACACAGTTAGTTACAACAAACTAATCTTTCCTGAGGCTATCACACGCAATACAATTATAACAGATATTGACACATAGTTAATTTACCATCAAGTAGTTCAATGTATCAATATAAAACATTAAACATTTAAAGAGGAACATGTAGTAAAATATAAACAAAATATAATATACAACTTGAACATGCATGGCAAAATCATTAACACACATTATTCATCCCTTTCATCAGTATACTTCACTGGTAAATAAATAAGGTGAGGTTATTTTAGTGCAAAAGAACATTCTGTGATGCCATTATCATGTCAAAGCTGAAAAATATTTGACAGAAATTGCCTTTTATTTATATTTTTTTATGTAATCAAATATGACCAAAAGTCCTAACTAGAATGTTTGTTTCTAACAATATCATCAGTATGTGAGACAGCTTTCGGCAAAATGTCTTTCTGGGTGAACATTTAGCTAAAATCTTAATACTAACGACAACCTCTGAAAATTAGGCTACTTTGGCAGTCTTTCCTTAAACACTATCTTTGAAATAAAAAAATATATATAGATCTGATTACTTATATTTGCCAGATGTAATTTGATAGATTTATCTTTTTTCGATTGTAACGCCATATGGTGCCTTATCTTACCGTTTCTTTACCAGCATAATATATGACTTACATCGTAATTTTAATAAAATTATAGTTACTTTTTTATACGGAAGTCAGTTTATATATATGATTATTATAAATAGATTTAATTTGTAAGGTTACTGACTTTCTATTTAAGGAATGACTGTAATATTTTTTTTGTCTATGAAGAAATAACATCAAAAATTTGGTGCACACTGAATAACGCGCGTAGCGGGTTATTTTAAAGTGTGCACCACATTTTTTATGTTATTTCGAATAGACAGAAAAAATATTACAGTCATTTCTTATAATTTAATTCTAATTCCAATTTAAACCGGAGTAAACCATGAAAAAACGTTGATGACGTCACGGTCACATGACAAAATTATGTCTATGAGCTGATAAACAAAACAACGTTAGCCAAATAAGAAGACGCGTTACATCCAAAATTAAATTATTTGACTATAGACCTTTTGTTATTTTATATGATGAATAATAATTGTTTACCTTTTAAAGCGCATTGGAAATAATGTATCGATGCCTTAACATACTTAAGTTTTCTATGTTGTGTTTTGAGTACTATTGTTTGTCTGTTGGTCTTTTTCTTTTTTAGCCATGGCGTTGTCAGTTTATTTTCGACTTCTGAGTTTTATTATTTGGTATCTCTTATACTATAAGTTATATGGTTTGCTACTGACCCCACGCGGATCCATAGAGGGTTAGTAAAATCCATAGGGGGTGAAGCCGAAGGCCGAATCTCATATGGATTTTACTCACCCTCTGTGTGTCCGTAGGGGGTCAGTGGTGAACCGTATGACGAATTTATCGCAAATGGGACTTTTTCTGCTAATTATTTTATAAAAATAAGCAATGAAATACAATAACATTAATCGGTGACGTCACTATTACTAGTGAATGTGACGTCATGAACCCCATATGAAATCTACTGACCCCATACAGATCCATAGGGGTCACCACGTGACGGCGTTAAACCAATCATAACGTCATAATTTATCCGAGGTGCGATAAAGCTAAATATTAGACAACAATCACTATGATAAAAGCTTAAAATGAAATTTGAAATTATTTGAATAATGTGTGCCTGTGATGTGATAAAGCTATTATTGAGTTTATTTAAAATAGTACAAGGTTTATTACATGAACTAATGGTTTAACTAATGAGTTATTTGAAGTCTCACTTACGTATATAACTATTTCATGAATATGAGTATCTTGATTAAATGAATTTCTTTTATTTTTATTTTTTAGTTTCTTATGCACAAAACTTTTACAGATATATAAAAGACCACAAGCAACTTCATAAGTATTACATCATAAATGAAAGTATTGCCTTTGAAGGATGTTATTACATTTTTGTGCGCTTTGCTGGAAACATTTTTCATATATTATTTATACGATTCAAGCAATTTGTGCAAAATTGACAGGTGAGCGAGAAACACTTTAAAAGAATTTTGTAAAAACAGGAAATGAAAAAAGCAGACTTGGTGTCTGTATTTTTGACGATTTTTACTTTCGTCTTTTCAGAGTTAATTTTATTCAATTTTCGAAAAAATAAACACAATTTCAAATTCCAAGCACTAGTTTCATTGTATTTGGATTATATCTATAGCATTGTAGTTTATGGTCACATATTATTTTAATGTTTAAGAAATTTATGGCGGATTACTGGTATTTATAAGTAATTTAGTTTTGCTTCATGTACTTAATTTTCAGCTATTGTTTTTAACTGTAATATCATTGTAATGTGTAATAAATAATGCATCAATCTTTGCATTGCATTTAATAAATTAATGTATGTTGTTTCATTTATTACTGTTCATGTTAATTTTGACGTACCTTAGTAGTGAAGTTGATTCATTTCACTTCAACGGACGAGACTAAAATCGTACAATGAATCCTTGTTTATCCTACATATTACTTGTTGCAGCACTCTTGTTTTGACAAGCACGCAGCTTCTTTATTGATAGGTTATATTAACATTAAACAAGCTCATCTTTACACAGGAATAATGATTTAAAAAATGGCTTATCTAACATGCAAACCTGTATGTGTTTGTAATACCGATAATGCATCAATAGATCAACGCTTGACAAACATGTAGATACCAGGGGAACAACTTTGTCTCATATAATTTTAAAGACAAATTTGTATTATCTTACATGTGCAGGGAGGTCCCTACTCTGACTAGAAAACTGCAGAACATTTTTTAAATATTTACGACCAGAGACTGTGTATATTTGTTAATACTATTGGTTATAACTTTTCACATAACTGAGGAGAAATGTAGTCCACTACATATAATACAATTAAATATATGTTCTATACAATACTTATATTTATTGTACAAATCATAAAAACACTTAATATTCGAATATTACACCCTCTTTGGCGTGCTCTAAATCGAACACTGGAAATTAAAATGAAACAATTTCGAAAGCCAATAACCCAAAACCTTCTTGAATATAACATAAGTAGAAATGTTAATGTTAATTTGCTTATATAATGCCGATGGTAATGTTTTTACCCATGACTACGCTGGTGTCTTAAAGAAGTATTAAATAAGCTCATTACATTTACATTACTGTAGGCTGGACTTGACAAATTTCCTACTCCTTTGATGTTATCATTGCAACCATATGGCATTGCAGTACCTAGTTCCCTCATCCAAAAATGTTTCTATCTTTTCGGAAAGGAGTACTTTGTATAGAGCTATTGGTGTGGTGATACATTTTCTCGGTGATGCGTAATTTCATAGATAAACAAGGATCATGATCCGGTGGATTAAAATGGTAATAAAGAACCCTAAGTTGCGCATCTTTATTATCAGACCGGTGTTGATTCATCCTTTTACACAAATTTTGTCGAGTTTCACCAACATAAAGTAATCCACTCAAAATACATTCAATTCCGTAAACGACATTGTCTGTGGAACAGTCCAGAGGTTCAAAAGATTTTGTAAAATAAGTTTTTCCTGGCAACTAGTGATTAACATATTACATTCTTACACGTGCTCCTCTTTCCTTTTATATGTTTAAAAGTAGAAATGATAGGAGTTGATTAATTTGAAGCAGGTGCCTATAAGCAGTCGAAAATATCAACGGTACATGGGTTTAATTTTTGAAAAGTATCTGAATTTTTAAAGTAATAATTACCTTCTGGCTGTACATAAATCAAATTAGGGGTATCCCGGAGGATATTTCGTGGAACACACAAATCGAATGCTACAGTTTTCCGTGTAGCAGGAGAGGACCTTGGTAACCCGGGCGACGTCCTAGCCGGTTTGTTCTTTGTATTCCTTGTATTCATCATGCATTAAGCTACCAAGTTAATGATGCCCCCAGGGAATAATCCACCAGCAGTAAAGTTTCTTCTAGGAAGAAATTTGACATCGACTTGGTTGTAGTAAAAAGTAAAATAACAAAAATAACAAACTCCAAGGAAAATTCATATCGGAAAGTCCTTTATCAAATGGCAAAATCAAAAGCTCAAACGCATCAAACGTATGGAAGACAACTATCATTTTCCTGACTTGGTACAGGCATTTCCTTATGTAGAAAATGGTGGATTAAACCTGGTTTAATAGCTAGCTAAATCTCTCACTTGTATGACAGTCGTTAAAGCAAAAGCAAGTTAATACCAATAATATTATGGAAACACAGAGCTGCATATACCAATACATAGACTGAAATATAACATGTAAAATAAAAAATACCAGTAGGCGATAAGACTATAAAAACATGCTGTGGTAGGTGATTCTGGTGTATGCATAATATACTGCTTTTACAAAGAAGGTTTGGATCTCCTGTTAAAGCTGATAGTGTTTCAAAGTTTAATGTGAAAATAGTGTCATTCAAAGTTTCGATTTAACAAAATTTGATTAGTTATGTTCATGAGTATTTTTGTTTGAATATGATAAAGGTTGGTTTTCTGTTTCCAGCATATTGTAATGGACTCTAGTTAATTAATGTATGTCTTAAACGCGGTGATCTGAAAAAATCAAAAATTTTAATCATTGGGTCATGTTCGGTCTTTCAGTCTGTACTGCTCATCAGCTTTTCGGACAATTCAGTATGACATTGCAATTGATGTATACAGGTAAAAAATACTGAACAGAATGAACATAGACTGAACAGATCTTAATTGACATCAAACATTTTGTCTGAACATTTAACGTAGTGAGTGGATATGCCTCATAATTGACCGACAGACTTGAATAACCTACTAATTTGTTGATCAGTCTTTTAAGAGTTGTTAAGACCAAAATGACGTTAAAGATCAAAATTGGTTTACTGGTTGTCTTCATTCACGTTTTAAAGGGGCGTTAGCTGTCAAATTCATGTTCACCGATTTGACTCAAATTCTCATATTTGATTAATAACATACTAAAACGTATATCCAAATAATAAAAAGTCTAAAATAAACAATTTACAATGCACTGATTCGATAATATGTAGCAGCATTTTGTTTGTATTTTAGTCCAGACGTAATCTACTTAACCATCGAGGTGACCTCCGAAGACTGCCGACTGTCATATAACCCTATAAAACATACACATAGATATAAATAGATAGCTAACTCGTGCAATTAGATTTTTTCTAGGCCTGTTTGATTTCATATTATAGGTTGAAAAATATGTTGATAATCGTTTTTACCTGTATAACAATGACTTTTTGTAGATCGAATCAGTCAACCAAATGGTATACTCTTGTTTCACTTCCAATGTTAACATTCTTTTTTTCTTAATAGCTGAACACGCCTAGTTCATGTTCAATCAGTTACAAATTAGTGACAAAACATTGTTCGTATGTGTAAATTCGATTTGAAATCTGCGTATAGATCTGTTGGCATAAGCCGCAGTAGTCAACAGGTAACAGATTTACAGTAGACGTTCCCTGACGGTCAAACACATACCTTTATCGATAAAAAGTTACCCTTTGGCTCAAAATTAGTGACACTAGTGCCTTTATTGCAGTTACTTCTTGTCAAGTGGCGAGTCATATGCTCTGATTGACATCAGACAATAGCAAATTGGTAATTGATTCTTGTGTTGTTTAATTTAACAGGAAACAATTAAAAAAATTAGCTTAAATTCTGTAACCCTTTATCTTGACAGAATGTGAAAATGGTTTTCAATGCCTAGGAAAGGATATACAAAACTGTTGCTGATAGAAACAATTCAGTCGTAACAAAATAAGAGAAAACACAATACAACGCTGAAACTAGAGCAAAAGCTACACGAAACCCTGTTAAGCAAAGCTATTATAGAACACATATGCCGCCTTTGCAGGACATTATGTTGACACTGTTGGTGGATGTTTTGCCAAGAGGGTATTACCAGCCCATTAGTTAACAGTTGTGTGTTGACATCAAGAATCTTTGATGGATTTTCTGAATGAAATGTTAAATAATTCGAAAGACTAATGTTTTTTTCTACCTCAATGCAGAGATAGCCTTAGCCGTATTTGGCACAACTTGTCAGAATATTTGGTTTTCAATGTTTTTTCAACTTCGTATTTGATTTGCCTTTCAAATTGCGAGGACGACTGATGAGTCTTATGCAAACGTGACGCGCGTATGGCGTACGACGTTTTAAGCACTCATGGTACTCGTTGCTAGTAGTAATTTTGTGACAAGTCGCATTCGGAAGTACCACTATCGATGAACCGATTGTGGCTACAACAACAGTTACATTTATATGAGGTGATCTGTGATACAAATATTGTGCAACGGAAAACGAAATAATTATCATGATTATGACGTCCATACAAAGTTCGAATGGTTGATTTCAGCTTAAGTGCAATCCTTGGTTTATACCCTTCCTTGAACTCAGCAAAGCTCTATCAATGAAATACATTGTAATTATATGAAACATGAGCCTTCGAATATCGTATCAACTATAACATTTGTAGTACATATGTAGACTTGGTTGGATTGATACTACAGAAATTACAATTTGAAATGGGACAATTGAAATCGTAAAGTTTATTTCTCACTTATCAGGAAAAATCAGTTTTACGTTAGTGTCAACCATTTTCATAATATATTCTATGTTTCTTCATTACTTTTATTACACATCTTAGATTTCTTACAAAAAGTAAAATAACAAAAATACCGAACTCCAAGGAAAATTCAAAACGGAAAGTCCCTTATGAAATGGCAAAATCAAAAGCTCAAACACATCAAACGAATTGAAAACAACTGTCATATTCCTGATTTGGTACATGCATTTCCTTATGTAGAAAATGGTGGATTAAACCTGGTTTAAAAGCTAGCTGAACCTCTCACTTGTATGACAGTCGTAAAAAAAATCATTATATTGACAACAATGTGTGAACAAAACAAGCAGACATAATAGGTACAAATGTCAAAAATAGGGGTACAGCAGTCAACATTGTGCTATTATCTTAATCACTACCATAACAAACAAATATGTCAACAAAGAAAAACAAAATGGCATATAGACAAAGCACATAAACAAAAATGAAAGACAAGAACACAAAAATTGACCATAGCACAATAACACAATGACGGGATGTATAAGTACCGAGCCACGCCAAAGGGATATTACCAAAAATGGACTAAACAGTAAAGGTAATAATTTACAAAGAAAAATAAAAGAACACTATAACAAGTAATTAAGATAATAAACAATGTCAGTACCTAGAATCTATACTTCAAGATTTGATTTTTGAATTTTGGTGTTTTAACGCCACTTTTAAGCACCGCTTTTGGGCTATTTCGTGGCGGCCAGTTTTTATTGGTGGAGGAAGCCGGGGTACCCGGAAAAAACTACCGACCTTCGATAGGAAAACTGACAATCCTAGTCAATTAAGATTGGAGTCGAGTGCACTCGCACGAATGGGGTTCGAACTCACAACCTCAGTGTTGACTGGCTAGTGATAACAGTAGTAACTACTTAGACTACTCGGCCACCGAGGCCCCTATATCAAGACCATCATGTATTATTTGTGAAGTTGATACGGAATATAAAGCAATGATAACTCGAACTTATACATACACATTACTACATTGAAGAATTATGGCTCTCAACATTGCTCTATCGGCCTAATTCGTAGAACAAATCATTTTGGAGGTATTTGAGTCTAGTGTATCGAAATGTTTATTTTTTTCTTAAATTGTATGTTGACCTCTTGATTCCATAAGATTCATTATGGGTGGCTATCGCATACATGTGGTCGATTTGTCAACATTTTATTTACTACATTTTCATATTGCAGCAAAGGAAACTTACATAGTTTTGAGAACTATGAAACATTTAACTGCTTGTAAAGCTAATGGTACTTTAAGTGTGCCAAAATGGATATCTGCAACATATTGGTCGTTTATTTTGAAAAAAATATAAACACAAAGATTACATTCCTGGTGTTATTGGGCGCCGAGCCTTTTATTTCTCTAGTATTGGCAGTAAGATAAATGCAACACATGTTGACAAGTCCATAGTGCACTACTGTTTATTATAGCTGGAATTGTTATAGTTGACGAGGCCCTAGTACATGAATTTGTATTGGAGCAGGCATTGTCGTTGTTGACATGGCCCTAGGGTATATATGCATTGTAGAAGACATGGTTGCATTCAACAGGGCCATGATGTATATTACATTGTAGTTTGCACGGTGAAATGAACATTGAAAATAATCCTGTGTTGTTCTTTGTTTTTTGCAGTGGCATGGTTCATTTTTATATGTTTTTATTTTATGACATTTTAGAAAATGGTTTGTTTCATGATTTCACATTTTTCAGATATTTTTCGAGTTGGTAGATAGATACAGAATACTGATTCTTCGGATGAATTTGATACATTAAAATGTACCAGAGTATTGCTTGATCTCACGTTCTCTGAACACTCTGGTAAAAATTATCAGTATGCCATTAATGCTTTCTCTAAATGGTCTAAATTACCTTATATTACTCCATTTCCATCAATAGATACACAGTTTCGTTATATTTGATCTACATTTCACAGAATGCAAAATCTACAAGCAAGATAAATAAAATTGTATATTACGATATCAGCTGGGCACACAAACTGGCTGGATTAAATAATTCTTGTAACTCTGGTTGAGTGGCGTTTAATAATGAAGTCGCACAGAGATAATTAGGTCATTTTATCACTAAAATTATCCTATTACTCCAGATACTTTGCGAAAGATTGTTCATACTTATGGTAAACTTAATAGTTATCTTAAAGATTTAAGAACTGTTTGTATGTGGTAACTAAACTATCCAGGTTTTTGAAGGTTTTCAGAGCCAGCTATTTTGAGAGGCAGCGATGTAATAATTTATTTTACATACGTGAGTTTTTATTTGGTGGAGAGTAAAACGGATATTAACAGAGAATGGAGGGATGTTGTTATTTCTAGAACTAATCTAAGTCAGCTATAAAAGGCTCACTATTAAACAAATTTTAGTTTCAAAGGGTCATTCTGATCTTAACATCTTCTGAAAAGTCTGAGCAATAAATTCATGAAATTATTTAGTCCTGTTCAGTCTTTCGGTCAATTTTCAGGTTTCTCCATTGCGGAGAATTCAAAACTGTTAGACATTTCGCCTGCAGTCAATTAAGTACTGTTAATTATCTTTTCAACCAATTCAGTAAGATGTTGATGTGTACAAGTTAATAACAACTACTGAACAGTCTGAACATAGACTGAATAGATCTTAATTGACTGCAAGCGAATTGTCTGAAGAGTACTGGATTTACCGCAGTGGATAAGTCTGAAAATTAACCGAAAGACTGAAAATGACTGACTAATTTATTTTTCTGTCTTTTTAAGAGCAGTTCTGATAAAGATAACCGTTTCAGATCAAAATTGGTTTACTGGTGGATCTGAGTAAATTGGTTAAATTAAGTCAACAGTAGTTTTATTATGAATCAATTAAGTTATCAAAATAAATTTATGTTACTTTACAATGGGACTAAACAATCAACTTATATAAATTATACATTCAAAACATATCGATTCTATATCTGTAAGGAAAGAACAAAATGAAGTATAAGCTCAGATATAAAATTATCAAGGACTTCCTGTCTACATTTCTTTTTGGAAAATATCAGTATAAATTAAATTAAAAGTCAGTAAATCATGCTCCACTAATGAAACCCGTAGAGTTACTTCCTGTAAAACTATAATGAGCCATATTAGTCGATTGATATCAGACATTATCGGTCTTCCTACTATATGTATCACTCTGCTCAGCGCTAAATAACATTGCATATCACGGTTTTGTGAAGTCAAATACGTTAACCCGGCCTTAATAACTTTGACCCGGACATATCACAGACGTCATAATGAATGAACCGACGTTGATAAGTTTGACCTTAACTTATTGAGTCATCTTCCGGTTTGCTGGTGAGACAAAGAAAACACTTGTTTCTATCATTCAAAATACGCAAATACAACCCAATAAATCGATTATCCGGTTGTCTCCATATTCATATTGTAAAATTTCAATATGCAGACAACCTGATAATGGGTACGTAAAGGATTGTTCTTGTATAACAGTTAGACATGACCAAATTTATAAACAATTGGTGTCTTAAATTCTCTAACCCTTTATCTTGACAGAATGTGAACACAGTTTTAATTCAAGCTAGAGACAGGATAGACAAGAATGTTGCTGGTAGAAGCAATACAGTCATCGAACAATGTTAAAAAAAATAGAGAGAGCACAATGCAAAAATTTTAAAACAAATAGAACAAAGGCTATACGAAAGCCTTCAAAACAAAATAAAGTTGACGCATTTAAAGGACAAGATGTTCCTGTTGTACAACTCCAAAGGACGTTTCGCCTCGAATGTATCACAAGCCAAGTAGTCAGCAGTTTTGTGTAAGTTTACTAAATATAAAATGTTGAATTATTCGAAACACTTATATGTTTTCTACGCAAGGGATCAGTCGCCATAGCCGTATTTGGCACAACTTTTCATAATGCTGGGTTTTCGATGGTCTTCAACTTCGCATTTGATTTGGCCTTCCAACTGTTTTGACTCGAGGGCCACTAACATGACTAATAAGTGTCATGAAGACGAAATGGGCGTAAAGCGTACGAAATTATAAGCCTGGTATATTTGGTGAGTATTAAGTCTATTAAGTCAAAGCAGTCCCTATGTCACTCGTTGCTAGCCAAAATTGGTAGAAATTATGTGATGAGTCGCATTCCGAGATTTAAAGATCCAGGAAAAGATACGATATTGTGGCTTCGACCATGTAACATTTATATACAGTCATCTGTGGCACATATATTGCAAAACGGTTAACGGAACCATTATGACGTCTGTAAAACGGCTTAAAAGTTGCAACCCTTGGTTTCAGACGCTTCCGTGTAAGCAGTAACCCTGTATCAAAGAAAGAATTATAGGAAGCGATCTTGGAATATCGTATAAGCTTTTAACTTTGTACTGCATATGCAGTTATGGCTTGACTGACAGCAGAAATTTAAATTGCACAATGGAACAATTGAGGTCATCTCTTTTTGTCTCAAAGTTTAATTCTGATAAACCTTGATTTTAAATAACTTCTACGTTTTTGTAAACCTTTTTAATTGTACATCGTATATTTTTCAATTTATTTCATTACACAAGTTAGAAATTGCTTGCAAAGCAATGATTAATCGGACTTATACTAACGCATTAAATACATAACTCTTAACCAGCTGGAATTATTGCTTTAATCCCTAGTGCATTTTATTTGGGAGGTGTGTGAGTCAAGTTGACCTCTAGATTCTAGTTCATTAATTTTTTTGGACAGCTGCCGCCTAGTCAAGTTTACCAAAATCTACTTTCATTCCTGATAATTTATAATTTCTGCAAAGGAAACATCTGATTTCCTCAAAGTATCAAACTAACAGGTTAATCAAATTAACACATAACGGTTTTGATTTTTAAAAATATTCATACGAAAATAATTTTGTATCAATTTTGCTTTCATCATTAAAGAATAGTACGACATCAATTTGTTACGTTATGTACTCTTAGTGTTCCTTCACCTGCATTAAAAAATGGCAAAATGAAGATACAAGCGTTTAGATCAGTTGAAATCGTAAAGCATGAAGCTACGTCGTGATAAAACCAGTATAAGTAATATTCGGTTTAAAACCACGTAACGACATCTTTATACCTTGATATACATTTATATTAAAGGTGTGTATTTAAAATACAACACAAAAGAATTTTTTACTGAGAACCTGTTTAAGTTTAGGTCATGGAATACAAGTGAAACACAACGTGATCCTATCTTTTCCAGGAAAAGGGGTAAGGATTCAATTTATTTCGTCTGAAAGGTTGGTAGATAAGAAAAAAAAATCTAAGGCAAACCGTCTGAACAGCTATTCCAGGTAAGAGTTTCAAATCTTGTTAAGCCGATTTGTTCTAGATATGGTAACATTGTTTCCAATTTCTTTTCCCAGGTTGCAATTTTGTCTAAGAACACAGTGGAAAATGGGCGAAAGATACCAAAGGGACATTCAAACTCATAAGTCGAAAACATACTGACAACGACATGGCCAAAAAAGAAAAAGATCAACAGACACACAGACACACAGACACACAGCAGCACACAAAACACAACACAGAAAACCAAAGACTGAGCAACACATGTGACACCCGTCGTGTTACGCCTATAAATACGTTATGTATCAAGTGACTTATCTAACCCTTAGACATTACCAAATTCTACACCATTGGTCATTGAAAATTGCTTAACACTAAAACTTGACCAAATAAGAAATTTTTAAATGGAAACATGTTTTTCATGACAAAGGATAGACGATACTGTTACCGGTATAAACAACACAAACATTGAAAAATAAAAAATCACAAAGAAAAATACTTATAATTAAAACAAGAGCACCACGAACCCCTTTAAAACAAAACAAGAAATGATTTAAAGGTGCTCCGGAAGAGAAAGCAGATCCTGCTCCACATGTGGCATCCGTCGTGTTGCTCATATTAGTACAACCCGGTGATAAGTTTAATTTGGTAGGTCACAGTCGAGCAAAAAGGGATGGGATTTTAGTTACGACAATTAGAACATATCAGTTCTCATTTGTGAAACGGATATTCCGTAACTGTCAACCAACTCGTGATGGCGTCCGTAAAATTTACGAAGGGATTATTACAACTTTACCACTTTGAACTCTTGGTTTACTAGCTTCCTTGTGAGCAGCAATCCTCTATCAAGGAAATCATGATAGGAAAAACAAGCCCTGGAATATCGTCTCAACTGTAAGATAAATACTCCGTATGCAGGCGCTGCTGGAATGAATTGTTCCGCAAAATAATGTGGGTTGTCTCCATGTAGACAGTTAAGTGATGTCTGAATGTAAATATCTTGAATACTCACTTATCACATCAATTTGTTTTTAAAAAAACACTCCTTTCTTCAAATTTAAATCATGAAATTAATCCAAATTAATTAAAGGAATGCACTCAAACAGCCAGCTTCCTATTCAACTCTGATGTTCCATTTCGACATTCCCAACATACAGAGATTACTGCATCGAATTTATCATTTCAAACTTTAATTCAGTAATTCCTATTGTTTTAAATACGCAATTTCTGCATGAAGTAAATCTCTACTTGGCTGCTCAATTGTAATTCATTTGGTGCTGTGGGAAGTGTAGCGGGCATTGTGTTAAGTTATTGTAGCTATCGATATATGTGACTGTGACCAGATGAGACAATACATATTTTCAGTTATTTTTGATACTACTAATTTGCTCACCATGTACAATTTTATGATGATATAAAGTATGGTTTTGAAAATAGAGCAATTCTAATTCTGCATGCATTTCCGTAGATAATAATTTTGAACCGAAAAATATGCAAATTCAAACAAATTCTCACATAATATTTTCTTTGGCATTTTGAATGTTTCAAATGAGTTAGACTTCAAACGTGTATTTTTGAGAAATCTTTAAGATCTGAATATCTATCTTGATGACAAAAATCTTATGTATTGAATATATATTGTAAAAACGTTGTTTCTATGGAAACGAGAAAAAAAAGGATATTCTAGTTTGACGTTTTTTTCACTCTCAAATTATCTTAATATTTTTTTACGGTTTAGATTCAAGATATGAAATATTTCAAGTATGGATATAAGAAGACTTTAGATGCAACACTTGTCAACAATGTCTTGGCCATCTAAGACCAAGTTTGTTGATGAAGTTCGCTTAACAATTAGTGTGTTTGGTAAAATTCGGATAATCTTTTGAATTAGAACACTATATAGTAACAAGCATTTTTCTGTAGTATAAGAGCAAACTAATGACATATATATCGTTACAAAACAGTTTCTAGACGACTAGGATAAAGGCTAGTAAAACTGATTCTTATAATTTTGTATTATACTATTGCCAGCAAAAATTGGGTTGTTGAAAGCTAATATGATGACCCCTGGATATCAATTATCCTATGTAACCTCTAATCTATAACTAATCTAAGAAGTGTCTGCGAAGGCAAATTAATGCTATATTGTTTTCGTATTTTTAGCCAATTTACATTTTTAAACCGACACCATTAAGATATAAAGGTATTGATTATCTGTATCTGCAAATAACTATATACATAATCATTACTATTATTATCATTATTCTAAAACTTGTATCAAATCAATTTTTGTAATGGTGTTGTCTAATTCCTTGCCTGTGACTATTTTTCATACAACTATAGTCTGGGGTAAGTAAATCTAAATGTTTACCTGGTGATGTTCAAATTCACTGTAAAATAACCCGAATACAAATTTATTTTCTAGAGCATATTATGACCTTTGTTTGTAAGGTAAAATAGTATAAATACGAAATAGTATTAATAGGTTTAACGTGATTACCAGGAAATTGTTTAGATATAATTCGGGGTAAACCCAACAATACCTTAACTTGTTCGAATCTTTTCAAGGAAAGGAAAAAATACAACACAAAAGAAAATATGTAACGTGAAGTGTCGGGGAACAATATAACAGATGATTCAAATTTAGGTTTGATACACTTGTGGCGATGGATATGTTCCAATTGTTATATCCACAATGCCGTCTTATTTTCCGTGAATGTAAACAATCGAATTAGACTTATCAACGGGTGTGTCCTTACATGAGCAACACAACAGGTGCCACATGTGAAGCAGGAATTGCGTACCTTTCCGGAGTACCTCAAATCAACCCCGTTTTTGGTTGGGTTCGTGATGCTCAGTCTTTAGTTTTCTATGCTGTGTTTTGTGTACAGTTGTTTGTCTTTTCGTCGTTTTTCGTTTTTTGCCATGCATGGCGTTGTCTTTTGTTTTCGACTTATGTTTTAAATGTCCCTTCGGTATCGTTCGCATCTCTTTTCTGTGTTCAAAAAAAGAATTTTCGAACGCAAACATCGAAAAACAACTGCGACTATTATGGGAAGGACAGTAACATGATTGTCATCGAAAGGCTCCATCAATATTGTTTTTATGTGCAAAAATCAGTATTTGGAATGTCTAACTAAATTAGAAAAACTAGGAAAACCACATGTACCCCTTTATCATGTTTATCATTCTCGAGAGAGGAGATTTAGGGAGATCACACGATGAAATTTTTTGCGTCTGTATAGTGGATACCTAAACTTCACAAATTTCCTTAAATAGAATGATATAAAGTGGTGACATCAAGAAGTTCGACTAAACATACTTCTAAATATCATTATACTTTCTACAACTAAAGAAGTCCGGCGGAAATATTGTTATGATGTTTATTCAACTAACGATGTCAATAATATCTGGATTCTTAAAAATTCGAACGATCTACTGCCTAATCTTAAATCACAACCTTTTAATTTCCAGAAAAAAATAATTTTTCTACGGATAACTGTATTATTCCCCATGCTTAATGAAAACATCGAATACATCGTCTGAGAGCTTTTTCTACAAAAAAAGGCTTCAAAGAAAGCGATAATATATTTGTTGTGTTTGAATGGAGTGATATTTCATCAGACAGTCGGTATTTCAATAGGTACTAATGGTGTACCCTACAGTCTGACTCATGTGAAGCAGAATTCATGCAAAACCTTCTCAGAGACAAAAAGAGAAAAAAATCTTTTCAAAGTTCTTTTATATCGCTGTCAGATATATTGGTCATGACCTGTTACTCATAAAAACAACAATTTAGTGGGTGTTTGCATATCATATACCCAAGTGGACGGGAGATTATGGATACTACTGAAATTAGAGGGTCTGCTTCATATCTTAATCTTTTCATCGATATTGACACAAATTGACGTCTTCATACTAGTATATATGGTAAACGTGCTGATTTCAACGTTATAATCTTACATTTATCTGCAGTAACACACCCTCTGTTCCATACTATAACATTTCTCAGTCGAATTATGAGATTTGAACATTGGTAATATACTGTTGCTTTAATTTACTAAAGAGTATGAGCATTTCATTACCGAGATCTATTTCAAAATAGTTATCCAATTAATTTGTATTTGTGTAAACCTTATTCAATCTTAAAATCAGGTATGTATGTTATAGACACATCATTCCATTCATTTTACTTTGTATGTTGTTTCAATAGTATATTTACAAGCATGATTAGTCCCAGCCTTTCCATCATACTCTGGTGAATTTAATAGGGTTTTCTTTGTTTTTTCGTATACTTTTGCCTTCAGGTATAGATTTCGTCTCTGGCGGATAGTTGTATCTTTGGCATCATATAACATAACATTATTTTTGTATTTTTGTACTGATAGTAAAACCAAATACATGTATGTTTATGTTGCATATGTTTGTATGCTGAAGATACCAAGGTGACAATCAAAGTTAGAAAATCGGGAGAAGCTGACAAAAGCAAGGCAAAAACGGAAACCCACAAAAAGACAGCGGTCTATAAAATCAATAAATAGAAAACCAGTAACACGAACCAAACCGAATACTTGTGTTGGACTCAAATGTTCCGTACGGGTAAACAGATCCTGCTCCGCACATGGCACCCATCGTACAAGTGTTGCTCATGTCTTGGCAAATTAGGTGATTACCTTACTGATAGAATATTTGACTACATCAAGTTGAACATATCCGTGGTAAATTGTTACGCAGATATTCCCTAAAGGTCAACCAAATCATGACGGCATATGTGAAACTTCCTAAGGTACTACTTGAACTTCACCACTACGGACTTTTAGTTCAATAACTTCATTTGTAAGCATATACCTTATTAAAAGGCATTCATGATGGGAATTGCAAGCTACGGAACTTATTATTGATTGACAGTTTATCTTGTGTTATCAAGCGCTTCGGACGCAACAAATTTATAGAGAGCCTTTTTATTTCTCAAAAGTATAGCGTATATTACTGACAGTGCCAAATATTGACTTTTATAGTTTTGTCTCCTCGTCTGTTAATCAACACACACTAAATTGCCTATTTGTGATTTTTACAGCAATATTACTGTTGGTTTTACATTTATCAGGTTATTGCTCATCTGAAACATTCTCGTTTTTATTTTCCCGCTTCGTTGTGTAGCCTGGGACTAATGTTGCTGTATGTGAGACAAATAAGGATGTGTATCCACCTGCTGCCGTGTTAGCTCTTTTTATAGATATTCATATTAACATTCCAAAGAAGGTAGAAGATCTAGCTAACATTTGACATATGTTAATTGGATTTAATAGATATTTTCATGGTTCAACGGCCAGTTAGAAACCAAATTGTTACCACCTGATTTCACTAAATTTAAGAATGATATGACAATATGTTTTGTAAATGCATTCATTGCAAAGGTAAGCAAGTTGCATCTTACCTTGCCTTCTTTTTCATAATTTATTGGTCAACTCAATTATGCAACGTTAATTTTCCGTGATTATATTCATTGTTTCGATACTTTAAGTAATACTACAACTATATTTTGTCTAATCTTTGACAAATTTTAGGTTTTCCGTAACAAAGTCTGTTTTTTTATTTTTTGTTACCATAAGTTGTATGACACTAATATTTGAAGCTATAATGATTGTAGGTTGAAGTTGTCCGACTGGGGAAAAGTAAAATAACAAAATTAACGAACTCCAAGGAAAATTCAAAACGGAAAGTCCTTTATGAAATGTCAAAATCTAAAAGCTCAAACACATCAAACGGATGGAAAACAACTCCCATATTCCTGACTTGGTATTGGCATTTCCTAAATTTAAAAATTGTGGATTAAAACCAGTTGTATAGCTAGCTAAACCTCTCACTTGTATGACAGTCGCATAGAAATCCATTATATTGACAACAATGTTTGAGGAAAACAAACAGATATAATAGAGATAAAAAATGTCACAAATTGGCGTACAACAGTCAACATTGCGTTATAATCTTGATTACTACAAAAATATCTAATTAAGAAAACAAAAATGGCATAAAGACACCCAATGGACAAAGTACATGAGCAAAAATGAAAGACAGGAATACAAAAATGACCATATCACAATAACACAATGGCGGGATGTATAAATACCGAGCCACGCCAAAAGTACACTAACAAAATTGGACTAAACAGTAAAGATTAAAAATATACAAATATAACACGTTACTAAGAGGATAAACAAAGTCAGTACCTAGAATCTATACTTCATTACCAGGCTCATCAAACGATATAAATATATACATTTCCAAACAAAACAATGTTACTATATTTTTCTGTTGTGTGATTCTTTCATTGGCAATCAAACCACTTCTTCTTGTTTTATATTGTTGCGTATACACTTAATCATGTCGGTTTTATTTTATAGAAATACATAAGAATAATGGAACAGAAACACAAAACTGTTCTTCAGACTAGTTTCAACTATCTTATAAAAAATTTGCATAATGTGGATGCGATTTGTGATGAATTGCTTCAAGATAATGTACTTACAGCAGGGATGAATGATTCAATTAAGGTATGTCAGAGAGAAAATACACTCCATTTAAATATAAACGAGACTTGGACACACTTAAGACAAATGCTGTCGGTGAAAAGGAATAATAATCTAATTATTTCAAAATGTTTAACAAAACTGCATATCTTATAATACCGAAAAATTGTAATAATTATGCACGGAATTAAATCAATATATGGTAGATTATAACATTCTATAACAGTTAGCAGATGAATGGTTCGATTCCCATTTAATAGTGTTGATTATTTTCTTACCCGTCTCTGCATATTCAGTACTGGAGAGCATGCAGACATCATAAAATTTCGGTCAAGAGTTCACACAAACTTAAACAGGTCAGATAAAGTTGTATGCTTCAAGTTCGAAGAATGTGTTACGTGGGAAACAAGTTGAACACAGTCTTACTTAATTGCTCTTTGTGTAAATAGCTTTTTAAGCAATCACATTATTGTGGCAAAAGATTTCCCTCTCCTACAATTACTGAAATGAACTCATCAATGTTTTGTAAGTTCTCCGCATGGACGCAACTGTTTAAATACTCCCCAGAAAGAGTCTGGTAAAAAGTAATAATGTAAAAAATGAATAAATTAAAAAATACGAACATATTATAAAATTATAGATGTGTTATGATTTCCATGGAGACAAATATCCAAAAAAGTCCAAATGATGTTGATTTAGGCAACTATAGATCACTATACGGCTTTCAACAATATTCATAACTCTTACCGTATTGTCAGATCTATAAGGTCCTTACACAATAAAACGATAAACAATGCAAACGAAAACAACAACGACCTAATTTATGACAATAAGATACACAGAAAACAAAAATGATCACTACCTAATTACTACTTGGACGGTGTATTTACTTATGTTATCAATTCACCCTTAAACAACAGATGGGGATACATGAATTTGTGCAAATGTGGTTTGAAATATTGCTATAAAAACGAATACCTAATCATGGTAATGTAGAAAGATACAACCAACCTTAATTTATTGGTCCACAAGACATATTCGTCAATGTCACATGCAATAGTTTGTACAAATTAGCATCCATTCATGGGAAGTTCAAGAAATAAAAATAAAAAATCCTATTTATAAGAAGCAAAAGTGAAGAACACTTTTGAGTACACGTCAAAAGGCAAATTTCAACCAACGTTAATTTCATGTAACCATTGAATGTGAGGATTAGATTTTGTGAAATTGCACCTTGCAAAGGACTTTTTACAAAACTGATTTATAGAAAGAGCTTTTGTTCTTTTTTTTTTCATGTATATGATTTTTTTTTCGATATGCAACAAAGGTTGACATATTTTAGAAAACTAATAGAACAAACTTTTAAAAACAATTTCAGGACAAATTAGCTAGTAAATTTCCAATGTCATAGTTCAAAATTTTTTATTGCTCAGACAGAAAGATAACTTTTTTGTCATGGCATTGTCAGTTCGTTTTTGATAATGAGTTTGAATATCACTTTGGTATCTTTCGCCTCTCTTTCACTTAGTATTACATATATAATCAGCAATTCAAAGTATCTTGGTCAGAGTCCTAGACCTATATAGTTTGTTCAAATTATCGCATTAAAACGCATATTACAACTTTGATTCAATATATATCCCTCAATTCCATGCAGTTGTAAGTTTCTTTTCTGATCTGTTTTTTCGGACTACATTGTTCAACTGTGCAATAAAGTGCCTTACTGATAACCCTGGATAAATAGTATTTGATACATAGCCTCTTCCGTTATCTTAAAATCCATTTAGTCACCCCAAAACAGTCATGGGTTTATTTACAACTATTAAAATGATTTGCTGTTCTCCATCTTAATTGTTTGCCTAATTACGTGTTCTTTTTAATCTATCATTGTTCTAAATCCGACTTGATAAAAGTATATACCATCTTCTGCACTATTGCGTCATTTACTTTTTTATAATATAGAAATTCCATAGAAAAAGATTTGAAAAAAGATAAATGAATTCTATTCTAAATGTTACATTACAGCATAAAAAGCCAAAGCCTACTGGACAGACTAGGGAACTTTTATCAATCTTACCAAGAAGAGGAAATAAAGCTTATGCCAGTTTTATTAAAGCACTCGATGACACAGATAACAAAGAATTTGCTGATTACTTGAGAGAGAAGGATGGTTCAAAACGTAATGATAAAATTTCTGAAATACCAGATGATGGTTCATCAAATCCTAAAAAAAGTGACAATAGTGTTATTCAGGAAACAACACATCAATATTCCGAAAAACCGGAAGAAACAAAAAAGTTGGAATCTAAAAATAAACACACACAAGGTATGCCAAGTAAAGAGATGAAATAAGATTGCATGCATTGTTCCTATTTAATATTTAACTTCAAATATGGTGAAGAATGGTTTTTTTTTAACCGTATATCAGCCTTTATAATGTTTACTATGTTGGCATTTACTTAAGACTGTTCTGGATTTTTTTTATAGTACTTGACAACGGAATATCGCTAACCTAAACTGCTTATATTAACATAGACTAAAATAAAAGTTTTGACGATATAATTACAAGTATGAATCAAATCAATAAGACCTACTCATTTAAATGAAAGTTCAACCTCTCTAACAAGACGAACAAACGTCGATTTGTGTAGCCCGTGACGAATATTCTTTATATCTGAGCATCCTATATGTATTATCAACTGAACAATTATATTAAAAATGAGATTCAAAGACGCAATGAAAAATGTCACTTGTTAATCAAATTCCACGTTTTTTTAAGTAAACACAATCTGACAGGAGCCAACAATGTATTGTGGTGCATTGTATTGCGTGGTAAATTCATTGGTAAGATGTTTACAATTGTATTTTAGAAATTGTGATGCAGATGTATTATATCTTCATGAATTAGTCGTGTCGACCTGTTAATGTTTGTCTAATTGATTTGCATCAGTTTAAATTGAGAATGGAAATGGGGAATGTGTCAAAGAGACAACAACCCGACCAAAGAGCAGAAAACAGCCGAAGGCCACCAATGGGTCTTCAACACAGCGAGAAAATCCTGCACCCGGAGGTGGGCTTCAGCTGGCCTCTAAACAAATATGTGTACTAGTTCAGTGAAAATGGACGTCATTTTGAACTCCAAAACATATAAATGAACTGAAATTAAAAATTATACAAGACTAACAAAGGCCAGAGGCTCCTGACTTGGGACAGGCGCAAAAATCCGGCGGGATTAAACATGTTTAGTGAGATCTCAACCCTCTCCCTATACCTACACAGCAATACGCACAGTAAAACTCAGTTTAAAAGAAGTCCGAGTCCGATGTCAGAATATGTAACGAAAGAAACTAAGCAAAATGACAATGATACATAAATAAACAAAGGACTACTAGCAGTTACTGACATGCCAGCTCCAGACCTCAATTAAACTGATTGAAATATTGTGTCTTCATCATATGAAAATCAAGCACAATCCTTCCCGTTAGGGGTTTAGTATCATACCATCATAAAATATATGAGAAGAACATAACCCATATCATGCCAACAACTGGTTTTAGAATAAATGTGTTTATTTCCGATGCAAAGACTCTATGAGTGAATCAATATTAATACCAAAATATGCTATCTTTGATGATCTGACAACAGTATCGTAACTATATCCATTCTGAATAAGTCTGTTTAAAGGTTTGGTTAGCTTTTGAGGTGATTTGTGCTTTGTAAAGAATATTACCATAAAAGATTGGATGTGAAATACCTGAACATATAAGATGTCTGCATGTTGAATTACATTTACGAATGCTGTCCTTGTACCGATGGTAAAATTTAGTAACTACTTGTCGGGGATTACTAATATGAATAAAATTGTATTGCAAAACTATGGAATAGAATGCTCACCATTGTAATGGCCATTGAATAACTAACGTACTTCTACTTTAACTTGAAACTGCTAGTCCCTTGTTCTACGTTTGTTTTGTTTTTTTTCATCATAAATCCAATCAAAATTTCAACAAAATATCTGTTTTTCCTAAACCACGAACACTGATATTCCAGAAAGTATGCTCTTTGGTCGGGTTGTTGTCTCTTTACCGCATTTCTGTATCCATTCTCAATTTTAGATGAATTTACAAGTTTACATCTTTTTTTTTAGAGAAGATATTTTTATGCAATTCATTTGGAAACAATAGACTGCATAAACAATTGAATACATTAAACTACACCTCATTCAAGCTGTCATCAAAAGTATCAGTATAGAGACAATGTTTTTTTGGGGTTAGGAATAATAAATTTGTTGTTATTTTTTTCTTGTAGATTGGCCAGATTTAAGCAAACCATTGCAAACTGTCCAGCAAAAAGATATTATAAAGTGCACTAAAGAATCATTTACAATGATTTGTGATAGCAGAAAGGTAATTTTGAGATAGTGATATTTCTAACAAAAAGAATTGTTATAGATTTTGGATACTAGTAATCTTTGTAACGTAGCAAAGTTATTAATGCTCATTGACAATTTCAAAGTGAATTTAACAATCATTGGTTCCTGGATGTTTAATGCACATGATCAAACCATGAGGTTTTGCATGGGATTTTAGATTGTAAATCTTCTCTCTCGAGTACCTTGTCCTATCATTGTCCATATATATGTAAACGTGTCGCATGTTCTGTTGTATATGCGTATTTACTGTTATGATCAAGAATTGATCGTGGGATTAACATTTTACCCCTAAGTTACAGTTACGGCACATACAGTACAGAGTATGTACTATCTGTGAATGCATTAACATTTTATTCCACCATTTAAGCTTAATACTGAAAATATTTTCTTAAATTTAATGATTTTACGGTGCATACTTATGACCTTTTTATGAAGTTATGTCAGGTCATGAAGTTTAAATTTCTTGCTGAAGACCGCAGTGGTTTGTGGTTGAAATGTTACCGTATGTTCAAGGCCCTTTTTCGTAAATCTCTAGAAAGATAATGTTAGTAAATGAATGCTGCAAAAGGCAACATTCACAGACTCTACCATGTGACTAAATTGGGCAAATGAAATGAAACAAACTTCGCAATTAAGAATTACTTAGGTTCAATAGATAAATGAATATAAATTTGCAAAAGCATACTTTACATGAAATGACAAAACACAATATATGTCCAATGTGACACAGAAGACTGACATTATAAAACAACACAAT